>NC_056476.1:26000795-26600795 GCF_008729295.1 Plectropomus leopardus | reverse complement strand
TTTATATTGAAAATGAAAATACCTTTTTTGGGGGGGTCATTGAAACTGCTGCTTTGAACACAGAATACTTCACAAGCAGGAAAACTTGAAAGGATGCTTGAAGGACAAATTTTCTCTTTTTACAACGGCAGCAAGGTCATCAAGAGGCAAACACGTGCCAGTCAAGGCAAAATGCTAACAGTTTCTTTACCTTCATTATGTCAAGCTTTATCACAGCATGGCAATAATGCATGAGCACATTATGTGATTTAGAAATGTAGTTTATTTAGTTTGTCAAAGCTTTTTTTAAAGACGAAGTTCCTTAGCTTAATACTGCCATGCTTGGCATCTTATCAGCTCTCATTTTTCTCCTGAATTTGCACCTACACTTTGTGAGAATAGGACTAATGCTATCAATTTTGTGACGTTATATTAGGAGGTTGAACCTATACAGCATTACCATCAATGTAGGATATGAGTAACTACAGGGGTTCCCCCTCCTTCATTTATTTGTGGCGGCTCGCCAAGATCAAAACATCTGCTGCCACATACTGATGTTATACTTTTGCAGCTGTTATTGGAATATATATACAGTTTAGTTATCCATTGCACCACACTCCCGGAGTGCAGAGCATACTCTGAGCACAGACAGAGCTGTAGAACGCACGCTGAAAGAGAAACTAACATCATTAATTGCACTGGGTCAAAAAAGTTTACACAAAAATTTTACATTCACTCACCTATGCAGTAGCTACAGCTCTCATCCAGTGATCTGATCTGATCAGCTTTAACCCTTTGCCCCACAAATCAATCTCTTGTTCAGCTGAGGAATAATAAACTCATGAAAAGCACTGACTACGCTGCACTCATGGACCCGCTAAACTCCAATTTTTGAGGAGGAGACACAGAATGGTACCAGAATGATACAAAGGGACACACACACACACACACACACACACACACACAAATAAGGTTTGCTGATCTCCACTAACTGCTGAGGGAACTATATGTACAGAACTTAGAGTTTTTTTAAAGTGTCATACTCGCCTCCTGCAGCAGGACAACAGGTTGATGAGAGTGGTGCGAGAGAACCAAAATAAAAAGCAAGATGCTCAAGAGCCTTGCACACTACATATAGCATTTCATCCACTGCAAATGGAAAAATATTCAGTGAAGTTGCTTTTACATTTCATATCCGTTTCCATCCAGACTCATGTGTAGCCATGACAGTGACAACGCTTCAAGTGTTGATTTTTGAGGCAAAGAAGCTGCATATTCTAAAACACTGATCCTTCAACACATCTTCTCTCCAGCAGCAAAGAGGATCTATACAATCAGAACAGTTTCAAGGTGGGCACCCAAGATTAGTGACACCAATTCACTACATGTCTCCCCTTCTGTTGCTGAGTTATGACAATAATACAACAATAATGACATAGACAGACGGACATATAACCCAAAGACAAATTGCCTCTGGCAACATAAATACAACTAGTATTTATGTTATTATGACTTACTCTCCATCAGATTGGCCATTTTGTTGCTGTTTTAAAACTGGAATTACGACATCAGTTGAGAACCCAAAAATAGGATTTGAAAGGTATTGTATACACAACAAAGTGACAAACTGCTGTGAACTCTTTCATTCTGTGTTCTCTCTCTGTAAGTGTCCATGTCCATCTATGTTTCTGTCTCTGTCATACAGTGGGTTTGTATCTCTTTATGTTTCTTTTCCCCTGCTGTCTCTCACTCTGCGTGTTTTCCCGCAAACACACACAGAAACACCTACCTGTACCTTTCAACTGGGAATTTCTGACCTGGTGCGTTTGTTTTTAGCTGCCACGGGGGGATTTCTGTCACCGTTTGATCATAACAGCACATGAAAGAGGCAGAAAACACGGGAGCCAGAAGCTACTGCCTAAAGTGAGCCCACTCTGTCGGGGGCGTCTCAGCTGGCTGGCAGATTCACTGAGTGACAGACTGACAGTCACTGAACCCGTCAACCTGAGTCGTTAAATGATGATGGAAGGACTTTGTTTACTATGTATAATATGTTTTTAGCTGGGAAAAGTTATTTTACTCACACATTTGTGTTGGAGCCGAGAGGTAAGTTATCTTAAACGACTAAAGTCAGGTATAAAGTAGGAGATTTAAAAGATAATATGGACATCCTTTCTTATCTTTTTTATACCACAGGTACCCAGGTATATGAGATGACTTGCATTTCAGTTTAAATTGACTGTAATAACCTTCACACACTCGCACACACACTGACAGCAGTGCAGGCCATCTGCAGACAGTAAATTATCTAGTTAGCAGATAATGTAGTTGAGGGACAGAGAGAGCCAAGGGGCGGCGGGGACAGAGGGAACGAGGTGTGTACAAAGACACACACGGTGACAAACACACACAGCAATGTTTTTCACTTATCTGTGTTTTGAATGTTTTGTTGGGCACAGCAGAACCATTCTTGCTGTGACACCTTGCTGGAGGTTGCATATTCGCTCTGTGGAGTTCTTCAGGTGGAGTGCATGAGGACAGACTTGCATTGAAAAACAAAATCTGTTGTGTCATTCACACTGAATAATACAGCCACTGACGGCGTGCATTTGCGAAATGCTTTATTTGAAAACTATTTTGGGGACAAGTAACATTGGCCCATTTCATTATTGTAGCGGATTTTCAAGTATATGTGTACATCTGTTTAAAAGGTTGTGTTTTACAAAGATTTTTTTTTTTCCTGATGTTTTTTGTTGAACTTGTTTGAGCTATGAAGGTGGCAGTTGATGGTATTTCATTTGTTGATTCCATTTTGTTCATTCATTCCTTCATACCACAAAAATAGCAGTGATACAATCCAAAAATAAATTTTTTCAAAACTAGTATTTCCAATATATTCCAGATATTATGCTTAGTGTAAACTTATAACTAACTAAGGACACTCAGGGGCTGCTGCTCATCTGCCCTGAAAGTCCAGGTTAGGTGAGTTCCAACACAAAGCCATCCGTCAGCAGTTTCCATGGGGACTATTTTTGCTCTAGAGAGTAATTCCAGTAATAGTAATGATAATAAGAATGAAAACTGCTCACAGGAATTAAACTCAAAATTCTATTTCTATCAATTCAAACAAAGACATTTTTTTAAAAAATTCTTTCTGGCTTTGTAGGGTAACAAAGCAATACAAAAATGATCATGAGTCTGAGAAGTAACCTCATGAAATCTAAAGATTCCTAAAGCATATACACCTTGGCAGTAAACATAATTTGTTTGACAGATAACACACATACACCCACAGCAGCCAGTGAGTGTTTCATAATGATAGGGGTGATGGATGAACACATCACTGTACCTATTATAAGTGGCATATTAAAGCATGCATACAGTAAGCATAAACAAACACGCAGAGCACACTGTGATGTGTCCATTTATCAGCCACCTAATTATCAAACACATTAATCGTGTGTACGTGTGTTTATAACAGCTGCAGCCAGTAGGTTTGCCTTGGTGACAGCTGGGAATGATGGAGGGGAGGAGAGCGGAGGCGAGGTTGGCGACACGCTCATGAATCAGTTTCATATCCAGTTCAGACTGGTGCAGGCGCTGGCTTTGTGGATGCACCAGTGCCTGCAAATGCAAGTCTGTTCGCAGGACTGTTAAGTACAGCACATCCTCCTTTCAACTGATTAGGTCACATATACATGCACTATATACTTGTTATTGGAGTGAAGGATTATACTGTACGCATGGAAGGAGCTAGAGGAAAATCTTGTTGCTCTGGGCAACATATGGAATATAGAAACATTAAGCTAGTAAAAACTGGAAATAAAACCATTTATCTATTGGGGCATTTTCACCAGCAATGGATTCAGTCTATATAATAGGTAATAAGGTACAACACATTCTCATTCTAAGTCGTTACATATTGCTGCTTTATGGACTTAGCCTTCTACATATCAAACTCTAGGTATTAAACTATAGGTATGTCTGCTGTTGACATTCTGGGATGTCAACACAAGCACATGGTGGGTTTATGCTGCACTAAGTTTAGGTAACAAAAGCACATAGCAAGTAATGCTAGTTCGTCAACAAAGGCACACACTGTTTCTGTTATGGATAAGGTTAGGCAACACAGTCACGGATGGTTAGATTCAGGAGATTGAGGCATATGGTGAGGTGTAAAAAAACATTAGATTCAGAGAAGTGAACACCGGACTCACGCATCAAAGTCGAGAGTTTGTTGTATCCATCCACTGCCCCTCCCATCTGCCCTACAGGCGCCCTCACACTTGTTATTATGTCGTTAGAGGCAGCATTTTGACCTGATGCCATTCTGCTGCATTTCATGGGGACACGACAGGTTCTGTCCAGCCGGGCTCTTA
The DNA here is from genome assembly GCF_008729295.1 of Plectropomus leopardus. NCBI lineage: Eukaryota > Metazoa > Chordata > Actinopteri > Perciformes > Serranidae > Plectropomus > Plectropomus leopardus. The sequence continues at coordinate 26,596,437 of NC_056476.1, read as the reverse complement.
GGTGAAGACGTCCGTACATATATCATGTGGATGCGGCAGGTGCCGTCCAGACATCCACAGGTGTATAATAACACTGCAACTGGTTCTGTCCGGCCATTTACAAGTTCTGCATGAGAATGGGCTGTATGGTACAAGTAGGTCTTCTGGACTTAGAGAGCACAAGAAAGCAGAAACGAAACAAGTGATGGACTCCTTCACTACTGTGAATTTCACTTCAATATCTTACCATGAATGCATCAAATGCATCAATGATGCAAAAATAACATTTTCACCTTGGTAGCTCAATCATTGAAATGAAAACTTAGATTAATGTTCTTGGGTTCAAAAGAAGGATTGATACTTATTGGCTTTCTTTTCTGAGAGTGTGATAAAAACATGTTACTACTCTCATTTGTCTGGCTCTCTCAAAAGCTTTACATATCCTCCCACATGCACCTCTACAGCTCGCTAATTAACACATTGCATCTTGGTGGGTAAATCTATACTCAAACAGAAATTTAAAAATGACCATTTGGTTTCATGGGAAGAAATATGCTGGGTGCAGTGACTACCTGATGTCTTGTTATCGCAATAATGTTGCTTTGCAGAGGTCATCACCTGAGTACAGGGCTGGACTGGACCGTTCATGGTGGTTTTCATACATCACCGGCAGGCTGGACCCATGTGCCCTTGTTGCCTAGTCCTAACCATTTGTGTCAGCAAATACATTTGTTATCACCCTGGCATTGGTTGCGTTGTGCTTTTATTGCTTAACCATGTGCAGCATAAACCCACCATGTGCATTCGTTGACATCACAGAAGCACTATCCCAAAACGTCAATACCAGATGCAGAATGATAACTAGAGTGTAATACGTAGACGTGGAAGTCCACTGCAAAACGGCGATATATGACGAATTGGGATGAGACTATGTTGGCTTATCAAATAGACATTAAAATTGGGGGAAACAGCTAGCAAAATCCAACATCAAGGGCAACTTTTCATGAAAACCTTATGTCTTTTAAAAACAACAGTTTATGGTTTTACTGTAGTTAATGTATCAGAGTATTTCTTTCCTGACTGCAGCCAGGAAAATTAAGATGTTTCCCAAAATGATTAACTCCTTATCTGAGTCAAAATTAGCGATAATTCCTGAAAATGTATCTTTAAAGGATTGGTTTGTCAAAGTATTTGACATGTAAAATTGTTGCTAATACTTAACCACACTATAAATATGCAATCTAAAAAACCTGGTAGAATTGTATTCTCACTTTGAAAACGCTCACAGTATTACGGCCTTATGTTTGTAGTAAAAGACTGATAAATTTCACTTCATACTTCTATGACTGACATTCTCTAACCTGCCTGTTACATACTATCTGTGTTTTGTATACAACTAATTCCAAACTAACCATGGTTTTCTAAAAGTTCTGTGATGGAACCGCAAAGCTTCTGTTGTCCCCCTACCTCTTCCTCTGTCCATCCACCTTTAATGATCACCTCCATCTCTCTCCCTTCATTGCCCCCTCATCCCCGCCCTCCCTCTCTTCTTGCTGCAGGCATCAATGTTGTTATGGCGGGCGTAGGTGGCGCAACTTGTACAGCTGACAGCAGCGATGGAGAGAAAGGGGGGAGTGAAAAGCGAAAAAAGGGAAGAGAAATAGAAGAGAATAGAGGTGCGGACCAAAGAGAGAGAAGAATGGGGGTTTATTTTAAACCTGACCTTTAACTTGGTGATAAACAAAGTGAGCTTTCTTATCGTCTTCTCTCTTATACACTTTCTCTCTGCATGTCTCACTCTCTGCTGTCGCTCCATCTCAATCTCCAAACGCCGCCGGCAGTGACCAGACATGTCTTAATATCTCCTGTCCCCAGTGTGTGTGTGTATGTGTGTGTGTGGTTATATAAGGTATGCCTTGAGGCAGAGGCCATAAATAAAGGTATTAACAATCCTTTGGTAGAGAGAGCAGTCACCATAACTGATGCAATATATTGTCACATGTGGGCAAAGTAGAGAACAGCGCAGCCAATGTCATCATCATCATCCCAGTTTAGATAGTTCTCAAGAGTATTGGTTTCAATTATCTGCTCCCAATTCATATCCTCTGAAGGGCAATGAGAAAACATCACACAAACTATGAAGGAAAAACGACCCAAAGCAACATCCTTGGCTATTCTCAGCATCAGTTCACAGCCACCTGTATACTGTACACGGTTCTCCAAACAATGACCACAAGTCAAAGGCAGTTAAATGAAATTTTTCACAACCACTGAGAATCAGTGCTTCTGATTGGTTAGTAGGTATTACTTAGTTCCCAGTAACTGTAGAGTGTAACCACATTGATCTGGTTGCAGGTGGCTTTTGCAGTCTTAAACTCTAGACCATCCTTACTGATTCTTGAGTAGACGGCTGACATACATTGTGTCCAAGTTTTGGACCCCCTGGACCTAGTCCCTTCGGTTCTAAACAGTTGAAAAGCCATACCATTGTGGCACAGTACCAGAGGATACTCTCAACAGTGTTTCTGTAAAAGGAACTAAGAGAGCTGTTTTAAGACCGTTCAGACCAAAGATTTGCAAAACAGTTTTAGAACTTTGCGGAGAAAAGTCGCAGCGGTGTGAATTGGCTGTTTTCAATTGGACTCAAACAAGCTGACTGTGTCACCTGCAGCTCAGCCTATCAAATTGCCAGGGGCTGGTGCCAGAATTTACGGTACGTCACCTCTTTGAGCAGCCAACTGTCTTGTAGCAAAGTCAGCTGGCCAAGTCAAAACAAACACAGATGGCGTGTTCTGCATTTCCCTTCGTCTCCACTCAGCCCTCCCATTCCGTCCTCATAATATTGGACAGTGGGTCACTGATGCTGTTCACTGTACAAGCTCATGTCAAAAACGCATAGACCTACTTACTGACTAATTAATCAACTGTGGTAATTGGAATTCTTATGCCGAATTTATAATGAATACTGTCCATCTGCAGCTGAGACTGTTTTGTTTATGTTTTTGCCATTTCATCACTATTAGAGATGCAGCAAGCTTCTCACTATCACTATCCTCTCTTATTTTAAGAGGCTACAAATTATATTCAGCTACAAAATAAGCCCAAAAAGCTGGAAATCGAAGCAGAAGTACATACAGTTGTTGCTATGGATATGATACTTTGTAATATTACGTGTGGTAAATTGTAGGCCGATAAGACATATATATATATAACAGTGGAAGTAAGTATGGATAAATATGTGAGTGTGGGACAATGCCCTCCCAAGTTTTGTGTTCCATGATTGTAATGGATAAAATTCCCCTAGATGTCATTAATGCGGTACCGAAATTGACCATATATTTTTACTATGTGACAGCAAGGACAGGTATATTTACTATAGTATACTTTTTAACACAGTTGATGCCTTTTTTTAGTACTGCAGTTTTGTCCCCTGCTGTTTGTGTTCACATAAGACTCCCCAAAGAACTGTGGGATATAATGTGTGTTATTGGATTACAGATGATCTAATTATAAACTTTTTATCAACTTCCCCAAACTCTACAAGACATCAGGCTCTGGCAGCTATTATTAATTATTCTGTCTGCAGCCTCATTGTATCCCTGACCTGTAGAGACAAATACCTACGGGCACTGTAAGTTATTTACTGTCAGTTATAATTATTAAGTTTTCACCAAAACTGTTTAAAAGACCACCAAACTAGGAAATCTTTGCTTTGGGAAATCAGTATTGTGAAGAATTCAAATCGGACTGAGGTGAGGGGTTAGCACAACCAATATCTGCTGTTCTTGTTTGGGATTTTTCCACACCCTGCAGTTTGTAATTTCAATTTTTTTCTTTTACTATATTTTAAACTGACTTCCTTCAAGCAGCAGAGAAAGGGTCTATGTTATATCATGCTTAGTATTTTCTATAGACGAACCAGTCATTATTCCTGCTCTCATCAATACTCTAAAGGAATTTTTGTCAAAGCTGTGCGTACCTATTGACTACACAGTAAAAGCCACTACACAGGCTTACGTTAAATCGTGTGATTAGCTGAATGCGTCACACATGACTGAATACAGTATGAATCTTGACCAAAAGCCATTACCGTGGAGTGAACGGATGCTAGGAGGAATGCAGCACCAAAAAATGTATTTACCCTGAAATAAATAAACTTAATGAAAATTCAATAAGATTCACTGGAAACACTAAGTACTTAAACATTAAGCCGTTAATGACAGCTGCAATTTGTGTCACGCTATTCACATCATGCATATAGGGTGCAATCCAATTCTGTGTACTAAATCCAATTTGATGCTATAGAATAAATTATGAGTGCTGTTGTTGGCAAAAATAAATCGTTATATATCTACATGAATAAAGGAACAGTGAACTTATCAATGCATTCACTTAACAAACCAGTATATGCAGCACTCCAAATCTGTGAACAGTGCAGTTTGTGCCAGAGTGTGCATCCATCTCAACACAGACGCTGCAATGGCTTTTGATCACACTATAACTTTGCAACCATTTGTGAGTGGGCAAGAATGGCCTGTATCTAAATCATGTGTCATTTTGAAAGAGAGGCCACATTTGGATTTTTGTGATACAGGTGGTAAATGTTCTTTTTTATGAATGATGCCATCATGACATTGGAGATTGTGTTCTTGTTCCTTTTTTGAAGTCTGTTTATCTACCTTTTGGGTCTAAGTTTTTGATATCTTGTCTGGCAGTGAGCAAGTTGCTAACCTAGAAAGTTGCATATTTAATCTCTCACCTCTCCGTAAAGCATGGTGCTTAGGAAAGTGTGTACTCATTTATACACATTTAATGAAAAGACCTTTACAAAAACAGGCTAAAAAGTTCAAATGTGATTTGTCCTGTTTATACAAAAACAAAAAGAAACTTGAGCTTAGTTTTATTTGGTCACTGCCAATCAAGAAAGGAAAAACAAAGGTCCAAAAGTTATACAGCCACTGTGATGCACCATTTACTGTTGCCATTAAGTTTAACACCAGCACATTCTCATCCCAACTTGTCACATGTTGCTGCTTTTCAGTGGACTTACTGTATGTGTCTGTATTTTTTGAGTAAAGTATCCTCCTGCGTTTGCTGCTTACATTTCGGGGTGCTGTTACCGTGATGTCAACAAATGCACATAGTGGTATTACATGGCACCTGGTTATGTTTAGACACACAAGCACATGGCAACCAATGCTGAAACGTAATTACATTGAGATGGAGAGTGAACACAAAACTCCTGCATGAATTTCCATTAAATATGGGACCCATTCACCTGCCCTTCCACCCACCCTATAGGCACCCTCATGCTCCTTATGATGTTACCGATAGTATTTTAACCTGACACTGTCCCACCATGTTTTATCTGGACGCAGCAGGTGCCATCCGGCTGTCCACAAATGTAAAAGCACTAAAACCAGTTCTGTCTTGCTGTTTTCTCACCTGACACTATTCAGAAGCAATTCAAGCAGTCAAAGCAGTGCTATTGTACAAGTTCAGAAAAAGAACAGGCTCCATTAAGCACCCCCAATACTTGGGTTTCTGCCACTATACTAAAAGCAGTAGGATGCTGTGGCCCCCTATTTACATTAATAATACTGAAAATTAGGTAAAGAAAGTATCACAAAACAAAGTATCTTATGAAAATTCAATATCATCATTTTTACTTAAACCTACAGTATGATTAGACTAATATATTGATATCATACAGCACTGATCCTGTGTTAAAGTGACCAGGTTAAGGTGAAGAGTATTGGTTTCCAACTGTTGAATAATATTATGAGCAAAGTGGTACATTTCTTTAATCAATTCTGATATACAAAACCACAGATTTGTACTTTCTACTTTAGTAAAGGCAAATCCATGTAATCCATTGAGATATGTCAGAGATGAAATATGCTGATTTGGATACTGCCTTGAGGTTAGTCAGACGAAAGGTCTGGATCAATAGAAATGTCAAGCAAACACCAAGAATTTTTAAAGGAAGTCTACGAGGTAACATTACAGCTGCCGAGATTAAAGTCTGCTGTTGCTTAGAACTGACAGTGAGCAACTTCTTATTTCATCACGCTGGGTTTCTGGAGTGTTAAGAAATGTATGAACCCAACATGTTTTCTGTCTATACCAAAAAGATTCCAAAATAAAGGTGTCTGAAGTTGAACAGACAGGCTAATAAACTGTGTGGTGGGTAAAACAAGCTTTGAGCAATGCATGTTTAGGTAGCCGAAAAAAGTCTCTAGCTTTTAGTTATTACTTAACCATACAATTGTATCATCCATTCACAGATTTTAAAAGGGGTATATGTGCATATTAAGATTCACATTTTCTTCTGGTCTGGCTGACACCTTACTTGTGTTTACTTGTGGTAAAGTCTACAAAAGTTCTGGGACTGGCTGATTTTCTTTTTTTGATGAACAAGCTGTATTTTGATGTTTTTTTATGCACTCTGGCATATCATTTACAATTAAAACATGTTTTTTAAATAGTCCATAATAATTCTTAATGGTGATGAGAACAGTATTAGTAAATGTTAGTAATTTGATAGAGCATAGAATACTTTACATATGTTGTCATTAAGAATCTAGATGGAAAAATAGTTAAATGTATAGATTTATGTTACCAGTGATGAAATAAAACTAAGTACATGTTATCACGTACAAGCATAAACACAATGTCAGATTATTAAATCTGAAAACATTTACTGAATACATTTGATGGCTATAGAAGAATAAATGCCAGCCATAAATGGCACTTAAGAAATGGGACAAATATGACAAGAAATCTTTAACGACATTTTTGAAATGTATCAATGGCATCTGTGTGGAATCAGTCTTTAAACTATTTAAAATTGTGTAACTTTTTCCTTTTGTGTGGAAAATATGTAGTTGAACAATTTACTGCAAAAGGCCTATTGGGTTAATATTGGCTCTGTCCATACAAGACTTAGTAACATTTAATGAAATGAAATGATTGAGGCTAATGTATGAATTCTCCAAGGAACATGTGAGAGGAAAATCTTCCCACATACACATACATGTGCAGACTGCACAGACTCTCCTGGACATGTGCTGTGTTTCATTTAAGCCATGTGAGAAGGCTTAAAGTAACTGAGATGATACTTAGAATCTTTTAGATTTTGAGAAACCAGCTATTGCATAAATGTGCCCAAATGTTTGAACGTGTACATTTTAAAAAGAGATCTTGATTTCACATCACTTCAAACTGAATGAAACTATTTTCCCTTCAATGGGCTTTTTTTCAAGATCGAGATCTTGACTTATCACAGTAGGAAGAGCACAGAGGTAAATAAAGAAATTAATGACGGCTATGAATGATTCAATTTAGCTGCTTTGATTTCAGTAACCTGGTATTATGCATGTTGGCTGGCTGTCTTACTGGTTCACATGAATAGAGCAGAGGCATTGTTGATGTAGGTAACAACAGTGTGTTTCCTGTTATCACAAGTCAAAATTTCTGTTGTGAAAAAGGCCTTTTTTTCTAAAGCTGTCTGACTAGGTAGCCAGAAGGTAAAACTTTAATTTTCAAGGTCAAATATTTTTACATGTTGACAAAATGTTCTGTAAAACCTTCTCTATCTGCTAATTATATCACTGCAAGTGAAGGAATCTCACTCCACGTTACACTCACAACACCATAAAAAGATACATAAAACATGTCACACAAGGAGAGTATGGCGTGATTTGAATATTATAATGCAAGCACAATATGAGTGACATATCAAGCAGAAAAGAAAGAAGTAAAGATATAGATGAGGAGAGATGCCAGGGGGATTAGAGAGAATGAGTAATTCACAGCTGAATAATTCATCAGGTATACTGACAATCCACTAAAGGAACCATAGTGGGATGATGAGAGGATGTAACAGCTGGATGATGCAGTGTCAAAGTACTGTTAATGGCACAATACTAGACTTTCTAACTTTGATGCAATACCTATTTGATACCATTTTTGATACCAGAGGAAAAAATGAAAAATAAGACAGTCAGATTTGAGCTAGCCAGGTGGGGTAGAAATCTGTTAGAAAAAGGAGTGGGACGAGACACATCTGCCAGACTAAATCAAATATAAGCTTGCAGTTTTGTCTGGTCCCAGGCTAAAGCTATGTGATAAAACCAACCCACCTCAGCTAGCAACATTCTCAAATAAAATACCTACTGTTTCTGAAAAAAAAATCCACCAGGACAGAAATATCAGACTCAAACATGTTCAAAACTGAGTGGAATCGTGACATTGCTTTTAGACTACAAAAAAAATGTATTATGAATTCTCTCAAATATTCCAGCATCACCTCAAACCAGAGCTCACTGAACAGAAGGTGAAGAGTGACCTTACGGTTAAGTTACCAGTAAGGGCAGTTAACCTGAGGCTAACAACGCTGTTTGCAGCTAACGTTATTTCCAAAGTACATTGGCTCCTAACCCCTTCTACTTGAATGCTACTGGCTATTATATATTTTATTTAGGATGTATGGTTTTACATTGTTGTTAAGAATACCAAATGCAGACGCCTAGAATAAAGTGCATATAAAGTCATCTCAGTGAATTCTCTTTGAGGACGATCTGAAAATTGAGCTGATGCATCACAACTCAGACTGATGCTATCTGGCACATGAACTTGAAAACAATATTAATGATCTATTTGTTTTTTAAGATACTTACAACTAATACACTTTAATGCAAGTAAAAACATTAAGTCCCATTAAATCTGAGCTGGATTCGTTTTGCAGCATCCTGATCTCTCAGAAATACACTGCAATTACCTAATGTTGGGACATCGTGTGTTAAATTCTGTAACTATAACACAGTTTGGTTTAGCCACCAAAACTACTACCAAGATTTTAAAAAAACACTGTGGTCTCTGTTAAATAAGTACAGTTGTTATGTTCAAGACATTAGTGACATAAGGTATGTCGCATAACATGATGTAGCGCATTAGATGATGTAACTACATCTACAACAGCTTTCACACTACATGTCACATTCACACGTTCACACACATTCATACAAGGCTACCATACACAGCCACCTTGAAGGATGTAAGTACATCAAGTTAAACAAAAATCAGTGTTAACTTTTGGTTTTGTATGGGTATTTGTTTGAGCCATCCACGACCCTGAATTTCCTCCCCACGTGGACTTTCACGCTTTTTATGCAACCCATGAGATTAAAGCATTCACCATCACCCACTGGGTGATGTTTAACCAGAGAATATGTGTCTCAGAGACTATAAAGTGACTCTCCATTGACAATGTTTCCATGTTGCTCACATGTAATATGTACCAACAATACATAGTACAGTGTTATGTGTTCGTGATTACTTTGCATATTTCTGTGGGGTGCATTGCAGTGTATTTTAACGTTACAAATTTTTCGCTATTGTTCTAAACTTGTGGTCTAAACAAAAGATGGACTCGCCAATCCACAGTAACCCATCAGGCTTATCAAAAAGACGAAAACCATTTTGTCACAGTTGGCTGGAAGCTCATCCTCCTCTCGCCTCTAGTCCACTGAACACCTCATCTCATACATGCAATTTTCAACACTGGCATGTCAATCAGTCAGCAGGAGACAGTCAGCACTCTTGGCCTGAGGAAAGAAAAAAGAATAAAGGGTAATTAATAATGTTGGATTTAACTGAACTAAATTTTTTAAAAAACAACCTATCAGTCACTGCTGCTTATATGCTAAAAAACTGTGAAAGACATTAACGGCAAACCATAAATCACTCCGTGTACAGCCTCCAGTGTGTGTGCTCATGCATACTGTATACCACTGAGAGTGTATTTGTTCACAGACAAAGTTATTTTGTAGTCTTCTTGTGTGTGTATATAGGAGCTGAGGTAAATGAAAATAAGACAGTGGTTCAGAGGAGAAGCTCTCCGCATTTATTTTGTGCGAGTATGTGCAGCAGCCAGGGAAAATAAGATTGGCGCAGCCTGAGAGGGGCTTATTTAGTAGTACCACCTGTGTATGTTTGTGAGTGAATGTGTGTGCGTGCTTAGATTCCGGACTTTTCCAAATACTAAGATGTCCCCTCTGACTTTAAATGTTAGGAGAGAAGCTGCTTACATTAAGGCTGTCACACACACTCCCAAACACTCTCACACACTGGGGGGGACTACTAAATAAGAGTGATTTATCCCTCCTGTTTCACAAACAAACACACACACACACACACACACACACACACTACTAACTTTGGATCACAAGCACTCCTGCTCTTATTTTCTGTCACCACACGCACACACACACACACACACACATACAAACACTAGAACCATTAAGCTGTGTCTTCTGGTCCCAGTGGTGTTTTGCTGGGCTGAATACATATGTGTGTTTGTTTTAGAGAGGGATCAATGAACGGTTTAGCTCTAATGCAAAGGGGTCTGGAGGGAGGAAGGCTAAGATGGAAGGACGAGGAGAGATTGAAAAAACAATTGGATTGAGAAAGGGAGGTAGGGAAATTAAAGCCATTGCAGGGCTAAAATAGAAAAATAAAGATAGAAAGATAAAGAGAGATTGTGTTCTTAGTCCCACTTCCTTTCCTGTCCTTACTTACATTTCTTGACCTTCTCCCTTTCTTTTTGTTTTTATCCTCTGAATCCCTCACTTTGAATCTCCTTTCATCCTAATTTCTCCTCCTGTCACCCTGCTGGGATTCCCACTGTGCTCATACTGTCTGCTTTATTTTGTTTATCAAAAACCTAAAAGCTAAACAAACTCTTCAAAATCATCCCCAAACACAGCACAGCAAGGTGCTTTGTGGTTATTTTGTTAAGCATAACTACTGCACATGGAAGTTTGAAATATGCAGCCTGCACATACAGTATTTCTCACCTTCTGTATATTGTTGTTATATACTGATGTAATGTTTAAGTGTCTAGGTTAGTGATTCCCAGAGGTATACTTCAGCAGTTTCCAGGGGGTAGCCTATGTGAAAAGAATCTGTTGCTCAACTAATTTGGAAAAAACTAACTAAATTATGTCTGATTAGGAAAAAGAATACCTGGAAACTAATGAACAATAGAGCAGGAACATCTAAATAGCTAGCTAAATGGAAAATATAAATGGTTGGGACTATGGATGTATAAAGATAACTGGATACAGTGTCAGAGGTGGGGTGTCCTTCATTCTTATGAAAGTAGCTCAATGGTCATTAAATTCAAGATAGTTTGACCTTCCTGTGTTGACCCCATAGAGCAGGTACATTAACGACTCCTGCTGTGGCTAGCTTCTTGTGTAGCCTTCTGCTAACTTAAATGGGGATAAAATTATATAATAGTTCTTCTGGATTTTCAAAATCAAATCCCAAAAGTGAAACAGTTTTCTTGGGCCAAATGGCATCATATAATATACACAGAAGTTGTAGTTACAGTTTGGCCAATATGTCAAATTGGCTTCAAAGTCCAGTTTTCTTCCGGGGGCTTAATTAGAACAGATGGCTAAATATTCATTCATTCATTCAACCAACCTTTATTTAAATCACAAGGAATCACCGAGGGGATACCCTCATTATCAGTGACAGCTAAAGGGAATGAATACATTGTTCTGATCGTTAGCTAAAGGGTTTAAACAATAGATACATAATGGAATACATACATAGCTAAAGGTAATGACTAAATGACAATAGCTAGAAGAAATGGTTACAGTTACATAACAAGTATTAAGCAAACTTTTGTAGAAAAATAGCTAAATGTATCTAAACAATGCAACTCAGGGCACAGTGTCAAGTTAAATCCAAAACTGATTGGACTTACTTTTATAAATAATTAGTCTTATTAATTCTGAGATGGTTTGTTGGGGCTCAAGTTTAAATGGTTACCTATTGATGCTTACCTGGTGGGTTGGGAGGCATTGTGTTTTGAAATGAGTCAGACACTGGAGGGCAGCGCTGTTTAAACTAAGGGAGTTTACCGCTGCAGGTATGTCCGGTTAATTAAGTTAATTAGGTGACCAGGTAGCAGTTTTTTCTTTTGTTGTGTGTGATCGCTGGAGAGTGGATGAAAATTGACCTCCAGAAAGTAAATCAATAGAAAAGCCCAGAGACGCCACTGGTATGTTACGATTGATTGATTAATTTTGTTTAATTGTGGTGTTTTCTGTGATGTTTGGTGTTGTGTTTGTTTATGTGAGACACTAATTATCATCTTTTGAGTGCTTGAAGCAGTAGAGTTTATTATTTGTAAGCTTTGACTGAAGCGTGGCATGACGCGTTATTGTTTGTTTAGAGTCTTTATTGTTTATTTAGTGTCGGTAGAAAGCCTGATATTTAATTGCTTTTGTGATGGGGTTGGTGCAAGTTTGATATTTTAACTTCCATTCTGCTATGGGTTTTTATTTATTTAATGCTAAGATAGATAATGATGCAGTTAATGGAAGTTTATTTTGCAGTCTTGATATGTTAAGAATTACTAGAAACTTTTTCGGTGAAGTTATGTGCATCTTTTGTCTACTTAAATGCAAAGAGAGAAATACTGATGCAAGTAATGTTTTGAATTATTAGTATTAAAACTAGGTTGCATTATTTGATATATATTAAATATTAAATTATTCAAACAATTATAAATACAATAAGTTAAACATTTGACAATAAAATCAGTAAATATATATATTGAATGTTAAAAAATGTTAAAATGTTAAATGCATATTATGTTTGTTGTTGCATATATGATAATGTAATATTTGAATATTTAAAAACTAATGTGTTGCATTCATAGATAAATATGTGTACTGACACATTTTAATTAATTATAAGCAATATTAATACATGTAGTCGTGATTGCATTACTAAATGCTAAATGTTATAAAAATAGATAGTTGTTTCAATTGAAACTAAATTATTCAATTGTTTGAAAGTCACTTAGATTAATCTAATTTTCCCAGACTTTGTTAGATTTATCTATAATTTTAATTTATCTTCTTTTGAACATACATTCAAGAGTTTAATTAGTTTATTCAAGTAAATGACAAGTATTACTTATATAATTAAGGTTAAAAAAATAATCTTTTGTGCAGAATTGTTTGGGTTTCAGTTAATTGCAAGGTGTATTCATGATTCTGTTCAATTTGCATCTCACAACTTTAGGATGGGAAAAATAAAAAACTAAATTCATGAAATTTGAGACATTGGTAAAATACAGATTCTAATTACTTTTGTTTATTTATCTTGTGGAAACAAAAATCAGCATGTGAAGCCTTATTCGCTAATATATGTTTTTCTTTTCCCCCTCTTTACTCTAAGGTTTTCAACCTAAATCTCCAATGATTTTTTGAAAATTGTATTAATAAATCAAGAAAACTGGAGTTGAGTTGTCCAAGCGTCCTCTGTACCTTCTCCGCCTCTCAAGTTCTGGCAAAAAATAGAGGAACTTGACACACAGAGAGGTAGCGCCACTGGCATGCTCAAAGCTGGACAGAGCGGCTGGGTGGTATCCATAACATGTGGTGTTAACCACTGACTTAAAAACGTCGACAAGAGAGTTCCATGCTATTGCTCTAATGAATTATTATTTTAAAAAATGTCCCTTTGGACCAAACGGCCACTGTCCAAGACTTCTGATATCATTCTGCATAATAATTAGCCATGTGCTTCTGTTCGGGAGAGTGTGTAACTTATTTTTGGAGAAACGAGCAATCAGACAAAAGTGCTCTTTTGACTACTGCTGTGCTTCGGAATTATGAGCTGCTGGAACAATGTGGAGTCCTTATCAGGAGCGGTCTGTCACGAGAGCTTCTGTCTCCGCAGCTTAAGACTGGCAGAAATGGATGGTGCACGAAATCCCCCAAAATCAAACTGGCGATACAAATTACTGAGAATATATATCACAGCTGTTCTTGATGCAGCTGGAGGCCATATGAGATAATGGGCTTCAATATTGATATGAAGCCCATATGAAGCAATATGAGATAATGCCCCCCCCCCCTTTTTTTCTGTCTTTAATTTGTTGAGGACAAAAAATAAGAGAAGTCAACTCCAGATACACCAACAGTTCTTACCATCCAACTCTGCTCTTAACCAGATGACCAAAAAATGGCAAGACATCTGTAACACTGTGAATGCCGTGTCAGCAGGGGGACGGACAAAAACTGAAATGAAAAGCAAATGTTTGACATTAAAATGGAAGCAAAATAAATGCATTTCCCAAGTCCAGCCAACCGGAAAACAGGAAAAGGTGGCTGTCTTGCAGGCAGAATGAAGAAATCAGAAAATAACTGGAGGGTTGGCATCGACAGGTGTCCAGTCAGATGCTACCTGACAGAGATGCTGCTCCAGTTGAATCAGTTTCTGAAGCCCTTGACACAGACAGTGATCCACTGCCAGCAACATTAGGGACTATTTATCTTCAGATTTAAAACTTAAGTTTCCTCATGTTGGACAAACAGTTTGTGGACAGTGAAAATGACATGTCTTTCCTCTTCTCTTTGTGAGAGTGCTGTTGACCACTTGTAAATGTTTTCTCTTACAAGAAGATAAATTGGCTTGTACATGGGCTCTTGCATGAGGCCCAATGACTTTAACATATTCTCTATGTGCTTTAGATATTCAGAATTTTTTTTTAAATATTGTTTTAGGTTTGAACCAAGTTGTATAGTATGTAGTTATGTAGTAGTATTATAGGTGAAACTTGACCAAACTGACCAAATATCAGTTTCAATGTATGAAAACGTGATTGCTTTCTATATCCTATAGTACTAAATTACATCAGGTTCAATATCAGTTCTGTTCAAATGGGTGATATCAGTGACATGGCACTTAAGTTCCCCTTACAGGGCTGTGGGGGTACATCAGTTAAAAAAAGTTGTGAACCACTGCTCTAGACTACTGTGTTTAAAGCTTGGGGTCGTTTTTTACCTGACGCAATAAAGTTGCAATTGAATATAACAGTTAAACACATTTTTGAAATAAATACTTGGCAAGACAAACCGTTTAGTCTTGCTTAATAATTCAAACATGGCAATGATTTTTTTTTGGCAACTCTAAATGCAACTCATGCCATGCAAGGACATTTATAAAAGACTGTTTACTGGCTTTAAGAAGCTTTGTTTTCTTACTAACTTGTTAAACAAATGGAATCTTTTTTTCGACATGGCTTTTGAATATGGTTTTGACATTTTGAAGGACACATTATTTCAGCTCCAGTTTTTTCTCTTTAAACTTCACAGGTTGAATCCTTCACATCTAACTTGCGGGAAAAAAGACAGATCATTTTAATAAATCAGACTGAACTGTCCTCAGTTGGCAGATAATGATGTGCTGGTTGGATCTCGATTAAGAATGCCCGTAACTCGCCACAGAGCCTGGTCCACTGAGGGGCAGATTTAAATGATCATATGAATTTTTTATGATCTGCATATAGAAACCAGGTTATGTCAGCGGTGAATGTGATGTATAGTAAGTACTAAAATATTTGAATTTAAATGCAGCAATTAAACATGATGAATATAATGTGGCATATTAAAAAACATGTCGTCACTGACAGATTCGTAGGTTTCAAGCAGATGATGCTGATGCATATGGTTGGTATTTTTCATTCGCGTCATATTTAGAGGTATAAATATGAAAATAAATATTTTGGAAAAACAGATCGAGTAGTACCAGATCTATAGTGGACAATAGCTGTGATTTGAATAAGGGAAACCTGCCAGAAGATTGCTGCTTATGCATAAACTGACACTGGTAAGTTATGACACAGGGAATAGTGGCAAGAAAAGTGATAAAAAGCCCTACAACAACAATACATTGTAAAAGTGAATTAACACGCTCTTTGTTCACCCACACAGGTGTTTTTTCAGGCATTAGGACATTCTGAGGACAGGTTTGGATTTACAGAAGTAGCAGCTATTTAAAACAATGAAAAGTTAAAAAGAGCAAAAGACAAGACCTCAGACATTAGAGCTATGATCAGGCAAGTTTAAAAACTTTGACTTGCACGATGGACAAAAAGATATGAACGTCGCATCCATTGTGTCATGTCCAATGTGTCAATTGCACCACCCAGTGTGAATTTGCGTCTTTTCGTGTGTTTGCATTGACTTGTAGGTAAACTCATACTGCACAAAATGCACTGCGCATTGTGTTTAGTGTGAACACACCATAAAAGTCCATCCAACAGTTATTTAGATATTTCAGTCTGGACTTCAGTGGTGGACGGTCAACCTGACAGAGGGACCGACCGGGTGACCATCAGTACAGTCCCTAGAGTCAGTGTAAATGTAGAATCAAATCGTTTTCTCCGTTTTTTTAATGCCATGTCTATGACATCTATCTGTACGGTATAGATCTAATCATTACCTTCCATGTAGCAGATCCAAGATTGACTATCTTTTTTTCCTCCTTCTCTCTCCTTCCCTGCTTCTCATTTCAGGTTCCCCTTCATACTCATCCTTCACCTTCTCCCTCCCTCAAGCTTGGTCTCTCACTCCTCCCTAGCCTCCTTGCATCTCTCCATTCTGTCACCCACCTTCCCATCATCTCACCTCCCCTTCGATCCTCCCCTCATCTTTCCATTTTACCTCCACTGACCCCATTTTCTCCTCATCTTTTGCTCGCTTCACTTCTCTTTTGGCCATTTCTCATCCATTTGTCTGAAGTGACCCCTATTTACTCCCTCCCTGTGTCACTCCTCTGTTCTTCTTTTTGTCTCTTCATCCCTCCGTCCTCTTGTCTTATTCTCCCCCCTTTCGTGTTCCCTCATTCTCTGCTCCATTACCCATGTCTGTCTATCATCTATCTATCCATCTATCTGTAGGTATTAAGCTTTCAATAATATCATTTGACACCCTTCCATCTTGTCCTCCAATTCAATCGCTCTTTCGCTCTCCCTTTTATCTTTCCCTCCAGCTCCCCCTTACTCTCTTCTGTTATCTCTCTTTCTATCTACCCCTCTATCTAATCGTACTTATCTACCTTCACTTTTACCATTCGACACCCTTTCACCCTGTCCTCTGATTCAATCTTCTCCCTATGTCTCCCCTCCCTGTCCTTTCTTTCCTTCCTCGTTTAATCATTGTGCCCATCTCTATCCATCTCTTATTACTTCCCTTTGTTTCATTCTCAATTTACCTTCATCAGTCAGTTTCTTCTGGTCATTCTGTCTGTCTAATGAAGCATAAAATTATTTCTCACTTGATTTAAACTTGTCTATCGATCAGCTTTTTATCAAAGATATGATTCACTGCTGCTGGAAATATTTAATATATATAAAATCTACAAAAGATTGTTTTCCCTGCAACATTTTTGGTCACAAACCATCCAAGCATGTTTTTTTCATTGATTTTACACTAATGTGTGCACAAATGCATCAAAAATATTAGATAAGTCTATGAGTGATTTCTGTCATAAAGAATTAGTGCTGATGACAAATTGCATCAGTGAGTAAACAGTGAAGGCGTTTTTAAAAATACAGCTTGTGCAGCTTCAGCTTTTTTGATCAATACCACAATAGGAAGATACAAAAGAAAGGTGAACACGTTAATAATAAGCATAAACGACTATATTGTTGATAATAATTATTTATTTGGTTGATTTCACAAAAAATAGATTTTGAAGGAGAATAGAATATAAGTTTAAAGGAGCAGTGTGTAAGATTTAGGGAAATTTATAGGCATCTAGCGGTGAGGATAGCAGATTGCAACATGCCGACACTTGACGCACGCCTGTCTGCGACGAGCACCTGTTAATGTGTGCCCTCCTTTATTCTGATCAGAACGTTCAGGAGGTTTTTACTGGGAGAAAAATCATCCATAGAGGTCTCTTTCTCTCCAAAACAAATGCACTAAGTGACTTAGACAAATAAAAATACTGAAAAAGTAGTTTCAAGTAACAAATCAGTGTTTCTTTAATCACTGCCATTCATTAAAGTCAAAGTCTTATGATTTCATTTGACAAATAAATGGATTGATTCTCTGACACTATTTGGCTCTTTGGAGAACTTTTTACTTTTTACGATAATTTCAGATCCAGATATTCTCCACTTATTGTCAACATCAGTCAAGCTATATCCAGCACTGCACAACACATATGATGGAAAGTCGTAAACAGTCCAAGTCAAAACTGTATGAACCTTCATGTTTTGTTTACATTTTGACAATAATGATTTGCTTAATTTTGATCCGAAAGAAGTCAAAATCTGTCTATTATTAGCCATGGTGCCTGAATTTTAAGAAGGAGCTCTTTATTTCTATGATTTCTACACTGGTTAGCCAAATTGCAACATCTCAGTTTTGTTTATGCAATTTAGAGAAATTTAACCTTTACACTGCTGGAGCCTTCCCCGATACAGTTGCATATGGAGTTGCTGAATTTACTGCTGAAGAGTTATTTACATTTTACCTGCAAACACACGCCTCTTCTAGACAGAGAGAAACTGTTTCTTCCTCCATCTTTTTTTTACCATGTAATTGTCCTTCAGGAGACCTCAACACACACAAACACACACACACACACACACATACACACGCGCACACACACTGAGTATAATGTCATCACAGGCTATCATCTGTGGCAATGATAACTCTAGTCTCGGTCCAATCATGTCAAGGACACTGAGACATTCATACACAGATATACACACACACAAAGCCATGCTACATACATAAACATGTGCCTGAAAACCCAAGCGCACACACACATTCATACAAGCCCACTTATGCACAGTATACATATGTACAGTAAGTGTTAGCAGGTGTTCCCCTTCTTTTCCGACAAGGAAAAAGTGCGATGTTTGTTTTCTCAGGTTACGCAGATGTGTTTAATGTGACACATCTGTTTACACAGAACAATCAGATGGTACCTGTTTTTGGATTGTAAGATCAAATACATCAAACAAATCTGGCTTCTTGTCTTTCTGATAACTCCATTTGCACATAACTTCGTCAGTTCGGACTTATCAGGTGGCCAGCTGCGGTGTTGATTTAACACAGATTTGCAAGTGATCATGAAAAGGGCCAAAACGTGCCAATATCAGGGGCCAATATCAGAACAGTGTGATTGCTTGGGTGACCTTGTCTGTGGCTCAGGAAGCTGCACATGATAGTAAACACATAACCAGAAGGCAAATGTTGGAAGGCTGTGATCATTTCTGTGATCTCAAGACAGTATCCCGGATTTGGATTTAGTGTGGCTCCAAAGCATGCCTTTCCTTTATGGATGATTGGGGGTTAAGTAGCAGGCACTGTGCTCCATCAGATGAGCATTCTCAGTTTTATGCATCTTAATTTCCACCACATAAAGCTTCTTGCATCATCCACAGGTGGTTAGAAACAAAATTGCCTTGCTACAATGTAATTTTCCTCTGAGGAAAGTAGGACAGTTTAGTAACAGGGATTTGCTGCTGTCTAACATCTTCCTGGTCAGCTTGGTAAGGGTCATTGGCATGGAAAGCCTTGATCAGATCAGCATGTCCCCCATGTTTCCATGTATGCCGACACTCTTCTGAGCTTTACCAAGATGTACCAATCATAATTTCCCATGAATTCCTCCTAGCCTGCAACATTATCTTGGTCACATAGGAGGAAGGTGGTACCACAAAGAGGACAAACCATATCCCTTTAGTCCCCTGGCACCAAGGCCTACCAGGGTTTTATACAACTTTTTTAGTAATCATCTGGAGCACGGACCTTGGGAAGCCCCTTTTACCTTAAGAGCTTTAAAAAGCATGCAGGTTGCTGTGACAGCCCTGGAACACATCCTCTGGAAAGAAAAGAGCTGAGATTTTAGCTTCCACCTAAACCTGTGTCATGAATGAAAGCTAGGGTCAAAGGGCATTTTGTCCATGCACTGAAACACGATTTAGGTATTCAGTCATCCAGTGAATGCAAAGTGTGAGCCCTTGAAGGTTGTGGAAGTAGGAAAAATGTGTTGCACACCCTGGCTCCATATGCATTTCACTTTAATTGAGATGAAGTTTGGGTTGCAAGGCCTTCATCCAATCAACGTTCATTGTAGGGCACAAGCATTAATATGCAATATAGTCCACACTGTACTGAAACATCTGATGGTGATTAGATAATCATGTTCCTCCATTTAGGTGAGAAACATAACCAAGTGGCCTTCAGTGAATCAAAGCAAGCAGTGACAGGAGCTACAGCCAATCACATTACTTTAAAGAAAATTACAAGAGCCACTGTGTCTCATACCATACATAGAGATTTAAATTTTGTATGTCATTTTATGGTTACGTATACTGAAAAATATTAAAATCCAAACATTTTTTACATTTTTCTCACAAAATGTGTACCAAATGTTAGGTACAAGCTCTAGATGAACATAAATATCTTTATCTAAATAAGTACTGGAATGTTTTTGCATCTAGTTTTGCTTTTGTTCAGCACTGCAGGTTGACTCCTCTTTCTAACATACTGTATGACTCACCACAAGGCTATGTGTTAAGATTAATGACCAACTTAGTGTGTCATGAAATAATTCCTTTTAAAGGAATCTTTTTACCTGTGTAAGGATGTTTAAAACCATTAAAGCGGCAAGTATAATTACACCAGATGCAGGAAACACAGCGGCAGTTGCCCTCAGGGGAAAGGTGATACATTTGCTTGAGCTGCTGATTGAGGAGAAGATAAATATGACTGTATGTGGTATCTCAGATTTTTACCTCTCTTATATACTATACTATATTATACTATATATATTACTATACTATACTATAGTTAATTAAGTTCAGAGTCATATTCAAGTATATGATAAAATTTTGTAACTAGAGCAGGCCCTGTACAGTCTGCATGATCATGCAAAACTAGTTGCACACGCTCGCCCAAATGAGGGTCCGTGCAGACCCTCAGGGATATGGGCGTGTAAGTCATTTACATCACACAGACAAAAGCAGACCCTTGTGGACATGTGGACACAGAACATAAGAAACTGTCTTAAAACCTTTTCGTCAACCTCATTTTTAGACAAGCTGAAAGGTCAAGGATTGCCTCTTTAGGCTGCAACAGGTCAGGACAGTTGCTCATCATCACTGCCAGCCTTGTCTAGGCATTAATGTTTGTATAAAAACTGTCAACGGCCAATGAGAAGATTAAGTAAGATTTCTGCAGATTGTTTTGACTACATTATTTTACCTTTTCCAGAAAATCATAGGTGTCCTATAGCTACTGTGCTTGGAAGAGAGGGGGGTCAGTAAATAATCAAGGAACCCTGCTTTATGATTGACTTTGGGGGCATTTTGAAGGAGCCTGGAGAGGACTCCAGGGCCTTGTGAACCTTAGGCAATAGATAAAAATAACTCTGCCGTGGCATATCTTCACTCTACAGATAAATACACTGCACATTTGAGATGGTATGGTCCAGCTAGAAGTGGGCCTGATTTCTTCTTTAGGATGCCGTCATTTGCAATTCATAAAAGTAACAAGGGTAATATGTGCCCAGGTGGCACAGAGAGCTTGGCCAGATGCTGCTTCAGACACAATTAGATCACAAGCAGACAGCTCTATGTCTGTGTGCTCACCCCTGGCATTAGAGTGCGTCTCCAGATACATCTCAAGTGACCACTTGTGATAAGATCTCACTTGCCAGCTCTGTATGCAAATAAACAGGTACATCGTTTCCTTTTGCAAAGACCAAATGTGTTTGTTGGGCTATATGCACACTTAGAGCTGTTAATATTTAAAATGAGTAAAATCCTTTTCCATTATGGAACTGCATACATAATATTGATTCACTCAGCCCCATCTGGCACCATACACTCTCTCTGTTTATCATGAGACAAGCACACCCCACCATCACACCACCTCCCCAGCACTAGGAAACAACTGATTTGGGACTGTGAGCTCCCTGCCGGGGAACAGTTATTGAGAGTCCACTGACACACTGTGACAGGGCTAACTGTAAACAACACACAGCTAACATTTCAAGACAGTTAACAAGTCAGGCCATTTTGGTGTTGATTTGAGTTTGATGAGACACTTTTTCATCTGCTGCTGTGTTAGGTTGTGCTAACGGTGCAGCTGTTGAACTAATGGTTCGCCAGTTCTTCACTACTTTAATATGTGTAACTGCATTAAAAACACTTTGACTATAGAGTTTGAGTTGGATAACAAAGGACAAACACACTCAGATTCCTAAAGAGTGGTTTGGTACATCATAGGTGCCAAATCTATATATTAATTATACATAAGGGCTAAAACAAACAAACAAACTAACAAAAGCTCATGCTCACGTGCTTTAACTAGTGCATCTAAAGATATTTAAACAAGTGACAAAGTAATCAAACATTACTGTTTCTGGGGCAAAGTGGCAATAATAAATGATAGACAACTGGTTGGGTTAGGTTGTTAAATTACCAAGCTAACATATGTTGGACAGGTTGCTTTGAAAGCTGTCTTGGTTCATGTCACTGCTATGTCCAAAGCTGCTCTGCTTTTTCTGCATGACATGTTTCTCAGGTAACCTGGAACTGCTCCGTTCATCACCCCATGATTTCCTGGCACCTGTTAGCTGGCCTTTTAATAACCCTGTCAAGCTCCACACGTGCTGTCTCTCTTAACCACGACAGCCATTTAGCAGCATTATCAGTCACTACTTCCAGTTCCTTGGTCAATTTTTGGTTTACTTTCTTTGTAATCAATTTGTTTTGCAAATTATAGTTGTGGTTTGGCTCCTGTATTGCTTTCCCTAAACCAGGGACATAGCAGTAAGGGTTTCAAATTATCTCTAATTCAGTTCCAACTAAGTATTATGCATTTATCCTCAAGGTGACTCAACGTGTGACAAGCACATAACTGTTAACCAAAGTAAACAACTGTAGTGCCATTACCACTGAAAGAGATAAAGTGTTGAAACATGGTGATTGTCTTTCACTTTCCAGCACATACAAAGTGGCACAAATCCACACTTGTCTATAGCTCTTAACAACAATTTGCCTTTATCTTCTACACACACTCATATACAGTGCCCACAGTCATGTTGAATAGGATCAGCTGTTCTGACATCTGTGTTGTTGCTCTCTATTAGATCAGCCTAACCATCTGATACGTACTGCGGGTGTGGGGGTGCGGGTGCTTTGAGCGTGTGCATGTATAAAAGTGTGTGTGTGTGTGTGTGTGTGTGTGTGTGTGTGTGTGTGTGTGTGTGTGTGTGAAAGGGACAGAAAATAATCTCATTTCAGTTTAGCTTGGTGGAACAGATGAGGAGAGAAGTGATGAAAAGAAATGAAAATAAGAGCTAAGAGCAGGTGTGTTTGCAGATGGTCGTAGCAAAGATCAGGTGGCTGTTATTTCACACGTACACAGCCTGCAATTTCACACATAGTCTGCACATGTTCAGATACCCCACTGATGTCGATGGTATGATGATAATGTGTGGTATGCATGCTGGTATACTGGCATCAAGCCTATTTCTCTGTGTTTGCAGTAAGGCTGTTCCCAAAGCACAGTGATGCAGTGTAATTTCAAGAGAAATAAAAACAACATTGCTGCATTACAACAAAGAATGTGTACAGCGATATCACTTACATTCACATTTCCTCAATGAAAGGAACACTGAGAGGCACATTATCTTTTTTGACCATATTTTCGTTTTGAAGTCATAAACTCCTTTCTTGAAATAATGCCTCCCTTGCAGTGCTTTTGTTTTCACATACACACATTATGAGTCCTCCACTTTTCCACAGTGCCAGTAGTGGATTAGTTTTGTTATTTTGGCTGTTGAAAACTTGCTGTCATCTGTCATAGTGCTCTGATATAATCCATCTTATTTGATTACATGTTTGATGAGTGATATCCTGCTGGTTGTGAAATCCTTGATTGGAACTGATTCTAATAAGTCTTCTTTATCAGTACAATCCTTAGACAGGTATTCATGACTATAGTAGCTTTCCACAGATATCTGGAGTAATAGAACAGATTATTTAGCAATATTGGACCTTTTTGCAAAATCCTGGAATACTATCCAGGACAAAGTTGATAGATGTTCTCACAGTGTGGCTACAGGGATGGCAATGATGGTTGGTCACACTAATTCACACTGAAATATCTTAACAACTATCATATGGATTGCCAGGACATATTATTCCAACATTTATGGTCCCTAGAGGATGAATCCTAGCGACTTGATCACCTCCTGACTGTAAATCTAGCGCTGCTAGCAGGTAAGACCTGTCACTTTTTTGGCAAAATATCTACTGGGTAAATTGTTACAAAATGTGCAACAGACATTCAAGGTTACCAGACACTATATCCTTGTGACTTTGGTAATTCCTTGACTTTTTCTCTAGTGCCATCATGACGTTGACCAACATGTTTTTTTCTCTTTTTCTAACGTGGTTGGGTTTAGACAACAAAACAACATGGTTAGGTTTAGAAAAAACTTGGTTTGGCTTAACATTCATACAGAAAACAATCAAATTGCGTCTGTGCATCCATGTCTGATACTGACATTCATTGAAAAGGTGACAATACAGAATATGTACCATTTTTCCAGCAACCTCCACTACTGACGCAACCAGAGCACATCATGCTACTGCGAACAATAACTCTTTGCTTCAATGTCTGATTCCAGTATCACTGACAATATTTGATGAGTCCAGAGTGAGAACAGTCTGGGTTGACCTATCCGGTCCCGAGTAACTATCTTGACAATATTTAGATGTATTGTCATAAAATTTGATAGAGAATTGCATGTTTTCCTTGGGATGAACTCTCATAACTTTTATGAGAGTTCATAATACTTTCAATACCAATAACATCCCCATCAGTCTCAGCTGTACTTTGTGATTAGTGCTAACTAGTATAAATTAGTATGCTAATATACCAAACTATGACGAGACGAGGGAAAACATCGTACCTGCTAAACATCAGCATATTAGCTTTGTAAGTATCAGCATTTAGCTCAAAGCACTGCTATGCCTAAGTTAGCCCCGCAGAGCTGTTAGCATGGCTGTTTTGTTTCTGCAAAACTGTGAAAATATAACATTTTTAAGTAATTATGTGGGGGGAAATGTATAAATTTTACATTTCAACAATGTCAGGATCAAGTTTATGTACAAGAGACAGTTGGATAAGCTTAGGAAAAGATTCTGTTTTGGCAAGAATTACCCAGTTTTGATGACACAATCACAGCTGGAAATAATACAGATGTCTCGCTTAAAATTACCCAGTTTTGGTGGCATGATCGCCACTGTAATATGATAATAAAGAATATGATCATTTATTATAATAAATAATTTATTATGATTTCTGAAAATTAACCAAAAAGAAGTTGGATATGAATTGTGCTCTCTTACATAGCCTTAAATAACCCATTACCAATTAATTGTTAATTATTAAGAAGTACCAGTCCATAAAATGTAAAGTTCGGCTCATGCATGGTCATGTAAAATATTTGGTCAAACACTCATACTGTAAGTGATGCTACAACAGAAAAAGGGCAAATCAGCTGCATTCATGTCAACAGTGTACTCACCACTGAATACTCCTCATTAGACACATACATAAAAACAACTCAGGATAAACAGAATCCATCTCTCTAATCATTTAAATGCAGAGTTGAAAACCGGATCATCTATGACTTCACAGCCAGCCGCTGTAATGGAATTAGCACCAATTAAATAATGAGAGTGCCATGATGATATGGAGCGTATGTAATTAACATTACTGACATTTTCAGTAAGTGAACAGTAGAATACAATCTGTGGTCGTCACTGCATTCTACAATATCGACTACAGATTTTATTTTTTTTGCTACCAGGGAGCTCATTTGAAGGATACTCAGGGATGTTTATGGAGACTTGAGATGTCTGTTACGTCATTAATAGTTTGAGAATTAATTCATTCACTTGGGAGTTTTACTGTCCCATAGCTTTCAAGTTTCATCTAATCCGTCCATACACTGCCATAATTTACATTACATGACATTTTTGTTTATCAGTGATAAGTGATGCATTAAAAGAGTACCAAAAATACATAAGAAGTTTTTAACACAAAACTTTGATTAAATCGTATATCTCAAAGCCCAAGCCAAGCAAACTCAAATGATATCATCAAGACAAAAAGGGAACTGTAGCAACTTTACACATCACACTCTGCTTGCAGTTGTTTGAAGTACTTCTGCTTAGGTGGGAAAAGCTGTAAAAAGCCTATTGTGGTTTCAGAGGGTGCTTTGTTAAGTCTGTTGAACTGCATCCAATGATGTCACTTAAAAGGATAATTCATTGATTTTCAACCAGCTTTGTACCATAACAATGTGGCTTGTATGTGTAAATGTACTGTGGTAAACTTCCCTCCATCTTACAAGCACCCAGAAATCCCTGCTCATCTCACAGCTTAAATCTTCTAAATGATGCACTTCACTGGCTCTTGGGCTGTTGTTCTACATTTCCGTTTGCCAAAGAAACAAAGAGTTAAAAAGCAGACTGAGAGAGAGCTCAATCTCAAACCAAACTCAGATCAAAAGGTAAAACTAAGCAGTGATGATCACATAACTAAGATTATGTCACTGCATTGCCAAACTTTTTGCCTAAAATGTCTTCAGAAACATATTTTATTGCACTTAGTCAACTGTTTCAGGAGAAATTTGTGAAAAAGTGGGGGCCATATTGTTTCCTGTATTGTAAAAACAAAGGCAAAAAATATGACAATCAAACAGTAAAACTAAGCAAAAAAAAAAAAAAAAGGACCAATATTCTGTGTCTGCATCGCCGATTGTGTATGTCTAATGATTTCAGAAACATATTTTACCCTCCCGTTTAACTGTTATTTAAGATCATGTGTTACCAGTCGGCCACCATGTAATTTCCTGTGTCAAAACGGCAAAGCTTGCATTACCAGCAGGAGCGTTTATTGGTCTAGTAGCTGTAGATTTTCTACCAGTGGAGCAATAGTGAATGCCATAGCCATTTTTCTCTGTTGTCTCTGGTCATGTAGCACCAATTCAAAAAGTATAGGACTTTCTAATGCGAAGGCAGTCCAGTTTTATGGAAAGATCATTTCCCATCAGTAAAATACTTATTTAACATGATTTGGAGCTGAAGACTAAAGGTTTGGAAATGAAAAAAAAAAAGAATATATATATATAAATATATAGGATTGTGGACTTAGAAAGACGGAAGCTTACCAGAGGATACATTAGCTGCAAGTAGCGCAACACCTACAACCAACCAGCCAGCTGTTGAGTTGGTTTGGGGGTAATCTCTGTAGGCTAAACAGATATCTATATATACAAGCAGAATCTGTGAGCATCTTAAAACCCATAAGCTATCATATGAAGACAATTGAGGTTAATATTAGCTTCTTTTTTTCTTTTTTTTTTTTTTTTTTTTAATGATATGTGTTCATATGCAGACATCTGTTTACAGAGGCTAGCCACAATGGTGCATGAAGTCTTGACACAGATATATGCCTGTTACACCGTAACCTGGATCTCCCAAAATATTTGCCCCCAGAGGCTAATTATCAACAGAATGAAAGCCAATGACAAGATTTCACTGGGGGATGTATGAACCAGGTTTTGATAAGGAAGAAGAATGCATGAAATAAAGAAGATAATATCTCTCATTCTCTCGAAAAGACGATGTGACAATTAGCAACAGTGTTGTAGAGGTGTAATGCTCAACTGGCGCACTGCTCTTTTAAGAAAGCTCCTGCTAACGCCAAGGAAGATATTATACAACTGGTTTGACAGGCAGAGTAGTACCCATTGTGAAAAGATAACTGACTACCCCTTGAATTTAGTCAGTATAAAGCAAACTCTGAATAAAAGGTCAAGGCAAACTCAAAAGAGGCTGTTAGATGGTCTTATTGACATTAAGATGTACAAACAGGGGGAAAAAAGCTGCTATGTAAAAACATGGTCTTTTTTTCTTGTTAAGTGTCCTATTTCCCCTTGTAAACCAATGATTTTCCTGCATGAGCTCCTGAAAAAGCTTCAGGTTGTCAGTGCGGTCACTGTCCAGTGAGACTTTAAATGCTGTGAAAGCCTCCAAGAGGGCCTTGGTTCTGCGGTGTAATACCCTTTTAAAAGCTCTCTGTATTCAGCTGGGCATATCAAGGACAGACACAGTGAAAACATTTCCTTAAACCCCTGCCAATATGTGCATGCACGCACACGCAAATGCAAAAACAGGCACAGACACACACAAAAACACATGCAGATGCGCAGATACAAATGCAAATAGAAACACAGTCTAACATCAAGTCATACAAACCAGGAACATCACAAACATGCAAGCACACAAAAATCTGTGATAACACAAGGATGCAAGCACATGCAAACACTCATCGGAACAGCAGCAGTTTGTATTGAAATGGTAATAGATAAGCAGTGGTTTGTGTTCCCATGCTGGCACTGTAATGTACTCCTCTTCTCCTGTTTCTCTCTCCTCCATCTCTGCCCCCCTCTGTCTCTACCACTCTTCACCCCACCCTTTCTGTCTCCCTCTGTTTCTTTACCACCATCCATCCCTCTGTCTACCTTCCACCCATCCCTACCTCTCCCTCCTACAGTCTTTGCTCCCCCCCTCACTGTGAACCTGCTACAGAGTGATACTGCCCCCTATTTGCCAGATAGCAAACGTTTTTCTCCTCCTCTCTTCCCATCTCTGCCAATTTGTCTGACTTTCTTTCATCATCGTTTCACTTCACAAGCCAGCAAACCCTCATATTGCTCTCTCTCTCTCTATCTCTCTCTCACTCACTCTGTCTCTTTCTCTCTTCTTTTTCTGTCCCATCTTGATCTCTCCGTTCTCACTGTCATTCTTGGCATTCCTTTATCCCTGATTGCGTCTTCACTACCAGCATTTGGATGCCTCTATCTATCTATCTATCTATCTATCTATCTATCTATCTATCTATCAGCTACTGTACAATAAAGCAGCATTCCCCTTTCACTACTTTCTAGGTATAATTTAAAGGGTCAGTTCACCCAAATCACAAAACCACATCTTTCATATCCCAAGTGAAGATTCCTAAAGAGATGTGTAGACCACGTAGTTAGAGATAAAATCGCAGTAACAGGTTGTGTCATCAGCCAATACAAAGATTTCAAGTGATAAAAATACATTTTGGAATTTTGATATTGGAAAAAAGGAAAATCAAGCAACACAAACAATATAGAGAACAAAGAGAAGTCAGTACTGCCAACATGTTTGCGTCAGGCAGATAGTTTTGTTTCAATCTCTACAGTCACCCCATAACCTTTTACTACCGCCTCTGTTAGTTTGGGGTTACTGAGTGTTCCCATTTGTTTGTGCATATCTATTAAAGGCTATATAATGTATTAAAGTAATATTGAAATGGATCAAATGAAATGTGTGTGAAATGTGAGAGGGGGTTGTTGTAGAACCACCAGAAAGCTGTTTAAAGTGAAAAGCCTTGATTAAACCAATGTGTGCCACCTGTTCATTGTTAAACAGCATACATGTAAAAGCATTGTACCCACCTCAGCGTTAAGTCACTCAAATCAGATTCGGCACATTAATATCAGTATTCACAATACATAGTTTTTTGTTGTTTTTTTTCCATGTTAAGTTTTAAAGTTTGAGGCTCAGTGGGACATTGAGTGTGACAGCAGCATTCATTTAATATAGTAAACAAGCTAATGACACTAATAACAGATTGCAAAGGCACAGCAACATTTTTGCCAACACTAGATATCAAACAAAAGCCAGAGACTGAATCATACTAACTTGTTGTGAATTGTAAATTCACCACTTCTAAATTCATGGTGCAGTCTCTCTCTCTGTCTCTCTCCATGCCGCTGGCTGCATCCACATCTGCTTGTACCAAAGACTAGT
Source organism: Plectropomus leopardus (assembly GCF_008729295.1). Lineage (NCBI taxonomy): Eukaryota > Metazoa > Chordata > Actinopteri > Perciformes > Serranidae > Plectropomus > Plectropomus leopardus. The sequence goes on along the minus strand of NC_056476.1, from coordinate 26,566,694 downwards.
GTGAAAGTCAAGAGCACTCACTCAGCAGCAAAATCTGGGTACAAAAACATCAGAGGAAGTACACTGCACAGCACACTGACTTGCAAAAAAAATAAAAATAAATAAAAAAATGCTGCCTAACTATTTCAACTGAGGGGTCTTCGACTGATGATTTGAATCTTCTACAAGGGGCAGCCCTAAATATTAGTGACTAGCCGATGGACATAGTAGAGCATTTAGAAGCTATAGACATATTATTCATTATTTTCCCTTTTTTTTTTTCTTTTCTTTCATTATTTTGGTTTGGGAAGCTTATTGACCTTTATTACCTAACACTGGGACATTTGTCTTTTGTAGTGATGACTCTTTTTTGGAATATGTTAATTTTGTTCCACCGTGTCAAATTTTACAACTTTACAACTTGAAGTTCAGTAGTGACCACCCTGGGTAGATTATGTGCCTGGTGGGCCAGTTCAGTAGTTTATCCATGCTTACCATGAGTGGACATCACTAAATCATCTCCACTGTATCTCAATATGTTACCATTTGCCAGGCTGTTATGTTAAAAAAATGTCATGACATTGCTTGCACGCATACACACAGTAATGTATTTATTTATGTTTTAATACACATGAAATGGTATTTCCCTCAGGAGTTGGTGAGGAGCCAACTAGACCTAAAAGGAGAGTTAATATTGGAACAAGGAGAAAAATATAACTCAAAGTGAATGCTATTCTTGTCCTTTGAATTGTTTGCCAACATGCTAAACACAAATTTATACTGTGACAGGTCAATCTTGTGTTAACAGGTCGTTCCGGTGTCCCGGTGTATGCGGCTTTAAGTCTATATTTATAGAATTAGTTTTATTCTTAATCTCCTTGAGCACTCAACGCTATACCCTACAGCAAGTTAACTTGCAATAAGAAATGCTTTATCTTATATGATTATAGATGGATCCGCACTGCAGCTATTTAATATATTTCTCCTCCTCAAGGAGAGGAAGATTGTCATGTAGCAGCAGCACCTTCACAATAAACGGTTTTCAGATAGAAACACAACAAGAGCGGGTGGAAGAGGATTTTTTTCCCCACATGACAGGAGAATGATCAGGGTCAAGAGACTTGCAGGGTAGCTCAGAGAGGGATATGAAGTGTTCCTGGAAGAAATGAGTTTTTCACACAGGCAGTTGAGTTCTGTGTGAGGTGGGAATGTCATTTCACCACCAAGGTGCCTGGAGGGAGAGGAGTGGAGCTGAGAGTGGAGTTATGGCCCGGTGTCTGCTGGGAGGCAAGAGCTAAGCACATGTCTTGAAGGTGTACAGGGGATGCACCTCACTTAGCAACTTGTACAGCAGAACTGAGGTTTCTGAATTTGATGTGAGCGGCCTCTGGGAGGTAAAGGAGGGGTGGAGGTGACACAAATGCAGACGCTTTAAAACTGCATCACAAGTTATATTGAAACGGAAAATATGGCAGACTTGGACAAGGGTCTGACAAGAGGAAGAAACTGTGGCTGTCACGCGAGCATTGCATGGCAATTGGCTGCCCGAAATCACAACTGAGATTCTTGCTGGTCTGGGCAGGTGTCCCTATGGTGCTGTCAGTCCTGATAGAGAGGTCTTGCAGAAGACAACATTTGTCAGAGAAGAGCAATATCTCACTTTTGTCAAGGTTGAGTCAGAGGTGGTGGGCAGTCATCCAGCTGAATGTATGTGTGTGGAAAGCAAAGTGACAGAGGGGTGAAAAGCAAAGTTGAGCTTCCTCTGCCGTGGATAAAAAGTTTCAGGTTGTCGAGGTCAAGGTGTAAAGACATGGGCTTTAGTATGAACAATGTGGAACACCAGGGTAGTCAATATGAGAAATTTCTCTAGGCTACAAGATATCCAGATTAGCAAGTTTGGCAGATAAGGTGAAGGTGAAGAACATTTCAAAGAAGATCAAAAAAATTTTTAAAAACATACAAGTAGCAGCAGTTTTTTGAAAGATACAGTCAGGTTAGGGGCCTGGCTCTTTAAAGCAAGACTACATCAAAGATGAAAAAAGACATTCTTCCTCCTTAAAATGAAAAGTTGAAATCTTGAGCAATAAAAATCAGCATTATTTTATTATAAGTATTTAGGGGATTCGGTGTTACAGCCGTACTTGGTCTAGTATGATCAGTAGCTCATAGTTGCTTACATTAGCTAATAATAACAAACTAAGCAAATATTGCTTGATAAGCCACATCACTAAGCAGGGATAGGTATTCTTTAGAAAATTAGGATACCAATACCAATACAAGTTTTCTTAAAATGTTAGCGATAGCATTACAGTACTTCAATCCATATCCACATTGTGAATGGAGTGACGTTTAGTATTGGATTAAGCAAGGTGGAGGGCATGCACATCCAAATGACTTCTACAGGTGCACTATCTATATATATAGATATAGATATATATATCAGCTACTGTACAATAAAGTGTGTGCAGGTCTTTTGTTTGACTTGTGGCGTGTAGTATAGTCATACTATGGGTGGCATCTCAGCACCCATAAACTGGGCTCCACTTCACCACAGACTGTGTGTGTTATAGCTGCTGCTACAGGAGTGTGAGCTCCTCGCTGGGGACAATTGTGAGAGTCCACCCAGAAATACACTCACAGTGACAAGGCTAACTATTACCATAACATGGCCAATGTTACCCAACGGTTATAAATTAGTATAACAATAATGTAGAGCCATTTCAGCGATGAAGTGAGTTTGTTTCAACCATTTACTGGCTCGATGTCAGATGTTCGTTTGTGCTAATCAGCAGACATTAAAATTGCTGTTTGCCAGGAGGACAGCAGCTCTGGAGACATCAGTAGCAGAAGTTTGCTGATCGTGCAAGGAGTCAGAGGAGCATGTGATCAGACTGCCGGCGCAGTAAGTACCAAATTCAGGTATTATTTGAGTGGACACTTTTTGATACTACCTGGTACCAGGCTATTTCAGTCAGTCCCTCAAAGATATCAAGTACCAATACCCAGCCCTATTACTGAGTAAGCTGACTGACTTCGACTCCACTCTTCCATGAGTTTAATATTTTTATTTATTTATTACTGCTCTCATATGTTGCTGTTTATATTCACAAATTCACAGTATTCAACAATCACTGGTCTAATCAAAGCATCAATTGTGTTCTAGTGAGCAGACCAACATGCTCTAGACAAACAGCTGGTTACACTGTTTTTCATGCTACTACTTCCAGGTAAAGATAAATACTATACTACCACATTGCTTCAGTAGCCTATTTATCAATACACTAATGCTTATGGTGGGTGGTGAAAGCACTGCTGCTTTCTCTCAAGTTTGTTTGCTGGATAATTTTTGCAGAACCCTAAAGAGCAGATCCATTAACAGGAAATTACTTAATTATTGCAAAAAGTTATTTGAGATAATAAAAATAAGCCAGTTTTATGATCTAATTTAGTATACAGTGCCCTGTAGAACCGCAATGTTCCGTTGTTGACCTCTTAAATTTATCTGTCAATTTGAGCAAACTACGACACAGAAACAAGCCTGCATCTCAGTCCATCTTGAGGCTATCACTGCGTAGATGAATCAGACTGAAACTGAATGTACAGACCTGTCTGACTAAATCAGCATCATATCAAGTCAAATAAAACCTGCATTTAAAGGGCATCCAAGCAAATTTACCCATGAATATCAGCTTACTTCTGATGAAGAGGCCCACTCAGCTTGTGAAAACAACCCCGCCAAAAATAGGATGCCAATTCTTTGGTTGAGTCTGGAAATTTCAAAGTGTTAAATAGAGAGTCTGAGTCACAAACTGGGGTTGGGGAGTTTAGAAAAGGTGGGTGTTTATCAGAAAGGAAGAAGATGCAGTATGGGAGATGTAGGATACACTGTGTTTGTACCAAGCATCCTCCAGGGCTGAAATATGAAGCCAATGCAGAAATGCCAAAAGCTGCAGTTCATCAAATGGCCACTTGAGGCTGGCTCTTCATCAGAATTAATCCCAGCAGACCCCAGTGTTAAAATGTCCAATTTTACAGCAGATTAAAAATGTTTACAGCCTGATGCCCAAAAAAATAAAAATCAACCAACTACTACCAAAGAGCAACTACACAAATGACAGCTACCTTTCTGTTCTGTTTTATATTTTATTTATATTTTCTTTTAAATGTGTGTGTCCCATTCTATCATTTTGTGTCCCATTTCTCCTGTTTTCCGTGAGTTTTTTTTTTTTTTTTTTTTCCTCAGCAGCAGTTTGTGACACGCAGGGTGGATAACTGATCTGTCAGTCTGTTTAGAACTGATCAGATTAGATCTTTTAGACCCAGCAGAATGAATGGTTCATTTTTGTTTTCAGTGCTGGCTTTCTGCTGTTCCGTGTGTGCCCAGAGTACAGTCTGCCTTCTGAGAGTATGAGGTTATCAATAACTGAAAGGTATATGTATTTCAACAGCACTCCTAATCAACGGTCCAGCTCCAAAATTAGTAAATCTATTTCTGATTGCAGATGTTTTATCATGGCAGGGGAAGCCCTGCACAGTAATAGGCTACATGCATACTCATAACTGTTGAAGATCAGTCTACAATCACAAAAATCCATTATAGTCACAGTACGGACGACCTTTTCCTTGGCTCATTTATAAAAGTTACAGCTTGTATGTAGTCAAATACTCTGAGCAAACCAACAAACAAAAGTGCAATATGCAAACCCCGGTACTAATAACCAAAATAACCTCGCAAAGAGCAGTGCATTAGAGTCACAAAATGTCATGTTCAGTGTCATTCCAAACAAAAGAGAGAGAGAGCATGTACAGCTCTGGTGATAGATAATAGACTGGGCAGAGTAGCAGCCCTTATCTTTCATGGCTTTAGGGTAGGACTGAACTTTCAGTTTACAGAAATATTAAATGATGCATTATGCAGCTATGTCAGGACAGAATTAGTGGACTAGAATAACTGAAAATTTGTTATTAATGCAGCTGACTCAATATCATCAGATATTCAACATGTTATTAGTAATGCATCATGTTTCAGATGTCCATCCTGTCTGTCCTCAGAATCAGAGGCTGTCAGTGCTTTCTCTGCACAGTGTTTCTTTTTGCTATTTACCTCTACACAAATCAGTGGTTAGTTGCTGCTCTGTATTCACAAGAAGGGGCAAGTCAGGACAGTGTACAATATTGGCATATTTTTAGGGCTAAATGCTGGAGTGGGGAGATAGTTAGTTTCTAACTAATCCGTCAACCAATCTTTTAATTATCAAATGGCATTATAAAAGATAAAATGTGATCCAATCAGCTCCTTTAAATTGTTATCTGTAAGTTATTCATTTTTGTGTCCTCTTACATTCTTAGCTGATGCTTTATAATTGTCCATGTTTCTGGATAGTTCTGGTAACCCATGGTGTCTAGTTGTAGAACGATTTAACAGTCCACACATCCCAGCCACTGCAAGATTGCCATATGGTTGTTGTCAAGTTTAAAACTTTCTATATTCTGCATATACATTTTCAAAAAGAATGTATTTGGTGGCAGCCTGTTAATAATCACCAACATTTTCATTTGCAACTCTGATTTCATTACGTATTTTCCCTCAGTATCTGTAAGAGATTACAGTTACATTTATTTGTAATTTAATTAGATGTAACTAGTTACTCTCCAACACTGCTTACAAAGTGGCAACCAGTGAGATAGACAGAGTAAATGCAAAATTGCTTGTTTGTTTCAATTACATTGCTTACTATTGACCATCTTGCAATGGCATAACACAAGCTGTGATGCAGCCATGTGCAACAACAAATCTGGGCCTGGGGCATGAAGGTTGGAGGCAATGGCCTCTTTGTTACACCCTTCAACCTTCAACTTTCAACACCCTTGCTCCAACCACAGCCATCTTTGAACTCAGCCTTCATTTTGATATCAACTAAATGTCATGTTTTATGACTACATTTTGCATGGAGGTGACACTATCACATTGAAAAAAATCTGTCCACAGACAGACAAAGATATAAACACCTGGCTAATCAAAATGGCTCTGCGGTAGTTCCAACGACAATAGGTGCCACCAGGACCACATTTAGCCATAATGACACACACACACACACACACACACACACACACACACACACACACAGATTTACACAGTGAAAACAATACCAGCTGTCCCAATGTTATCATAACAATATTAAGTTTGAATAGTAATATCTGATTACTGAAATGGCTACAATAATTCCACTTGCATATTAAAAATAGAAAAAGGTACAAGGTAGACTAAGTTCAGATATTTGCCACTGTGGATTTAAGGAACAATAGAGTACTAGTCTACACCTCTAATGTGATGGATTTTTTAAAAAGCTGCAGAGCTAACTACGGTGGTCACGTGTGTGAGGCAGATTTTCCTCAACAGCTTTCTAGGTTAAAGTGTGTAAAGCAGTGAAACCAGCCTCGCTCAGCCTGAAGGAGCTGCTAACGTAGAGCTGTCTTAGAGATGAGGAGGTGGAGGAGGGGGATGAACCTGAGAAAAGAGAGGAGGTTAACAGATGGAGGAAGGGCAGAGAGAAAGAAACTGGAAGAAACCAAAAGACTGAACCATGGAGAGAGAGAAGGAGAGAGAGAGAGCAGAAGAAACGTAGCGAAGCAGAAGGATGTGTGATGGATGGAGGGATGACAGGTGTGATGAAAGACTGGAACCAGGGATAAAGAGAGGCAGATGGATCATCATGGCATTACACCAGAGTGTGTGTACATGTGTGTGCGCATATCTTCTTTTCCTTCTTCTTCCCAGTTCTATGTGTTTGTTGAGCACTGGTGATTATCAGAGCTTATAACTGAGGTCATGAGAATCACCGCTCACACAGGCCTCTATTTAGCTTTCAATGACAGAGTTAATTATTGTATGTTGGCGCATGTGCAGACGAAGCCTTATGTGCATATACACATGCATACCTCATGTCATGGAAGTTCTCTATCCCTCAATGATTTTTTTCTTGTTTGCACATTAGACAGACACCAGTCTTCTAATCTAACTTGGGTATTTAGCAAGAAAAAGAGAAAATCATACAACCAGTTCAACAGAATGAGAGACTACAACTCAAACTTTAAGCAGTTTCTTTTTCTGCTGAAACAGTTGAATGTTTTTCCTGAGCAGCTGCAGAAAATACTAGGTCAGGTTTAACATAGCCTGTGAAAAAAATCGAGGAGAGGAGGGAAAAATTAGCTGAGTAAAGGAAGATGGGGCAAAACCCAAGACCACACCAAGTGTGTGTGCAGGATGGTGTATGTGTGTGCCTGTGCATTTGTACAGCCCAACGAAACTGTTGTCTAATTATCACCCCTGTGGTGCAATATTCACACTTGTTATCACTTTGCTATCTCTATTTTCTCATCTCTCCGTGCCTCTCTCTCACACACGCAGAGTTTGGATTGTGCCAGAGGATATAAGGTGTTGAATGTATTCTCAGAAAATTAATTTGCTGATCTACTCTCACAAGTTACCTGTGAGGGGGCAAGAGAGATGAAGACAGGGAGAAAAGAGGAAGCCAGAGAAAATGCAAGTAGGTCTTGGCTCTAAAAGAATCTGTATAGAAACCCAAAGGCAGGCAGAAAGAACAAAAAGTTTAGTCCTTTTTCATTATACTGAAGTGAACCTGAAAACCAAATGTTCTGCTTATTTCTTTTGAAACCTTTATTTGAATCTCCCTTACCCACCTGAAATTCCTGCAAAAGCTAGACGTCCTGAACTACGGAGTAAATGTGTACTTAAGTACACAGTTTTAGAATTTCTTTGAACAACAGCTCTCTCACATTAATGTGTCAGATTCCATTTATGAATGCACCCTGTATAAAAGTAAAAAAACATCTGCTACAGTTCCGTTGCAGTCCTTTCCCTAGATGCAATTATGGTGCAGAGACACCAGAAGTGCAAATGTGCAAAACCAAGCCTTAAAGAGACAGAGTGTTTCAAGCAGAGAGTGAACACAGATGTTCCAGCAAAGACAGTAAGAGAAAAATTGTGTTTTTTTGAACAATAAAGCATGTAAACATGTTTTATTAGAAGCACAGAACACAATTATGAATCTGAGAGTGCGTATAATATGGGACCTTCGAGAGGCGTGAGAGAACTATATGCTGATGTAATTACATGGAACAAAATACAGATGCATTGTGCATATTGGTGCTATTCTTTGCATCAAAGTGTTTCCTGCTGATACCACATTTCAACCTGTAATCTTAAGCAGCCAGATCCTTATGCAAAATTTGCCATTTATAACTAATGGGATGAGAGATAGGCATCTTTCTCTATGTGTGTGTGTGTGTACATTGTAATAAATACAGAAAAGAGAGCAGGCACCAGTAAATAACCATGAACTATAGTGGATAACTTGTTGTAAGAACATTTTAAGTTAAAATTATGTTCCTCCAAATTTAATCCTCAAATGGAGTTTATGTTTTATGCCTTTCACTGTTTATAGTCCTGTCTTTGAACTCAACATTTTCCTCTTCTCTCCTCAGCAGGGACCTTCACCCAGCTCCTCCTTCCAACAAATCACATAAGACAAAACTTGAGATTAAAAAGTGTTCACATTGTGTGGTTATGTTGACTCACTGTTATGTAACGTCTTATTACGGTGGCGACAAGGGCAAACACACTATGACAGCCCAAAACATTACCATTCGGAGTAATGTGCTACACATGCAGAAATGATGCAAAGCCAAAAATTCACAAACCCACACAAAACAGATATAACTGAAAAATGCTGCATATCCATTCAACACTACGAAAGCTGTCCAGGCCTCTAACTGTAGCTCTTTTATAACATTGGTAAGGAAACATGCATGATGATTTTTACACGTTATTTCAAATGTCTTATATCCTGATGAAATCCAGATGAGATTTAACACACTTTTATTTGCATTTAGCAACATACCTTCTCTGTTGGTCACATCACAAATCAGAATACAATTCACTGGTTTTACTGAGTCACATATAAAAAAATAGCCTTTGCAGAATATCTTATACACTTAACCTGTTTAGCTTACAACTGTCCATAACCCATGACAGTATCATGAATGAATATGTATGAACACACACCACTCCCTCACCTATACACATCAATCTAATGATCAGATCAACACCACAGCACCTCAGTGTGACTTGTATTTGATCAATTTTAACTGCTGTTATCACAAAGAGAGAGGAGATACACCATAGATGAAATGGGATTATCACACAGTGAATAGCCATTTGAGTGCTGCTTACTGACACTCTCTGTCAGCTCACCTAAATCTGGCCTTGGACAGTGTTGGCGTGTGGCTGTGAGTCACTCATAGAGAAAGAGAGGAAATCTACTCAACAGTCAGTAAACTCGCCTTCAAACAACACTCTTTTTAAGGTTATTTTTTGGGGCATTTTCCCTTTATTTATAGGACAGTTGAAGAGAGACAGAAAAGATGAGAAAGAGAGAGGGGAATGAAACACAGTAAAGGGCCACAGGCCAGATTCGAACCTGGGAAACCATGGGCATATGGGGCGCACACTGTACCTGGTGAGCTAGAGGTCGCCCTGTTCTGTCAGCTTCTAGTAGGTTCTACCCAGGTTCAGATTTTCAAATGTAAACATCAACTAGCATCAAGGAAAGATGGAAAATGGGCACAGCTGAACTTATTCAGGCATTGGATAACAAACCAAATAACCTCCATTCTCAAAAAGATTCCAACAGTATATAAGTAACTGTAATATTCTTTGATTTACAGAAACGTGGATAAATTATTTGGTGTCATTCAACCAGTGGAAACGTTTTCCATTTGCCAATCTGACAGTGCAGAGGTTTTTGATGAGAGGAGGAAAGGAGTCATCTGGTTTACAGTGAATGAGCACTGGTGTGACGGTGGAAATTTGAGGTGCTATCCTTTTCCTGCTGTGAATCACTGCTATACACACTATTTTTCGATGTTAAATATGCAAGAGTAACTGTTATTCATTTCTATTCATTTTTTTGTCAAAGCCACAGGGAGCTAATAAAAATTGTGTAAAAAGTTACCCTGCAGCTCAGATGCCGCAGGTTACCTACCCCTGCAATCCAGCACAGTGTATTTCTGCCCTATTTAAAGTGTGGATTTTCAATGGAAATGGTCAGATACTGGCTTTTTTTTAATCGTAGCTGGGTACATGATGGTGGTTTGTGTCAGGCGAACATGTATTTGGTACCAATTTTCCAATATGGTACCAATTTTCAAACCTTTTCCTTCCAACAATGCATGCATACATCATTCTACCTTTCTGTTCCTATGTTAGCACATCTATTTGATCCTCCTCATCCCTCTGTTTTCTCCCCTACCTTCTCCCAGTCTTTTTTCTTCCCCATCATCCCATCTCATAACTATTCTCATTACAGTTGAATCACACTGAATTTTTTCATCTCTGCGTCTCTTTCATACAGTCTGAATCAGTCTCTCTCCTACCTCTCCTCTCCCATTCACTCCCCACCTCCTTAAGCTTCTCTTCCACCTCTTCCCATCTCTTTCTTCCTGCTTTATCTCCCTCCTTCCCTCCGCAAAAAGTAATATATTTGGCTCTGAATTGGAAGTTGAGCCTTTGTGTGTGTGTCTGTGTGGCCAGTGATAGACAAGTTCATGAGCAGGTTAGTAGCCTGAAGGTAACCTCGACCAGCCGCTCGCCTGTCGTTATCACCACCACACATGCACACAATTTTTCATTCCTTCTCTGTCCTTTTCACTCACACACATGCACTCATGTTAACTAAGACTCTAGAGGGACGTGTTGTCATGATGAGGGTGTCTGAGAGAGTCAAACCTATCATAGAGCTGTGTGCGGGCATGATGGAGTGTTAGTAAATCCAATTTTGTAAGGCGAGGACCACAGCCTGATGAAACTTAAGTTTGATTAGGAAATGTGCATATGAGTGGTCAGACAGTGAGGCAGTTTTGGGTAGTTGGTGGATTTGGCGGTTGGAGAAGAGAAGGACTTCAGATTCTCGGCAAAGAGCCCAATTAGAGTTTTGTAGTTAGAGAGGGAGAGGCAGACAGTTGGGAAGGCAAAGCTGGGGCGGTGGGGTTGAGAAGTGGGTGTTGTTAGCGTGTCATGTTCCTTCCTCGCCAATCTCGGTTACATGCACAAATACTATTTTCTGTATGATGTTGATGCAAAGGGATCATTCTGCTGTGCCCTTCTTAAAGTGATAGTTTAACATTTTGGGAAATATACTTATAAGCTTTCATACATGAGCTAATTGAAAGACACTTTCATGTCTGCTTGTTAATATGAAGCCAGAGCCAACAGGTGGAGTCTTGTAATTTCCAAGAAGTTGCCAGGCAACCAGCCAAGGCTCCAGGGAGTCACTGTAACAGGACAAAAAAATAGTTTCAACATGTAGCTGTCCAATAAAACCACATGTTGGCTTTTTGTTATCGAGATTTCTATTTGTAAATTAAGTAAATATAAACTTGGTTAAATCTGAGTAAAATTTAATAAATTAATAAATTACTTAACATTATGAAAAGTCAATGTAGACTTTTAGTTTCACACAGGACATACACTGCAGTCTCCTGTGTGAGAGTCATGCTTTGTTTGATCCATTCAGCTCAGCACAGACTTTCCTGCTCTTTCTACATCAGTTGCTCTCAGTTTCAAATGTTGCTGTGGATGGGTTCACATTGGAGTGAGTTGAAAGGCCAGTGTGTCTCATAAAAATACTAAAGCGTGCCTTTGGGGTTGATATCATATGTTGTGGCACATGACGAAGTTTCAGTGTTTGACATCCTGGAGAAGAGAATGGGCTGGCCAGACTAAGCTAATCTAATTGCTCGTTGGCTCCAGCTTAAAAAAATAGCAAACAGATATAAGATCCACATCAATTTGCACTGGTCAGGTCATATACAGGTCATCCTGTAGCAAATGTGATGCACAGTTTAAAACACATTGTAACACAAGGTCACTGTTGTAAAATGATTGTGGTTAGGTTTTTGGCAGACAAAAAGATCATCTTTTGAGAAAATAGAAGTACAATTGTTACATAACGTAATGTACCTGGTGCATTTCATAAAGACACTAAAGGATGAATTTGGCAGCAATATTACACACCGGTATATGACACAGTGGATTTTAAAATGATGGGGGGGTCAGCAACATTTCCATTGCCAAAAAATTTAATTAAAAAAAAATGTATTCTTTTAGTCTGGCTGTAAGCAAAAGGTTTTGATGTCTCTGGTGGTGTTTAAGTTGCTTTATACCATAGGATAATATACTTTAAGGAGACAAATATGATCAAACTGAAAATGACTTTATTTTTGCACTTTAGCAAAACCCTGTACAAGAGTACACAAACATGTTTGCACCCAGAGAGGTGAGGCTGAGCAGCTTCAGCATTTTTTTTTACAAAACAGGTGATGCAGTACAGTCTTGACAGTAAAATTTTGCTACATTTTCATGTCGTAAGACCAGCTCTCTCTCTCAAACCCAGAGAATGATTTAATTGGTCGATGTGAACCGACACACACTGTCCAACATAAACCTGATGAGTTTCGCTCTTTTCCCCTGAGCAGATGACTACGTGATTAATGGCACATTAAAATAAGATATGTAATGGCATTATGGCTGTGTCTGTACAGAGTTAGATTTATGTGAGCTCCATCCGTGGCCTCTCATTTGAGGGATGTGCTGCATTTTCAAAGCACTGCGGTTTAAACACGTGTAAATTAATAAATATCTAACATGTAAGGAGGCGTATAAATATCTGACATGTAAGTAGGTGCCATTAGGTGGCATCATAAAGAAAATCAAAATATTCTCTGTCATGTGAATGGGACTGATGTGGGAAGCTGTCAGTTTATGCAATCATTTGAAAAGATGACAGACTAAACATATGAATGAAAATACTGCAATTTCCTTAGGTACCCAAATATGAGCAGAAATAATAGAAACAAACTGTTGTTGCCAAACTGAACAAACATAAATAAGGACAGTGTCAGACGTCCTCCAGTACATCTCTTTATCAAGAGCAGCCAGTGTTGATTCAGTGTGCTTACAGTCCATGTACCCAAAGACACTTCAACTCAGACAGACACTGTCTCTGTCCATGTCCACTCTGCTCTCTTTCAGCTCTCTCATGAAGTGAATCACAAAGACACAAGACATAGTCCTCAACTGCCCCCCCGACAGTACTCTCTCTTCCCTCTCTGCCCTGTCAGCCTGCTCATGCTCATAAACCTCTCACAAGCGTGTATGCATGATTGTATAAAGATTTTGCAAAATATGCTGCAGATGATTAAAACATTTCATTTTGTATTTAACTCCCACGACAGAAAGTACACAGGAAATAGTGCTGTTTGGTAATTTGTTTACATATGTGGTTATATTTGTCAATACCTATACTGCTTGTCTTGTCTCGCCTCCGCTGTTTTTCTCTTCAAGGCATAACTGTAAATAACAGTGCTGGCATATTTACAAAACAATTCATGGATATAAATAATTAAAAAATACATTCTAAAGGATGAACAAAACTAGAAGACTGGCCCGGGCACTCCAAGGAAACAAACAAACAGAGGATGTTTGACAAGGACACTTCTGTTTGTGTTAGCCTACATATGTACGTCATGTCATGTTGCATTATGTTTAGCTGTAGCCTCACAACACACATACTTAACCCAAACCACAATTTTCCGAAACCTACCCAAGTAGTTTTGTTGCCTAAACCGAACCACATCCATATGCCTACAAGCTTAACAACATATTTATGTGTTTGACCCAGAAGACAGCTGTTTGTGTGTCTATATCAGACGATAAGAGGGCATAACAAAGCGTTGTTTTTTTTTTTTTTTTATGAGAGACTCTCCTCCAAAATATGAACACATAGTTTGTTTGTGCAAGCAGCAATTACAACCCATATTTATGTTTATTGTTAGGTAGCGACCTCTGGTTGCCATAGTAATGATGACAAGAGTAAAGGACAAAGTCAGGTGACGTAGTATAAAGAGTGATAAAATTTGCTTAGGTTGAGAGGGTCAAAGAAATGCAGGACTTTTCATCCAAACACTAGTGTTCTTATCCCATGTATCCAATCTCGTTATACACTGTATAATGACAATAAAGAGCATTCTGATTCTGATTCTGATTCTGAAACCAAAAGGGCATTTTGACGGAGTTATGTAGTATGTCATGGCACAACAAGCTTTAATACCAAGTCATTACATAATTCTGCATTGCGATGCACTTTTGCATCGACATATTATGTTCTAGGTATCCACCTGTGTCTGCTGTTGACAAGATGCAGCTACCGTGATGTCAACATATGCACATTGTAAGATTACACAGCACGTGGTTATGTTTAGACAACACAAGTACATGGCAACCAACTGCAAGATGTCTACAAAAGCACATGCTGCCACAGATGGTTAGGTTTAGGCAAAAGAGAAACATGGCAAGGTGTAGCAAAAAAAAAAAAACATTAAAGTCTGGGGGTTTTCATAGATCCATCCCTCCCTACTACCCACCCTATAGGTATCCTTATATAATGTTGTTGTCGACAGCGTCTTAATCTGATGCTGCCAGGCTGCGCATCATGTGGACACAAAATGTGGCTTTTGCCGTTGGGATCAAAATCCCTCCAAAAGTGGTAGTATGATACAACTTTGAAATAAGAATGGGCTGATTCGTATGTCAGGTCAAGCACAGGATGTTACGTTAGTAAAAAACTCACTTGATTAAGCCAAACCATGATCTTTTGTTCTGCTCCTGACCAAGTAGTTTTGGCAATCTGTTACTGTTCCACAACATTAACCACTTGTTCAAAACAGTAACCGTTAATGGTTAGATGCAAACTATTCCGTGGTCTACTGGTATGTGTTGCTAAGGTGTACGCTCCTGTTGGTTGTATCAGAGGGTAGAAACTTTTGGGTTTCAGGACTTGGTGGAATAAGGACGGACTCTCTAACTACAGTCTGCCAGATTTCACCATGAAGCACCAGAATTGTCCAGATTCACTGAGCCTGCACTCTTATCAACTAAATAGGCAAATATATAACATTTGTGAAAAAATAATGGTGCGCCGCTTTCTGACAAAATGCTTTTCTTGCTTATAAATTGCTTTTTGTTCTGTAAATGCAGGAGGTTCTTTCAAAAGAAGAAATGGGATTTCAACTCAGTTCATGCAATTTTCTAAAACAACATAATATCTTTGCTCACAATCCTATCTCTCTCCCTTACTGTTTGTTTTGTCTGATTTTTTCTGCTTTTCCAACCCAGAACTTTACAATACTCATATATACTATATATATACGCCACTGAAAATGAAATATTCTTATAGCCATACACAATAATAGTAACAATGCCTGAATTTTACACACACACTTTATTATAGGCCTAGTTCAAAATAGAGCTTACATTGTGTCTGTTGTGTAGAGGTTGCAGCAGAGCAGCATAATACAGTGAAGATAGCCTAAAAGTATAAATATATAAATACATAAATATGGTCATTAACACTACAGCAAACACACAGCGGGGAAAATATAAACAAAGGAATAGTTTCATAAAAATATACTAGATACTTTCAAATATAGTATCTAAGCATAATACATGCATGTAGTGTATGTTTTTGCGGTTACTTCTCTCCTGTTTATTTCTTTGTGTTGCAGCTACTTTTTCTCAAAATACTGGAAGCACAACAGCCTACATTAGGTAGACACATCCATAATTAATCTCTACAGCTGCTGTGCCACACCCCGCTGTGTGTGCATGCATGGACACACACACACACACACACTCAGGTCACGTAAAAGCAGCCAAAAAAAACAGAAAGAAAGGAGTCATAAAAACAAATGATAAGGAGTGATAAGAGAGATATGATAGAATGGAATACGAAACCCTTTAGGATGAAATTAAACTTGAAGTTTATTTATGAAATAACCTGATTATGTATTTTGATATTCAGCTCAGAATGTGGGTTGAGATGACAAACTGTTTCTCTTTCACTTTTTTGGAAACATTTGCTAAATGAAAGGTTTAATTTAGTAAATGTGTAACTTAAAAAAATAAGTAATAAGTAAAAATAAAGATGTTTATTGTCATGGTCAGCTGCTATACAGCCCCTCCCCCTCTTCCTCCTTTATGTATTTCTCCCTGTCTGCTTACTCTTATGTGGTCTAACCTGTGTGTGTGTGTGTGTGTGTGTGTGTGTGTGTGTGTGTGAGTGTGGGCGTGGTGTTTCTCCGTAGGCTGGGCCAGGTGCAGGCAATCTCCTGATGAGCTGGTGGAGTACTTAAGCTGTGGCTTCAGACCTTTGCGTTGCCAGAGTATTACTCCTGCCAAGTGGTAGATGGTCTCACGGCCTCTCAGCATTACCTGTTGTTTCTGAGTTTTTCTAGTTGTTGCCAGTGTGGCTCACTCCCTTGTGTCTTTTTACCTCCTGTCTCAGAGTCACCACAGCTCCTTGCCTTCTGCTCCAGCCATCATGGTGTTCACTCATCTGTGATCCTGCCTGCCTGTCCGCTCGCTTCCCACCTTCATCCGAGCACTCGAGACCTCACAAAAGTGATCCTCACACTGGTTTTGGACTGGATGTGTGCTACACGTGGAGATCGCACGGAGCTTCCTCCTCATGTTTCACCATAATCCTCATCTGTGTCTTGTGTCAGCGCTTGGGTCCAAAAATGTCCAACCCGTCACAGTTTATGAGGATTTATAAAAAGCCCTCATTTTTCAAGGGGCCACATTTGTTATGATTAGATATGAATTTGTTTTTTCAGTCTAATTAGTATTTCACTGTAAACAGAAATAAACAGAAGTGAGTCATACGTTTGTGGTGTTTGTTTTCTTTGTTCACTCAGTTCTTGATCATTTTAGAGGCATTGTTTAATTTTATGAAATTACACTGCCCCTCCTCCCCAAACGTCATAAACTAATTTAATGTAGGTATGTGCATTAACAGTATAGTCTTAATCCTGATATCACAGTCCGTATTATTTTTTTTGTGACATTTTTAGGCCTTGATAGTTTAAAGTTTTGATTTAGTTCAGAAAGTTCAAATATTTCATTTCAAACTTGGCCAGCAGAACATCAGGTACATATAAGTTTAGTGTAGTCATTGAAAGCACTCAACATATTGGTTGAGTTTTAGTCAAGACTAAATATGAACATTTTTGTCAAATTTCAGCAAACTGGCTCCACATTTGAATCCACCTGGCTGGTGCTGAAAATTGTCAAAAAATTGTCAAAATCAGAAAATTCGATTTTTCAGGATTGCTGATATTTTTAAAAATGGTACATTGGTGTGCAGTCTCATGTGTCAGAATTTCTTGTAATGTATATCCAGATATACAAGATAATGCTATTTCATGTATTGTATCTGTTATACACATAACATATATATTACTAACCAGAAAAACTGTCTGCCTGTATCCCTGTGCAACACATTTAATGACTCCAATCTCTCTGACTTACACACTCACCCATTATCAAGATCAAAAATAAGTCTGATAACATTCAGGGTCATGATGACATTTGGTTTTGTAGCCACAGGGTGATCTTTCCCCAGCTTGGATCCAGACCTCTGAGTCACTGCCCACGCCTCGGGTTTGATCAGGGACTCAAACATGATTAATGAATTAAGTAGCAGGAAGAAGTATTCAGATTTTTTAGCACAAGTCCTGTATTCAAAATCCTTTTCAAGTCTAACTATGTAAGTTTTTAATAAAAACTATTAAATATTTCTGACCCAGCTGCCATGTTGAAAACAGCTAAGCCAAAACTTTTTCATTTTACAGCTTAAGGCACACTTATAGTTGTGCACTGGACTGCATCACTGCGGCGTGTAGTGACACTTTATTAGGTATATGACGGCGTGAGCCAATCATCCAATTGGCCTCATTTGCCATTTTCAGGTTTCTCAATACACAATACACTCAGTAGAAGTCAACAAAAGGTAATATTCTTTCACCCATGTTCCTTATTATAGACAGAAAGACAGCCATACACCTGAATTCATGTTTCTCTCATTTACCGAAACAAAGACTTTCAGCCGTTTTATTATTTCAGCACCCATGTTACCACAAGAGAGCAGCCACCACACAAGTGAAGCACATCTAGAGAAAAGGAGTCACTTCATTTTTTTTCCTGTGATACACACTGTTTTCATCAAAAAAAGACACTGAACATGGTAAGTATATAAATTCTATACCACCTTTTACTACAGGTTCAATGTCTTTATCTGTAGCAGACATGAGGAAATAAAAGTTTATCCATTTTACTCAGCCTTTCCTCTTTCTGTTTCTGTTGTTGTAGCAGCAGGTGGCGCTGCTACAGTAACGCAAAAACAAACGCAGCCAAAGTGAACACACACTGCTCACACATGCAGTGTAGCCCGAATGTAACCTCCAGGGTGCGTGATGTGCACTGCATGCAAAATCGTTCTCAGGGTCCGTATTTTTTAGGGTATTAAAAATCACACCGTCACAGTTTCTAAGTACAGTATCAGACCTTCCAAGCCTATTATTCAGTGCACTAAAATATATTTCTGAAAACATTTGAGGCTAAAAATAGGCAATGCAGTAACAGTATCTTGATATGAGCAGTGATTGACATGATTGACAGTTGTAACAGTTGTATGAGAGAGTGCTGTTTTTGTTGTTGTTGTTGTTGTTCAGGCACAGCATGTTCTTGCAAATGTCATTATAAGCACTTCAAGGAGGCCAAGGAATGTTTTTTTTTTTAGACCATCTGTCTCATGTTCTACTGTGTGGTTGTATTAACAGTTTTATTTAATAAGAAAAGAATATATTGTTTAAAAGTTAACTACTATAGCTTTTATATGAAGTGTCACATTGCCTGAAACCACTACATTAATCAGGCTGGCTTATATCCTGTGGTCTCCCAGTCTGAATCGCCCCAACAGATGGCAAACCTGGGTGGAACGATGAGTAAACCTCTCTTAAGATTTAATGTGTGTCCATTGCTTACGGCACTGAACACCAGCTGCTCACTGGAGCTGCTCACTGGTCAAAAGTAGAAAACTGGAGACCTCATGGATGTGAGTGTGTCTGAATTTTGGGCCATTTGTGGTGAAGGAATCCCTCCCTGCAGTGATCCAGGGTTGCTTAATAGCGCAGTTCGTGGTATTATTGCACTACCTCTTTTTCATTTAGGCTATTTATTTAATTAAAAAAACCTAAAGGGGTGAAGTAACATTCGGTTTAGCTACCAATGGAATTGTCATTGTTTCTGTCTGAACATGAGGTGAGGTGGGGTGACATCACATGCGGCTGTGACAGTGGTTGGCTTGGTGATATCGTGGTTATTCATTGTTGCTGTTACAGCAACAGCCCTACTGAACATGAAGCAGGACACTGGAGACCATACTTATGTTCACCCCATTTTCCCTCAGGTAAAACTATGTACAAGTTTTATTTCAAGTTCACAATCTAAAAATACATTGTATGGACATAAGGGCTGCACAAAAACTCTCTGAAGGACATTTTACGACATATTTCTATTAAAACAAAAACTTTCTTGACAGCACACCTATCAAAGGGGCGAAGTGAATGATGTTGTTCAATTATTCAGCTCCCAAAAGGGGAAGAAACACTGGTCTGGAAACCACGCACAATAGCTGTCTGTTTGGCAGCCAACTGACAACCATTAAAATATCATCAGTTTGTATGAGGGAGAGAGGAGACAACAGAGCTGATTTAAAGCTGCCACTTAGAGGAGGAGGAGAGAGAAGAGGGAGAGATAAGAGGGGGTGAAGGATGAGGGCACTGAGGTGGAGCCAGAGAGGGTTTCAATGAAAAAGCAGATTTGAGTGGAGATTGCTGGCATGAGAGAGGAGTTTGCTGTCTTTAAACAGGCAGTTCACATGAGGTCGCGATATCTGAATATTTTCCATTGTTGCCTGAATTTCTTTACAGTGAAGGTCGTTCACCCTTTTTAGAGATTAGAACACAGAGGGCGAATTCCTTGTTGTTCAGACAACAACAGTTTTGGATTGGTTTAGGCAACAGAAGCATGTGGCTCAGTTTAGGCAACTAAATGTGGTTAGGTTGGGCAATATTTGTAATTCACATGATGTACCATCACCTGACATACATTAGAAGAAGTCAAGCGACACACATCACTAGCATAGCATGCTACACATACTACCACATTTGTTATTAAAATAGTTTCACCTGGGAAACCAACAGCGGGTGAAAGTCCAAGATTTGTGTGGTCCATCAACATCTGCTCTTAACAGCCCTGTGTGGACTTCCTTGCTATTTATAAAAAGGCAGTTGCTCAGAGTGTCTAACATTGATGCCGGCCACGGCATCTCATACTGCTTCAAAGGGTGCCTCAGGGCCTTAGGACTTTGACCGTATGCGTTTTTTGTCACTGCAGTGATAGAGAAACGTATTACCACCTTTTAGCATTAAGCAGGGACAGTTTCTGTCTTTGTTTAGAGATACCACAAAAGAGAAATAATACAACACACAAGAAAGAAATCCCCCATTAGCCTGATGAACTGTCGCTGCTCGTTGTGCACGGGAAGCTAAGGGGAAGAGTAGCTGAGAAGTTTTGTTTCTTCAGATGCCATTGAACATATGGGAAAAAGTTAATGATGATAACTACACAATGATTACCATGTTCATATTTCATATCACAATATGCATTCCTGTAACTTTCACCAGCAATATATATATATAGTTGACATAGTTCTTCTACAAGAGAGACAAGTGATAAACAGAAGTAGTAAGTAGCCTATCTTTTAGGGTACCTACTGCAGGCTGACAGAATATTTTATGTTAATGTAAGACCCAATCAAAGATAAGCGGTGTGCTGGCAACACTGTATGTTACAGGTCTGCCATCAAGGACAGAACTATGTGAGACACCAAATATAGAGGAAAATAAGGTGTTTAATTAGTACACCACCAGTTAATTA
Organism: Plectropomus leopardus; assembly: GCF_008729295.1. Lineage (NCBI taxonomy): Eukaryota > Metazoa > Chordata > Actinopteri > Perciformes > Serranidae > Plectropomus > Plectropomus leopardus. The sequence continues at coordinate 26,545,798 of NC_056476.1, read as the reverse complement.
TTTCCATTTATTGCCAACGTAACCTTGAAAATGATTTTAGCTGGTGCACAGCTAAACATGCAGAAATGTTTTTAAAAAAATAATAAATAAATCCATAGACAAGGAAACCATTCAAAATATATGTAAATAAAAGTGTCTATGATATTAAAAGTATAATAATAATAATAATAATAATAATAATAATATTAATAAAAATAATCCCAATAAGCAGAAGGATTAAGTGCAAATGTAACAGAAAAACTTCATACCTAAGCAAGCAGGGGTGCTCAGGGGGAAAATGAAAATTTGAACATTTCAATGACAACTGCTGAACTCCATCTGCTGATGAGAATCTTTGCTAACTGCTGTTCCTAAAGTGATTTTAGGACCTCGAATGAATTTCTGTTTGGGTTTTAATAGTCATTCTTTAAAGGAAAAAGCTATTTTCTCAGTAATAAGTACCAAATAACATAGTTCCTCCAAAAAATAATAGATGTCTCTATGTTCAATAATTTGTATGTGTGTGGGATTCAGCATCACGGTTTCTTCTAAAGGCTGGCCTTCCACTGACCAATCAATATGCTGCTTTTCCTTGAAGATAATGACGTTTGTGTTCTTTCTTTGTCTGTTCTGCCATGACATTCTATTTCCTCAATGTGTTCCACACAAACAACTGTAACACATTACATTCTGTGCGAAACAGGAATTATCAGAGTTATCAGGCCCATCTAATGGCTGATAAGGACTGATACAGCAGGCTGGTAGCCACTTAACTCCCTGCAGTGTGCCCATGCAACACAAGCATGAATGATGTATGATGTATGGTGTGTATTTGGATGAGGGAATAGAGTATTTAAAACTCCACCATAGAGTAATGAGTTCTTTAAATAGCTGTCGAAGACTAAATTCTCCAGCACTTCAAGAAGGCTTTTTTCAGAGAAGCAAGGATTTTTGCCACTAATTTTGCCACTTCGACACATCACAGGTTTACTATTACAAAAAGACATGTTGCAGCAGACAGCATCACATGATAATGCCATATTACTTACAAGTCCTCATACATAGTAAGGCAAAAACAGAGTATTTGTATTGTCACATTTGCATCCATAAATAAATTAAAAACATGTGACTTAGAATGTGACACAAAATAATATTCAATCAGTGACAGCACAGTGACCTCCTTTGTTTGATTAAAATGCCACAAAATTTAAAACGTAACAAGGGGACAACTAATATAAATCATCCTTGAACTGAGGCCTATTGTGGTAAACCAAAGGGCATTTGAGAAAAATACTTTTTTCTTTAGTAATTTAAAAATGCCACACATTATTGGTTTGTTAAGTCTTAATGCCGCCATTATTCTGAAGTGCTTTTATCACCTATCTAAAGATCAACAGCCTTGAAAAGAGTAGTTTCTTAGCAACAGCTCCAGGACCCGGGGATTTACAGGCAACTCTGTTGCCATTCAAAAGTGGAGAGGCTGAACCCTTTCTGTGGCCCTGCACTTCACACAACAGCCTGTTGAAAGTGATCTCTTCAAATTATACAACAGCAGATTTATTTCTGCACAATAACCCTGACTGCACTGCAGCACCACTCCGTGTGTGTGTGTGAGTGCGTGCCCGTGTTTTCACTTCGCTTTGCCAGTAATGCCAGCTAAACACACACATGTACACACAAAAAGCGGTGCACACAAAGGAAGCTTTTGGCAGTTGCAGGCTTTACGGAGCAAACAGTCTGATCCAGAGGCCTGAACACTCATTAAACCCCAGCTCGACCTCCCTAACACACACACACACACACACACACACACATACACCAAGACAATGACACACACAGATTCACTCACTGAGAATTCTATGAATACACACACACACCTACAGGCGCACACAGAAATTCACTCACATACACACACATGTTAAGCTGCTCAAGCACAGCTCAGCTTGGTGGTCTTTGAAGCTGAGAGCTAAAGCAGATATTGATCTGATAGGCTGATCTCTCTCCATCTGTCTCCCTCTCTCTCAAATAGTACCTATGCCTGCATTTCTCCCCCCTCTCTCTCTCTGGTTGTATGTCTTTACCTGTCTTCCTCCCTATCTCTTCCTCGGTTTCTGAACACCTGTCTGTCAAACACTTTTCTGCTAATGAGAGCTGCAGGGTTGTTTAAACAATGAGATTCTTCTTTGAAATCCCGGTGTTTGTTTTAAAGTTCCATTTTTTTAACTTGCTCAGAAAATGAAGCTCCAGAGCTGTGCCTGATAGTATTCATAGATACTCATCATGATATTCTTTCCCAGACTTGTTGGTGAGACAATTTATTTGACGTGGGGCATCTTTTAATGCAGTTTCTTTTATCATACATGTGCCATTTAATTCTTTTTAAACCTGCATTGGAGTCAGCTTTCATGTGCAGCGTTCAGTCACCTTTCGCAAGCTATTTAACCCTTTGAAACTTGGGCAAATTGATTTTCTCTGAAAACACGGGGCAGGGTGAGCAGAGGGGCATGAACAACTAGGCAAGAAATGTCCCACAAATTGCAACAAATTACTAAAAGGTTACAAGCAAATGGCCAGAATTGTATTTTGAAATAAAGGGGAACATTTAAAAAAAAAAAAAAAAAAGGGAATAGGGAAAAATTTCCAGCAAACTATGTTCAGCGCTCCTGCTCTCTATAAAAATAAATGTGGGCAGGGCCTTGATTTCTTTCAGACTTAAATTACTTATATATGAACTCGGAATCCCAGAATAAATTAGCTTTCCTTCAGTGTGGCGCAATTTATTTGAACGTAACAAACAAGAACGAATATCCCCCTTGAAATATAATCACCAAATGGCATAAAAGGCTTCTCAGTGAAATAATCAAACTCCACATAAGAATAGGGTTAAAGAGGTAATCACTTATTAGAGTTTGGACTATTTCTAGTTTTGCTGGTCCAGTCTGGTGTATGAGCTAAAACCAGTTTAATTTATGCAAACCGGCTAAACCGGCATATGTCTTAATGTTACATTCTGCCAATTTTGGAAGAAGCCTGAATCACAGCACTAAATTCAACTCAAGATGCATTAGCACTTAGCAATATTACAGTGTATTGCATAATTGACAGATTTTACATAATATCATGTTTATAAACTTACTAATAAAGAAAGTAGTGTCTGAGGTTGTGTGTAATTTACAGCTGAGCCCAGGCAGCTGATTTCGGCAACTTGAATAAAATTACATTTTATGGAGGGGGGCGGGGGTTCACTATCTCTATGTAACAGCTGATAGTTTATTTGGTTCATTTACATAAAGTAACAGAAAGTGCATTGCATGGATTCAGTGAATGTTGTAGCGATGCTACATAATAGACACTCATTTTATGTTGGGACACAGTGTCATTATGTTCCACTGAGAAGCTAAAATTCAGTAAACCAATCCAGTCCAGTGTTTGGCTTGATATTGTAACGCAGCAGGCTGTGAGATGTTAGTCAGTTTCCTTATTGCCTCTTTATTTTGCACTGAACACAGGTTACCACAACACCAACACAAAACAGTAGCTTCGCGCTCCTATCTCTGCATCAGGCACTGGCTTAGCTTCCCACATCTAAGACTAAGTGCCTCACCTTCCTCCTAAAGATAACAACACATCCCTCCCTTAGCTCCCAACCAGTTACAGGTGTGCTAACACCAGCAGCTCACTGTCATAGTTAGCTGACATGACAGACAGGATTCACAGCGCCTAAGCTGACAACACGTGCTGACTCCACTGACCTCTTGAAATCTCAGTGCTTAATCAACAGTCATCTTTTATGAACTATTGTCTCTGAACAATAACAGATCTAACAGTGGCCAAAGTGGCAACAGTAACACAATGGACAAAAACAAAGACCATTACAATATCAAACAGGTTTGAAGATTTTCACACCAGCCCAACCCTGTCCCCTTCTTCTTAAAATATGTATAATAAAATAAATGCAAAATAAAAGTTGGTGCAACATACCCCTTCAAATTAAATGTTTACACTTTCAAAAATCAAATGCACTTTAAAGTGTACACTGGCACTCACACACATAAGACAAGCAAACCCACTTTTTAACAGCAAACTTTACAAGCCTACTGTGTGGTTTGTATATGTTGTAAACCAAAACTAAATATTTTTACTCAATAAAGAACAATAAAAAAAAGTACCCGGAAGTGTTCTGTGGATTTTGATGAGGTGTCAACCCATCACTTGGTGTCCCGTGGTGTTGTGTCATATGTTGGACACAGCAATGGAGCCTTTAGGAACGAGAGAGACTTCTGCGTCCTTCCTTTTTTCCAATGTGCTCACAGAGCTCTTGTTTTCTTCAGAGTTTCCTCCCTAAAAAAAGTAGACTATGCGAAAATGTCAATAAAGTAGGACATGCATGTACAACCTTAACTCACCTTGTTAGCTAGTTAGCTGTCTATGGTCCATTTACTGTGTTTATACATGTGCTGTAGCTATAGCTTACGAAGCTACTTAATTAGTGAGCTTACATACCCTGTGAAACGACCTAGCAAGAGTCTATGTTGTTCTTCAGTTGCTCACAAAAACCGCAAAACATAATCCCATCAAGAAATATAGTTAACATATAGTTAAATAATAAATATAGTTAACAATCCAGGAAACGGTCCACAACTTGGTATAAACTTTAGGTATAACACTTTCGCCCCATTTCTTCCTACAGGCAGGTGCTCCCTCACTCCACCTTCATTTTGACGTCAGGCGTTCCCTGATTATGCACACCCGTCATGCTCAAAAACATTTACTCATGGGAGCGCAGCATTACACTCCAGCTCCAGCAGAAACCATAAACTCTTCATTAACGCATATATTTATGAGGCATTGCCCTTTTTAAACTTAGAATAAAACATATGCTGTAGATTTTAAAACATATATAACATTCCATCTTAATATATTTACCTTGTAAATATAGAAATATATATAAATATTTTTACAAAGAGGACTTTTAATCTCTTGTAATTATTATGAACTTTATATTTAGGCTAATGTTTAATATGTACAATTTTCTTAAGTCTAATTTACATACATTTATTGCGCTGGAAGATTTGGTCCATGTTTAAAAAAAGGGTTAGATTTCAAGAGTAAAAGCATAATTGCCTATGACAAGAGTAAAGTCACGGTTGAAAAGAAAAGAACTTTAGAAAATTTAGAAAAAAAATTTATAATATTATAAGATTAAACTCTTAAATTTACCCTACTAGAAAAAAAAGTTGTAATATTATGAGATTATATGCTTAAATTTACCCTACTAGAAAAAAGTTGTAATATTATGAGATTAAACTCGTAATTTTATAAGAAAAAAGTCACAGATTCTCTTGTTAATTTATTAATTCAATTTTGTAATATTGAAACTTTTTTTTCTCATAATATTATGAGTTTAATCTTGTATTATTACAAGTTTATTGAAATTGTGATTTTATTCTTTAATATTACGACAGTTTTTCTGGAAATCGAACATGGCCCTAAGTTTATAATTATTAGAATCCCACATTTAAAAAGACATATATATACATACTTTTTTCTGTGTTTTTCTGGTAATTGTTTTGTTTATTTTTTGCTTATTTGCATGCTATTTTCTTGTGACTTTTCACTATTTAACTTTTTTCTGCTATTTTTTTTGGCTATGTCTTGTTGCTAAGTGCCCTCTCTCAATGTTTTTGAAAAAAACAACAACAACAATTTGCTCAGGTTTTAGATGGTTAAACAAAGCAGTCATACATATGGTATACTAGATGCTAAAAGTGCTGAGTGCCAAGTTTCCATAGTGGAACAGTTTAGATCTCAATAGAATCTCAATATTTTCATCTTGCAAACTTGGAAATGCCATCATTAATCCATTCAAGGCCACTGCTCAGAAAAAAAGGTACAGATTTTTGCATTCAAAGGAGTAGTGTTACATTTTGAATCAAATGGTGCTTTCTTGCAGAGTCAGATGAAAACTCATGTTTGTTTTCTAACTATGTTAAGGCCATGCAACAACTAGCTAAGCTTAGGATAAATAATTGAGTTCTAGAGTTTTGTGACCATGAAACTTGACAGGACACCAGCAGAGATTAAGGTCACTCCCTCCACTTTTACATTTTGTTTTTTGTTGAACCCATTAGATAAAATGTGTTAATTAGTTTACTTTGGAGGTGCTAGCTCTCCCCTCAAATAAAAAAATACATGTTTTTCTTCTTGCCTGTAGTGCTATTTATCAGTCAAGATTATTTTGGTGTGAAATACAAAGTATTGGAGGAGTCGAACATAGAGATGTCAAAACAAAATTAATGCACCATGTGCTTGTGTTGGCATCACAGTAGCGCCACCCGGAATGCAGAGGAATACTTAAAGCGTAATATGCAGACGCGGAAGTCAACTGGCTATATTTGACGACTTAGGATGAGAATGTGTTGTATGTACCACAGAGGCAAGTGACATCCAGTTGCCCTCCAATTTTTTTTTAGATATTTTCTTACTTTTCTTTCATCTTTGTCTTTCATTTACCTTCCATATTTTTTAGCAGTCTGGTTTTAAAGAATGAAATCCCATTAAAGGAGTTAGTTGAAAAAAGTACACACAAGAACATGATGACTCTTTCACCCCTAGAAAAAGAACAGAAATTAAGTCTAAAATATGAAGGAAAGTACCTGCCATTTCGGGGTAACTATTCTGCTTGATGTTCCTTTGAGATCGAAAAGGAAGAGAATGCAGGAGAAATAACAAGCTTTTGGTTGTGTTATGTCTACATTCAACTAGGCAAGACTTTCAAACAACAGATGGTGTTTTTTATGTCTTGTTCCATCTACTCTCAAAATGGAAAATTACTAACAGAGTACTGTGGAAAACAGTCCCCAAAAGGAATGCTAATTTTAATGTTTACCAATGTTTGATACATTCATCCTGTGCCTCTTTTTTCCGCAGTGACGGATCGGGCCTCTCAAGGAGGCAATGTGTTTCGGCGAGTTATCTTTAATGATGTTAGTAATGGGGAACGGGACAGCTTGGTGTCTGAAAGTAGAAACAGGAGATGGATGTGAAAATGGCCAATTTCTCTGTATTAGTGCAAAGTGATCCTGTTAATGAGCTCAATTATGTAGTTTCTGCCTGAAACTAACCCGATTTTCCAATGAATGCGCCGATGTGTGAAACTTTAACATGTTTCAAAGTGGGAAGAAGGAAGAATAAAGAGGATTTAAACACAGCCAGACCGCTGAGTTCAAGAGCTACACCAACATACTGAAGAGGGGCTCATCGTGTGACACTTGGCTAACTGGGCTGAGTTCTAACAGTTGCTGTTATTGAACTTGAGCTTGTATGTCTCTGTTTACCCAGGACACAGACAGCCAGGCGGCAAAACAACAAAGGCCAACAGAAGGGTGGAGAGGGAAAGCAGATGCAACAGTAACACTGTGTCAACTTTTTGTCCACTGTCCAGTCATAAGCTGCTCAGCGTGCTGTGAAGTTAGCATGGCGCGCCATCAAGGTTTCCACTTTGTGAGTCAGCCAGCTGCAGTCTGAAGCCCCCTGTCCAGCTTTGTTTGTGCGTCAACATGTCCTTGGACAAAATGGTCATACTTCATATTCAAACAGCAACAAGTCGGTGAAGCTCAAATTAGAGGACGTTACTCCGGCACAATCTGCCCTGGGGTAACATTAGAATACTAGTTGCTGGTTTTTCCATGTAAATATATAAAGGACATGGCTTCACTGCAAAAATACCAAGTGAAAACATTTTTGATATGGTTGTTCTTTTTCTTGAAACAAGCACATTTGGCTACCTGTGTAGTCAGTGATTTTCAATTAAAATGTGAAATCTCTAATCAAAATTTGGTTTATGCATGGTCCTCAGAGGATGTGGCTTGATGATTACTACACATTCTCACTCAAGTATTCATCACTCAGGTAATCATCAAATTGCAACATTTGAACAGTGGCCCAACACATCAAACTATGAAGCCCTAGTAACCCTCCTGCATTTTTCATTGCTCAGGGCCGGCATGTTAATTAATGCATTGTCTTTATAAAACAAGCTTCCATTTTCACAGGAAATGTTACAGTAAGTTTATGCTTGTTAAATCCACTCAGTATGTCACGTCGTATAGCTCACGTCATATACCGTACATCACAAGTATAGTATAATACACATACTAGCAAACCATGTAGTTATTAAAATAACTCAACTGACTTTTTGTTTCACACTGGACACAAACAGTAGACTCCAGGGTAAAAGTCTTGAGTTTGTGTGACATATCCATCTCCCCTCCTACCTACTGTATGCACACTTTGCAGAGTTTTTGGCCAGAGCGTCAAAAAAATGCCATTGCCTGGTGTGTCTCATACTTCTACAAAGGGTGCCTTGGAGCATCTGTATGACGGCCACAAGAATTTGATGAGTTGGGAGGGACACTGGGTTGATGATTTTAATGAGTTTTCAGATGTCATGTGAAATATCTCAGTGTTTATTAAATGAATGAGAACAAAATGTGATTCGGAAACTCATGGTCCCCTGAGGATAAATCTCTCACTTTGGTATTTTCTTGTAGCCTCATTATGAGATCAAAATTTCAGTTGTATAATACTTTGATTCATTACCAGATATCTACAAAACTGATAACATTCCCATCTGTATTCATCATACTTTGTGTTCAGTTCTAATTAGCAGGTGTTGCCTAACCATGACAAAGAAAATCAATCACGTGTTGCACGTTGTCTCACCCAGGAGACAGCTGTGTGTCATAGAAAGATGCTTAAGGGTGTTTTCTGTGTCAATATAAGACACTGGGGGGATGATCATTTTTGACAACCTGGGAAAGAGAACAGGTTGCTCTAACTAGAAGCCCATATTGATGATTTTGAGTTTTTAGCTTAATATTGACTTCATTGTGTATTGAAGTTCAGGACACTGAATTTCTTTAGCATGAAAACATGACTTGTGATGAAGTTACAATCTTTTTTATCCCATCAGTCCCTGGGACATAGGCCTACTGGAAGGTTGGTATTCCACCAACGGTTTGAAACTCCATTTTTAGAATATATTAATTTTCTTTTTTAATGCGGAGTAAGTTGAGAAGATGGGGCAAACTGAACTGAATCGTTTGTGGCTGTGGCCTCTTCTTGTGTCCTTCCATGTTGCTATGATGATCTAAGCAATTTGTTTGCATCAAGTGTGATTGTGTCCCCCTTTAGGGATGATTGTGAACTCTTTACAGCCTCTTATTATTAGGACTATAAAAAATCCTATAGGCTTTTTGATGAGGTAACCAGGGCGACGCTAACTGCCGTGTCGGCCTATGGTGAAATTTTGTCCCTGGAGCAGTGTATAAAATACTTAAAGAAGCTGATAAATGGAAATACTGCGAAATTAATTGGCCAGGGAATGATAACGTTATTCACTGCTACTTATCTTTGTAAGAAGTCAGGTAGTTAATCTCCAAACCCTATGGCCAAATTAAAATGGTATGATTTAAGTTAAACACATATCATAAAAAATATAGCGTTTTCCATGCAATAAAGCATTTTTTTTTAGGTTTTCTTACCATCTCAAACAGTGCTACACACCTGCCAAAGGATATCCACAGAAACAACAAATGTGGTAACCATGACTATAGGCTACTGTAGCTGGAACAGCATTTGTCCAGTTGAGTTTGCACATTCGCAGAGCATAGGTCACAGGGAATTTGCTTGTTATAGAAAGTGGGATCATTTGGACTGACTAACTCGCAGCCCTATGGCGCTGCGCTGATAAAATAAGGGCTATCGAACCAAGCATACCCCTGTGAGCTGCACAGAGCTCAATAGGGGATGTTTTAAAGGTCAGGGTGCAGCAGTTAATCTGGAGAGTGCTGAACAGAGCCAGCAGGAAGGCCAAGGAGAGCTTATACTATCTCTCTCTGTTTCTCACACACACAATCTCGTTCACTTCTCTCTTTACCCTGAAAGAGATGCTGTGCTGTGGACAGGGTGTTTGTGGAAAGCCAAGGCCTGATTTAATCTGCGCCGCTGAAATAGAGCATTGTCTCATTCGCCGGCTAGGCTGTAGATTCGGTTTTTATTCAGTCTGAGACGGGCAGACAGATAGAACAAAACAAGGAGGAATGAGGAGAGCGGGATAGAGTGGGATTAGACTGTCACCCACACGACTAACTAGACACAATGTGAAATATCCCTGACAGTCCACACTCCACCCCCAGTCTGTCCAGCCTACACCAGAAAAGGAGAACTGAAACTACTGATGAGTGAGTGAAAATTGAAGTAGAAAAGGTGGCCATATCTGAGGTCCAGAAAATAATGGTGACACTCACTCTGACTATCAGAGGTTAACTTGGGTTAGACAGGTAAGTCTGAAGACTTCTGTAGGACAAGCTGGCACCTCCAGTTAAGTGCCCTGCTAACTTGAAAGGGGATAAAATTATTCAAACCTTGTGGCTCCTTTAGACCTTCCAAACATTATCTGACCAAATGAATCAGATTCTGTTAGTCATTTTGCAAGGGTCATTATGCAATATATACATATGCAAAATGACTTATATGTATGTCCACTGATTGAGACCCAAGCTTTGTAATTCCATATTATGAACTTGATATTTTGGAAATGTCGATAAAACACAATTGCGAGATGACTGTGTTTCCATTGAGTGATGTTATGTGACATATCCTCTCGAAATAACATTTCAAGAAGCATGGCGATACATGTTCAAAACATTAGCAGGTTTATATCTATTACAGCTACTGCGCTAGCCCTCATTATTTTCCTTCAAAGGTGACGTAGGCTTGTTATGTGAGCAGTAATGGAAAGGCTCCTTATAAGTGGGAGTTTTATGGGATGCAATAATGCACATAGCCATAGCATCATGTGACCTTTCAAAGCAAAAAAAGTGTTTCCAAAACAGTTTTGCAAAATATGGCTTTTTTGACTCCCCTGAAATAGCACCTTATGGGAGCATATCATCTGGTACACATGTATTCATGGTTGCCGATGTTCTTCCCTGAACTAATTTGTGTTGGAACATGTCCGTTTCTGTTAAGAAGCTTTTATTATTGATTTTTAATGGGAGAAAGTGTTGCATGGTGCAAGTGCACTGTTATATGTAGCTACATGCTAACATCAAGGAAACATGCAATCTTGGGTGCTGATGTTAATTTCTCATGTAAGTATAGATCTGAAAGTGAGAATAGTCAGTCCCCTTTAATGCAAATAAAAGAAGTGTTGGCGTATCAAATGAACATGATGTTTCATGTGTCAAAACAAAGAAACAAAATATTAAAAAATTAAAGTAAGATAAATGAAAAAGGAAGCTCTGGGCAACAACAGGGAAAGTTCCTTTAGTTACTTTTCCATACTGTCAAATTTCATAAATTGCCAGGCTTAATTATCAGTGCATGAGGTGCAAATCAGACCTGTGAAACAAGGTTGCTTTTTTTGTCCTGTGCTATAACTGTTGCTAAGTAAAGCTGTGAAAAAAACATGTTTTGAGTAACACTTTAACAATACAGTACACCTGACAGGTTTTGTGCAGCAATACCAACCACAATGACAACAGTAAAAGTTGGATTGTAAAGTTTGTCAATAATTGTTGTGAGGAGTCCGTCTAGAGCAATTTGCAGTCTGAGCGAACAATTGGGCCTCAGAGGTACCCTCAGAAGAATGTTTTCCAACATTGAAAAGTACAGATAAAGCCAGTAAATGCCATTGTAAAATTGTACCCAGTTAAAAGCTACAGACGAATGTTGGGAAGACTTCCTGACTACTTTATTTTCTTCAGCAACGTTATCTCAAATTATATATCACTGGTTTTATTGAAGCCACTTGAAATAAGCACTCTCTCCATCTTAAGAGTCCACAGATGTCTCTAATGTGTCCAAAAGTCCAAAAGAAGAAGGGTGGGCAGAGGAGAACAAGGCTGAGATGAGCTGAGATGGTTTAAGACAGACAGAAAACAGAGGAGGACAGGCAGGGACAGACAGTTTAACAGTGCCAAGACAGGAAAGTGAAAGAGAGAACAAAGAGTTGATAAATATGGCTGTATGGATTTTTTTTTTCTCTTTTTAGTCTAGAAGCAGAAAGTGATAGAATGACAGAGAAATGAAGGGAGGGACAGAAAGAACAACACGGTCAGGAAGAATATTAGTGACAGTATTTTGCTCTGTCTCCAACAGAATTGGACTTCAACCCTGTCTAGTCTGTGCCCAGAGGAGGGAAATTAACAATCTGTCTGTTCGTTTAGGGATTCTTCGGTTCCTGACGCCTCTTGGCGCCTGCTAGGAATCTTAAAAAGGAGCAGAGATGGCAGCGAGAGACAGAGACAGAGAGTGACAAAGGAAAACAGAAAAAGACACAGAAGGGAGGAAGAAACACACAAAACACAGGCAAAAGTGGTCATAGCAGGGTCTGCCTCAGTTCACCTTATATCAAAATCGAAGTGTTAAATGTGACTGCTGCTCCTTGCAAAAAGGTGCTTACACATAGCCAAAAATAAGAGATGTCCTTTATCATAAATGAAAGAAACACCTTTATAAAAATGCATTTTAACTGCTTTGACAGCTGTAAAAAAAAAAAATAATCAGAGTTAAAGCAGCACAACTTTACAGATCCGAGAAAAAATCAAAACCTTTAACTTTAGAGATTTTCATTAAATAAAATCCTGTGTTTGATAGTATTGGCTTTTTTTCCCCCAGAAAAAGCCATTCAGTGTATTTACATTGTTATTGCCTTTCTATATAGTTTTTTACATTTTCAGTGGTGGAGTCAGGCATTCCCATGCAGAATTTAAACTGTACTCACACAGTGACATACAAGGAACATGGCATAAGAAATTGTGTTTCTATTTCTAGTTTTATCTCAGTGATATCAGCCTCACTCTTTAATTCTATATCCAAAATCTATTACTTTACTGGTAAAATAAACTGAGCACTTCCTGCAGCAGTTTATATGCAATTGATTCAAAATTTTGGGGATATTTTAATGTGAAGCAGTCACAGAAAACACAATGGCCTATTTGTCACAGCCGTTAGTGCTGAGAGCAATCGGTCATCAAAAATGTGTCTACAGAGGAAAAAATGGTGTCCTTTCTCTGAATATTATGGAAAGTAATAGAATAGTTTGGAGAAGCCACAGTGAGCTGTTAGATGAAGAGTTGCAAGCAATAAGCTGCTCATCGCCAACTCCTCAGCAAGGTAACCAATTAACCACAAGTGCCCTGCTGTTGTATGGGAAACTACTCACACAGTGTGTGTTATATGAAATCATTATGATGATGGAAAGAGGAAAATATGGACTGTTTTTTTTGTATTAAAAACAAAGTGAGTTCTTGTAGCTGAGTTGTAAACACTAGTTGTTTTATTTGACATGTCTAAATCTGCATCTGTATCTGTTCGACCAACCAAATGATCTGTATCTGTACTTGAAAACAAGACTAGGGGTGGGCGTTGTTTATACCAGAAGCTGTGTTTAATCATGGAAATGTATGTATTTTCTATCCTAATATCCATTAGCAATGAAATTGTACCTTCTTCGTATTGCATCCCAGTCTTGCTGTCTTTCTCTATTTCATTTCTAACCAAATCAAGTTTTATAAGATATCTGGACCCCACCACTATGGAATGCTATTTGATTTATTATTAAATGAATAAAAATGCTTGTGAAATAAATAAATATGACTTAAAAAAAACAACTTTAAATAAATAAATAATTTAATAAATACATGTAAAAAATAAATACATAAAGGAGTAGTTAAAAAGTAATTTACTTTTGTGATTTCCATCTGTTAATAACCAGATACTTGACAGGGTGTTAGAAGACACTAAGTCAAAACTTCATGAAACCTATGAAACATGCTACATCTTAAAGAAATGAATATTAAGTGAAATCCAAGGTAAAAAGTTGGTGTTTTCTTCAATTCTCAAAACAACAACAAGTTGTGCACACTGACATATTATCACCTTACACAGTTGTCATGGCTGACTTGCTGGCATACAGTCAGCTACAGGTAGTTTTGCACATACAGAGCAACATAAGCATTCATTTTAATCTGATAAATAAGTGCAATATTCACTTTTCTTTGCTCTGTTTTTTTCTTTTTTCTTTTTTTTTTACATTACTCATGCCAGTAGTAATTTGATGTTTTTTAATTTAAAAAAATACAGATTATTGCTATTTCATCCTCTGCTATGGCAGAGCTATTGTACTGACTACCAACAGCCTGATGAGGTGTTCATGATATTATCTGTACCTGTACCTGTTCCACATCTGAACCTCCAATAAACTGACTCATATAAAATGAGACACACAACTCATCTTAAGCAGCACGCAGGCTGTTTAAAGTAAAGTCTCATTTAGAGGGAAATGTAAAAACTACAGCAAGCCCAAAGGAATTATGAAACAGTGTCAAAAACTGAGCTGTTGAGGGAGAAAGTGTTTTATCACATTTTCCCAGTGAAACAACTGGCGCAGAGGAGATATTAGAGAATGGATAGGGCACTGCCAAAAAGTACACACCTGTGGACACACACACACACACACACACACACACACACACACACACACACACACACACACACACACACCCAGACTCCACTAAGTGACCTGAGAGCACTGTCATGCATACTAACATCAACTGTATGTAGCAACAAGAAATATGAGTGTTTCATTTCCTTCCGAAAACTCCAATAACATCATAACACTGCTCAAACAAATTACTTGACCTCAGACATTTTGTGAATTTGGAAAATGTTTAATTTACAGCAAATTATTCTGAGTGCAAATGTGGAACACAGCTGAATACATCTAGTTTCAATCTAATGAGTTGTTGATTTATAACAGTTTTTTTTTCCTCAAAACATCATGTTGGCTAATTAAACCATCAGACTGCTTCTATATTAAAACATTTTCCTCACGTGGAGAAGAGTCTATCAGGATGTGGAGAGTCAGAAGATACCAGGCACAAGCTGCCGCCTTTGTTTTCCTGTCCAGGACCATGACATTCACGACTGATTACCTACATTATGTGACACATTTCAGGGGACAAGCAGTAATTAGTGCACAAGTCTGCTCGAAAATTACTATGCTGAGCAAAGTCAGTGCTTGGAAAACAAAATCAGGGTAAAGTCCAGATGGCACTGTCTTGTGTTTTTGTGGAGAGCTCTTGGGAGATGAAAAGGGTTCATCCTTTGCGGGGCATGAATGTGCTCTGATTATCATGGCATTTAATCTATTAGATTTTAAATGTCTTTTGTAAAATGGCAACAATACAATTACTCTTAATAATTTCCTGTTTTTCATTGTTTTATGTATATTATTATAATATTGTAATTGAAATTATGAAGGAGTTTGGACAATTTAAAAATGTCCACTGAGCTTTGAGATTTTTTTTGTTTTGTTTTTCACATGCTAGAGGAGGCACCGAAACAGCTGATTGTCATCTTTTAAAATTAGACCTAATGCCCCAAAAAGTACTGTATGAAGGCAATGCTGTGCATATTTGCAAAATAATTAAATTAATTATTCATCAGGTTCATTCAGTAAAAAAAAAAAATGATCAGAACATTTTGTCCATTGTTTTGCTTGTGCCATGCAACTCTATCTGTCCTTGTAGACTAAAACTTCCCTGTCATATTCTTTGGATTGTTACATTGGGGAAAAAGATAGGATTTGGGTCAAAAATGATAAATATTATATTATACAACTCTGAAGAGCAAGCAGGGCTGAACTGAAAGTGATGTGTAATGTCTGTCTCTCCTCCATTCCATTCAATAGCAGGGGCAGTAGTTCAGGCGTGCAGGTCAAAAAGTGACAAAGCAGAATTCCAAGTAAGTAATCAAAAACAACAAACAATACATGCATTAGACCAAATTACACCTTCCTCTCTTCCCCTTTGTAACTCTCTCTCTCTCTCAACACCCACACAAGTGTCAGTTATATGCAGGACAACGTGATATTGTGACATGGAATATTACATTTCACATACATTTATTGTTACAATTACTACTACAATTAAAAAATAATATTTTAAATAATAATAATAATTTAGCAGCCTACAGTAACTGGAAAATAAGCCAGATATTCTCTTGACATTGGCAAAGGCATTGGCTATATAGACAAAACCAATTGGGGAGGCAACCACAAAGCAATTTTACAATTTATAATTATGAACATTTCAGCTACCAGAACAACAGCTCTATAAGACGAGGCAGTTTGATTTACAAAGCATGTTTAATAAGCAGAGGTTGGCTCAAGATGCTGTACAGAGAAGTTAATACAAAACAATAGCGATGCAACAGATTTCCCAGCAGATCTGACTCTGGAGTCTTATTTGTTAGTTACGGCGATGTTTTATATACATTTTTTATGGATGTTTGAATGCTTCACATGGGGAAAAAGGCAAGACAGGCCTCAAATTATGTACTTATTGTGCTTTAAAGCTTTCTAGAAGTTTGTTATTATTGAATTAATCAAAATTCATGGTGATATTTCCAAAGCAAGCACAAGGAGGGATCACAAGATTTATTTTATTGATATGATATATGTCAATGTCAAGACACTAATACCTGCCCCTCTCATAATTAAGATTATGTTAGTCTTTGTTTGGGTATTTATAAGCTAACTGCAAGGATTTATTTGTATAGTGTTATAAGTTATTATATTCATTAACTTATCTCCAGCTAAACCTGCAGTCAAGTGTACTTACTTAGGATTTAGGCTTACTTACACTTTCACTGTGCGATGGAAGATTATGTTCTCAGCTGAAAATATAGATATTGCTTGATATGATTTTAGGAAAAACATCTGTCCAAAGTGTAGGTACAAATATAATGAGGAGTGAATTTTTTTTCGGGAAGTGACAGAAAAAGAGAATAATAGCTAAACTGAGTTTGAAAACAATTGAATTGTCATATTTCTGACTGCACTGGAGACCATAAATTACATATTTATGAGGAATTAACAGATGTGTGCTACCAGAGGTGTTAAGCTTTTGCCAGAAGTGCTTCTCTAATCTAAACTGGAGTGTTTTCTGCTCCAAATCACAATAAGATAGTGTGTACCATCCTTGTGTGTTTGAGCGTAGCAGTGCATCTGCATATTCCATTAAGTATGTGTCACTGGGTCTCAGGTTTGTATGTGAATCTGCATGTCTGCTACATGAGTGTGTTCACCCATGTATATGTACCTGTGGTTTGTCACAACATGTGTTTCATTGTGTCTGAGTGTCTGTGGGTGTTCTCTGCATTCCTCCTGGTGCTTTAATTATTTCCCCCGTGGTAATCATACTGTGCAGGTCTGATTAGTCTCGTTGTCATGGCAACAATCCAGGGTAAAAACATCCCTGAGATGATGGGAGGTGTTGCACTGCTGATCAGATGACTCTCAGGCCATGACAAAGTATTTTTAAAATGAAGCAGGTGCACTGTGATGGCTGGCTGAAAGGCCTGAATCCTTGAAGATGGAATTGTTAGTTTCCTTATTTGTGTTTCTAAGCTTTTGCATCACTGTGAAGAAAAGTTTGCCAAAAACAGTCGAGGAATCATCTGTTACAACTCCTTTGGACTCATTTATACTCCCTTTACTCACAAAAATAGATTCTTCTGTTTCAAATGTTGCAAAGGTCACTGTCGTCACACTTTCATGTTGGCATAGACACACAGATACAAACGAGGAGACAGTGGACACTGTAATGCTGTACCTGTAAACAAAGGAAGGTCTATGCAGCCTTTACATACGTCCCGACATGTGGTGGAGCATTCTTCTCACTAATCCCACTATATATTAGGGCTGTCAAATGATTATTTTTTAATCCACATTTAATTGCAATTAATCCTCTTTTTTTGTTTGTTTGTTTGATTGTTTTTTCAGTAATGTTTTCAATTCCATTATTTTGCATTACAGTTCATAGTGACATGGTAAAGCAGCTCTTATGAGATTGTCTTGATTGGGTATCAAATAACAGTTAAAAACAGTATCATTTTTGCACTGCACTTATGCACAAAGTGTTTTGACCAACCAACTAACCAAAACCCAAAGAAGTTCACTATTATGTAAGTTAAAGACATGAATTGCACAAGTGCTTCATTTTGAGAAGTTGAAACCCGTGTTTTTACATTTTTGTTTAAAAAGAAAAGTTGGTTATCAAAATTTTAGCCAATTAGTTTTCAGTTTCTTGATTGCTCAACTAGCCTAATCTTTAAAACTCTACTGCTAATTACAGTGTATAAAAATTGATTTTTAGGGTCAGTCTTAAGTTATGTTTTGCATTAGTGCTACAGCAAACAAAAGTATGTTTACTTTTAGTGTTTCTCACCTAACTAGTGCAGCTTCAAACAAGTTAGTGGTCCTGGTCAAGGAACAGTCTGCCACCTAACCCAGATTGTACGGATTGAACAAACAACTGTTTAATAAAGTAATTTAGAAACACTAAGTAGACTTTGTTGCCTTTTAACATGCATTTGTATCCACCTGTGGCTGACAATACAACAGCCCATTTGATGAGCTTTTATGGGTTTTTTCGTCCTAATAGCTGTAATCTTTTGGTATCATATTGTATCCCAAACAGGCCTTTTTCTTGATGTTCAGATTAGTGAAAACATTTTTATTACTTACTTCATTTAAAAAATAAAAATACAATTTTATAGCAAGGGATGGGTAGCTCTTCATACAGAGAGAAGCTCAGAGATCCACTTTAAAATACAAAGACGTCTTGCCAGACAGGACTCAACTTACACGAGAACCAGTGACAATCAGGAGGTAATTGCAGCTGTAATTATTACCAGAGTAGAGATGAACAGTTTCCTATATACATGCTGCGTGAGGATGGGAATCAAATTACTGACCAGTACAGGAAATATTAAAAACACCCCAGCTCTTGATGAGAAATAAGTATCTCTGAACTGGACTTACAAGCTAAACAACAGTCTGAGAGAAAACTCACTGTGTGAATTCAGGCCATAGTAATATTCACTTTGCCTTAATGTCTTTTTGTTTACTTCTTCAAACTATTTACACCCCTGTATACACCCTTTAGCATCTTTCCAAGAATGTCTGGGCTTTTAACAAACTTCACTGAAAAGTAGATGAATCAATCAAAACTGGACTTTCATCCAGGAGACCACAGGTTGTGTCTTGTGATACATTTAAAGTCACCGTTGTTTTGACATAACATTATTAAATTTATGCACGATCACGATGCATCAAAGTCATGTAGTTAATTTTAACTAAAACATGATCTTCAGGTGGTGCTAATGTTACAGATTCTTGCTGCTGACCTATTCCCAGGAAAATGTTTTTCATTTTGTCTCCATCACACCTCAGTCTCTGATGAGCTTTTAGACCCAAGACTTTCATTGGCAATGACCATTTCTGTAACTGGTGTGGACTCGAGTCACATGACTTGGACTCGAGTCATGAACGAGTCATAACACCAATCAGATTTTTGACTTGAAAATACTATACATCATATAGTAAATATAAATAAATAAATATTATAAATATGAAACAATTTCCTGGATCAACTAACATTAGCATCCAATCAAGCTGCAGGAGAGAAACATACGTTGCGTTACTGACAACCAAAAAAAAAAAAAACAGCAAGGGTAATTTCATTGACATCCAAAAATTATTCAGTGGTAGAAAGGGAAAAAATAGAATTGCAGTAAAATGTGAGGGCCAACGGTTATAAACGAAGGCTTAACAACTTCCAACACTGTTTGCCATCTGAAGTTAAAAACGGTTATACAAGACTAATATTACATACTAATGAGAGCTAATGCTTAACTTTTTTCGATCACTACAGATAATACACAATACAGGTCTATTATCATATAATAGTTAAACACATTTGACATGCAAGGCAAACAAGACGAGATAGACCCAAGTGGACAAGACATACTGCACGCAGCCAGACAGACAAGACAAGCAGGACGGGACTGGACAGACAAGACAAGACCGAGGTGGATAGGTCGGGCTGTTGGGACAAACTGCACATTGTGATTTCTTGTAGCTTTGTTACCTAAAAGAAAGAATTGATGTGAGACAAATGAGGACTGTTTGTGGAAACAAAGATGTATCAGTGTTGAAGGTATTGCAAAAAGGGGGGCCAGGTGTTCTGATAGGATGTGATAGATGCAGTTAGTTTTTCAAGACTCGATTGGTCTGTGAGTAAACTGAGCCAGTGGAATATGGATACATAGCTCTGTCTGACAGACCAAAGGACAAAAAAAGAGCTACTGCTTAGCTAACATGCTAATGCTTAACAGCTAAGGAACTTTGAACAAACTTCTTTTAACGAAAAATAATTTTTAAAAGCATGACTTTTTTTGTACATTTAACGTTTTTAGATGGCAGTACATTTGGCGAAGAGTATATTATGTCTTTTTTAGGACTTGAAACTCAAAGTTTAGGACTTGCCTGTCTGATTTACAAAGTACACAAACACAGCTCAAAAAAACTTCGGAATTTGGGACCTGACTTGGGACTTGCAAACAATGACCTGATCCCACCTCTGGCATTTGATAGGAAATAACTTGAACTTGAATTACAGGAAAATACTTGAAATTAAAGACTGTCTTTAAACTGTCTGTTTTGATGAACAAAACTTTCAAGCACTTTAAATAGTTCCCAACTAAGTGATGCATTCAGCACTTTTCAGCCTAACAGCCTCGTTCAGACTGAGACTCATTGATCAGTTTGGAACTCATGCTATTCATCGTTGCAGTCCTGACTCAGAGGAGAAACTGTTGATTGCTTTCTGCTGTGGACATTTCTGGCACCAAGCAGCCCTCCTTATCTTTCCTTTTTTGTAATTTGGGGAAAAAGCATTGCCGCTACAATTGTTCGCCGAACCTTTCAAAGCAGTACAAATGACTGAAACTTCCCCTCTGTGATTATATGGTGGTGCTAAGAACGTTGTAATCAGCACACAAAAGCATTTACAAGGTGCAAAATTTGATGCTTTTCTGAGTCTCATTTTTCTTAAATTTTTTTCAAGTTTCCAGATAAGCAGCTCTGTATACTCTTCAGCATTCCCAGCCAACAGTAACAGTTTTTCTACATAACTCGTTACTTGATAATCCAATGCGGCTGATTAATGGTACGCTATTTTTTGGTCTTGAAAGTGAACACCAATGTAGACAGAGATGCTAAGCAGTTAGAGTGGATAATGATACGGATTTATGCAATCCTCTCTCATGTTTTATGGACTTTCAGAGTGTCACTCTTACTGCAGCCATGAGCACAGAACTTGACAGGCTGCGCCTAGTTACAGTGACTATGGGAAGGAATAGGGGTTTAGAGAAGGATCAGTTGTGTATAAGTCTGACTCACTGTATGCAGACTGTGGTAATACGCCTGCCATAGGCTGGCATTACTCCCCCACCTTATTCTTGTGAATATGATATCCCAGGAACACCTTGAGGAATTTTTTTTTTTTTTTTGCAAATTTAGCACAAATATCCTGTTGGACTCAACAATGAACTGATTAGAATTTGGTAGTTGTAGGTCAAACATCAAGATCACTGTGACCTTGTATCCATTTCATTGTTGTGAATTTGATATGCCAAGAACACCTTGAGGGAAGTTGGCAAAAATATCCACTCTGACTAAAGAAGGAAGTGACTGGAATTTTGTGGTCGAAGGTCCATAAGGTCCAAAGTCATACGCTTATAATGGCCAAATTTCACACAGTCTAATAGTGTGAAATAACATAACTATAACATTATAGTTTGAAAAAGGCCCAAGATTATCCTTACTGTGACATGATAACATTCACTAAAAACACTGTCTGGCCATTATTTAACCCCATAACTGACATTTGGTCAGACACTGAATTGGTGACACTAATGTTGGGTGTCCAACATTCAATCAATCAATCAATCAGACTTCATTTGTATAGCACTTTTCATACAGATAAACTGCTAGAAGACCTGAGGGTATGAGACGGTTCATAAGAAAAAAGCAAATCTGATAGATAACTGGAACTAAGACCATCAAAAGTTTTAAAACTAATAAAATGATCTTAAAATCGACTCTGAAACACACTGGGAGCCAATGCAGAGACCTCAAAATTGGTGTATTATGAGCTCTACTTCTGGTCCTCATTAGCACGTGTCACTGAATTTTGTAGCAAATGCAAATGAGATTAGAAAAAACGTGAAACTGCGCTGACTGTAAAGATCTTCTGCGCTGTTGAGGGGAAGATTTGTGTGAAGCATCCATGTTTTTGCAGACATAGAAGAAAACTGTAAGCACAACTTGACTGGTTTGTGGAGGCATCCAAACACGAGGCAGTCATTCCTTTCTCTTGAGCTTGCACAGCACCGTGGATATAGGTCTAGATATGCAAGAGTAGTAGTATCATAGTTAGTTGGAAGGTAACCATTGTAGAATATCTGAGCATTGAATAGATTTTTAAGTGTGTGCTAAGCTGACCAATATTCTTCCTCAAACACGGACTTGTCCTTTAAAGTTCTCTTGCATGTTTTAAATTCATAATTAAAATGCATTGTAAATTGGACTGATCATTTATCTGAACGGGACACAATGTAACTGCTGCAAAGCCAGAGCGTCATTTTTCATCTCAGATATGAATATGAGTCAATACATCATCCTGGGTTATATTAGTCTCCTGTAAAGTATCTGGCTTCTGAGTTCTCACCAACTTTTAGGAGAGAGCAGCGAGAACAAAGAGGAGGGAAGCTCTGTGGGAGAGATGATTAAATGCTTTGGACATTAACTGCTGTTTGGGTGACAGCTCAGTGTGGGAACAGGGACACAAACACATACGCATAAGATCAAGTATGTGTGTGGATACAGCTTGTTTAGAAATGATTAATGAATCATTAATGATTTAGATATATATCAAGGATACTTTCCTAAAATAAAAGCAAGTTCTTTTTTTCCTAAGTCACCGCATACATAAACCAAAATTAATCCATCACATGGAACAGGAAGATGATGGTTATTAAATCTCAAAATATTCTAGCAGCACCAAAAAACTAATTTTACTAAGACGGCAAGGTTTCAGTGGCAATTGAAATAACTCGGGAGACATCCTGACTCTGATAAATACAAAGAGAATAAAAAGTGGGACAACCAGCCCCAGTTTCCCCGAACTTAAAATTGTATGTCAGCATCAATAGCTTTGCTCTGAAGCCAACGTGTTCCAATAACTTCAGGCTGACAAGTAAAGGCTGCTGGAGGGAGCTGATGGATGTTCCCAATGCAAGGAGCAGAGTTCTTACTTAAATAGGTATCAAAATTTGATAAAGCTTCATACTTTTTCTTCAGTTCGACTTTGGTTGCTTTTCACAGTTTGTATAACTAAAATCTCTCTTGAACATTTTAAGAGCAGAACAAAGGTAATGGTATTTCGAGTGTGGCGTGAGGGTTGGTGACGTGTTATATCATATTGCCTTTATATTGACTTTAGTGATCTTCTGACTTTTCCTTTAGTGCCACAATCAGGTTGACTTATTTTGAGTAAAATGTCTTGACTAAAATTGGATTAATTTTTTATATAATTAGGTAAACATAATCACACTCCTTGATCACTGTACTTTTTTATCAAGTGCCACTCTCAGGTCAGTTTTTTAAATTTCTACAGTACTTTGCTTTGTGACCAAATATCTGCAAAGGTAATAATATTCCCACAAGCATCAGCTGTACTTTGTGTTTAGTGCTTATTAGCTAAGATTTTGAACATAGTTTGTAAATCCAATCTGATGCTCTTCACTAAAATGAGAGCATTGTTTGATGAAACATTGTTCTATTTCTACATAAATTAACAAACTATGAAGTAAATCACACATTCACTGTGCTTGGCACTCTGTGGCTCTATCTCACTAATCAGAGTGCCCAGAGTACGCTATACTGCTCCTAGACTGCAGTCCCCTGAATAACCAAGTGGTACATTCCAACAGTGCTCCGAATTTACAAATGGTCCATTTGGTACCAAAGTGTGGTCTGGCTCTCTGAGTCAATATTTACAAATTCATTTTTAATACATATCCCTGCTTAAAGGTCTATTTTGTAAGATTTTGTGGCATCTAGAGGACACTGCAACCAACAAGAAACTTTTCCCGTGTGCAAACCTTGTAAGAGAGAACTGTGGTGGCGAATGGGAAAAGGCTGTCTTTCTATAAGGAAACGCATTATTCCCATAGAGCGCATCAGAGACTTAACAGCAGCTAAATCCCGCCAGCTAACTTACAGTTTAGCGCTCCGCTAACTTGAATGGAGATATAATTATTTAATCTTGCAGCTGTTCTCAACTTTTGAAATGTTATTGGAACAAATGCATCAAATCCAGATAGTGAAACAAGTCTTTTTGTAGGGATTTTGATGCTAAAAATAATGGTCCCATGGCAACGTGATGGACCCAGACAATGTAATTCTATTTTTGGCCATTCTGTAAAATTGGCTTTAAATCTGGTGCACTTCATGGGGGCTTGATTCAGAAGGACATCTCCATAGTGTATATGTTCTGGCTCTTCATCATAGTTTTTTTTTTTAATTTATTGTAGACTGATTTGTAAATTAACACACAATTCTTAATGTGACGAAGCAGTTGAATCAAATATATCATCCACATGTCACTGAGCATAATCCCACGACCTCGATTTCCGTCAACACTAATACTGAGTCACCCACAAGAACTTGTAGAATGCGGGAGTTGATTAAATATCAGTGGCTCTCACACAGCAGGAGGAATGATACATGCGTCTCATCTACAGTCAGTGTGAAGAGAGGTGCTGTGGGTAATTTTACACATGGGTGGAACAGCAGCAGTAACTTCATTCATTATTCAAAACTCCTGGCAGGGTGACAGAACCGGTCGAGATCAGACAGTGACTTACGACATGTTTATTTTTAATTTTCTTCCATTGGATAAAGATAAGAACTGATGTTTTGCATATGGTCTTAACTATGTTTATTTGACTTCAAAGACATAAATCTGGGTTTTTAAAATTTGCAGAAATAGAGAACATTGGTTTAAAATGCATACATTTGCTTATACTACTTGTTTTTGCAGAAGTTTTATGTTATTTGTGCTATGTTTTATCTATTAATTGATGCTGAGCATTTTGGTCAACTCTGTTGTTCACGTCAGCCCCGATATGCCAGCAAGCGCAGCACCAATATACTTTTGGCTGCTCATTCACCCACTGACAGCATATTTGGGGTGATGCTCACTGGCTATAAATCGCATATGTGCATGCATGGCTTTCTCTGCAAAAACCTGTTATAGTATAACTGCCTGCTGTCCATTTCAGTGTCTGTTTTGGTGTCAGCCTGTTGGACTTATTCCTATTATACATATGCATTGTTCGCATGTACAGTAAATGTGTCAATACTTATTTTTGACATTGCAACTGACAAGAGATCGTTGATAGTTATTTTGAGATGGATCTAAGTTAATAAGACTCATCTAAAATCTGACTAACACTGTTTTAAGAAGTCAATAATAGAAACTACATTTATATCTATATCATATATGACATTTAGCTAGTTGAACACTGGACCTCATTTACAAGAAGTTTGCATCTAAAGTTTGACATTTTCACCGCAGCCACACTGACAGCACCTCACAGAAGAAGCTCTGAAAGGACACACTGACCCAGACGTACACTGCCTCCTAATGCAAAACCCACATAATCTGACAGCAGCTCTTCACAAGTATGAACAGGGTGAAAAGGTTAACAGACTGTGGGAGGCAGAGCGGTCTGCACGTTGTCCATTTATTGATAAGACTGCACATTTGAAAGTTCTGCCTTTAAGACTTTGTTTCTTTGACAGATATACTATTAAAATATTTGTCCTGTCCAAATGTATTGGAAGTGAATCCATGAACATTTTTCGACTAGTTTAAGCGGCTTTTGTTGGCTGAAACCTTATTTTATTCAGTACAGGAATGCTTTCACGTGGTTCAGTATAACAGACCACTTTTGCAACTGAAGTCCACAAACCAATGGGTGACGTAACCTTACTCGTCAAGTGCTAATTTGTAGAATATCATATAAACCTTTTTATTAGTATAAGGTGCGTGGAGAATATCTCTGAATGAGAAATATACTCTAAATGTCATATAGAGCTCCTTTCAGTTGTTCTCAGATTGGCCCACAGATACATTTTAAAGAATACTGCAATCTCTCCAGTCAAAGTCCTTCAGATACTCCTGACTAAGAGTGCACATGTACTCAAAGATTTGGTTGACTTCAAAACTACTTATTAATTCAACCATTATTTATAAAAGGTGATCCACTGAGAGTTGTTCTGTCTCTTAAAAGCATATTTGTTACAAAAGAGCCTCAAAAAATAAAGAAAACAACCATTGTGCATGAAGAATGGCAAAAATTGTCAAATGATCAGACTAGCGACAGTTAGTGTCATTGGTGCTGTTGATCAACCATCTTCTGAAAAATCACTTGGTTCAACTATTACACTAATGTGAAAATAACTTCCAGCTCTCATTAGGGTTATATTAGGCAGCAGTCCATGAAAGTCATTACTTTCTAAATTACCTCCTTAAATTGGTGATAGCCTCCTTTTACCATCATAAAATATAATGACATACGCCTCTCTTTTGTGAATGAGAACGACATGAGACAGCTTTGTTCAATGTTCTTGTGAATCATTCATTATTGAATGATATGTTTTTTTTTATATATTATGCTGTGTAAAACGTAAATGAAAACAGAATGCAGTGATTTGGCTTTTTTGACCAATTCAGCTGAATATGATAAAAAGACAATATATTTAATGTTCCAGGTGATAAACTTTGTTTTCTGTGGCAGATTAAAGTGTCATTATTAGGTATAAAGGGTTATCCCCTGAAGGATCAACTGCTGACAAGCAAGGATGGTCACTTTGTGAAAAAAATGCTAGGGCAAACAATCCAACAATCTCAAAGCACATTTGCAGGGAATTCAGGTATTTGAACCATCCACAATCTGTAATACTATCACAAGATTCAGAAATTATGGAGAAATGCCTGCATGTAAGGGGCAAGGCTAAAAACCAAAACTTAATGGCTGTGACCTTTGACCTCTCAAGCTGCACTGCATTGAAAACCAGTATGATCATATTAAAGGACATTACTGCATGGGCTCAGGAACCCTTTGGAGGCACACTGTTGATAATCACCATCTGTCACTATATCTACAAATGCAAATTAAAATATGACAGAAAGTGAAAGTCATATATCAACAACATAACATACAGAAACACAGCTGACTTCTCTGAGCCTGAGCTCATTAGAGATGGAATGACACAAAATGTAAAAGAGGGCTGACGAGTCCACATTTTTTCAAAAGTCCGAAATTGTTGGAAATAAACGCAAAGTTCAAAAGCAAAATCATGAGTTCTCATCTGTAAAGCACAGTGAATACTGAAGGGCACACAGAGGTTGTAAAGGCAACATATGCTGCCCTGCAGACCACATCTTCCTCAGGGATGTCCCTGCTCATTCCAGCAAGTCAATGAGACACATTCTGCACATTAAACCAGTGTGGCTTTGTTGCAAAGTACCGCAGGCACTAGAATGGCCTGCCTGCAATCCAGACCTTTCTGCCATTGAAAATGTGTAGGGCATTATGAAATACAAAATATGGCAATGGAGACTGGCTCCTGTTTTTTAGAATGTATTGAAGGCATCAAATTCAGATCAAGTGCATATTTTCAAAAACATAAAAAAAAAAGGTTTAGCAGTTTGAACACTAAATGTCTTTGTACTTTTTCCAATTAAATTTGGGTCAAAGATAGTTTGCAAATAATTGCATTCTGTTTGTATTTACATTTTACACAGAACTTTTCTGGGATTGGGGTTGTACATGAATGTGTAAATTTAAAATTAATCAGCATACTTTTACTTCACAATGCTCCTAAAATCACAGACAGTTAAATGCTTAAAAACTGCTTAAATTCACAAGGCAACATTTTAACTGCTGGTGTCATGAGGAAAAAACTTCTGAAAAATGGGTTTGCAGTGAAGTTTTGAAACACTGCTACAGATCAAGTCTTTGACACTCTCCATAGGGTGGCAGCTATAATCTCTATCAAAGTCTGACCTGCTCCACCTGTTTGTCATCTTTATAAATATTTCTGTCAGTCCCTGCTCCTATTTGGCTCTGCTAAAAGTGTCTGAGCAAAATGTCAACTTATTAAATATCTACGTTACAAGATGGCAGCGCTGCAGTGATTTCCCCAAATGCTTCTTTCAGTCCTCCAACTGGGAGAGAAAGGCGTTCTGAGAAGTGAAAATGTTCCAGCAAAGTGAAATATTGCTTTAAGCCTCAGAGAAAGAAAAAGTGACAGGCAAAAAGTAGCACTGGGCCGCTGTGTATGCTGGTTTCTACATGAAAAGCAGCAGATATAAAGAGTTCCCTGTGGCTCGGCAAAAATTAAACAAGATGGGGAGGAGCTGTTTGCTTCGAAAGAGAGAATGACTTTTTATTCACTAAAGTGCTGAATAAAAAAACAAAAAAAACACTTATATACACGTATAGCAGCTGCTATGTAACAACACTTCATCAAGAAAGCATCTCACCATGTATACTTGACATATGTCGAATGATCCCCAAGGCCTTATTCAACAACAAATGCTGTATACAACTGCCATTCATCAATACTGGAAGCTCACACTTTCCTGTGTTTAAAGAGAACCCATTATGCTCATTTTTAGATTCAGAATACAAAACACTTCTATTTCCTGCTGTGCTGGAGCACCTGTATTAAGCCTCTGTCTGAGATCTCAATTACAGTGTCGTTACCAGTAACATGAAGCTGGTTAAGACCTGTCTGGTAACATGAGGGTTTCCAGCTATGAGCAGACGAGGGGGTTTATTAACTGATAAGTGACAAGCCAGATAATCAGAGGTGTTAGTGAAGAACTGAGATACGAGTAAGTGTTTCTGGGTTTTCTCACTGAATGATTAACAAACTATTCTGAGAATGTGTTGCACATAAAAAGCATACCAATAAAGTGCCGCAGGGAAAAAGTTTTTTTCTGTGGGCTGACGCAGAAGTTAGTAAGCCTCAAAAAGCCTATGGGATGTTTCCATTGGATTTTGGATCATTGCAGAAAGTAAAGTCTGAGGTAAAAAAAAAACATTTATGATTTTGCTTTCAGAAAGATGATCCTCATGAATGAACACCACTTTTAGGATTTTGAAGCCTATCAGCAGAAAGCTAACATTATGCTATAAACTGACTACACTATAGGTGCATTGCCACCACAAAGAAGCTGTAAAGCTGTGTTTGCCACGGCTTAGCATAATGATGTTCTGGGGCTGTATCTACAAGAGCAGAGAGAACTTAGCCTAAAAACTTTCAGCAAGGAGTCCTAGCTTAGTATTGATTTTTAGAAAATTCTCAGACCAACTCTGAGTAAGGAAGGAAGTAAGGAAGGGACAGACACTTCTACCTTAGTGAAGAGGTGTATTTGACCTCATTACTTGGTATGACACATTTTTCTTTTAACAAATGTGATAAGTTGTCACAGACACACCCTTTTGTGAGTCTGTAAAGTGTGGACAACCAGTGGAAATGAAATGAATTGCATCAAGTGTAAAAGTGCTGTTTTTGTGATCACATTGCTGCACTGTAACATTTTTCCAATTGCAAATAAATTATTTTAGAGTTGTGGTCACTTTGTTTCTGGCATTATACTGTTACTGTGTTGGGTTGGAGATGTGGCTGCATTTCGAAAGAGATCGGGCACAAACATTATCCCCGCACCATCTAATCTGCAGCATTTCATGAACTCACTGTCATTTAGCGTTTGGAGAATATTTCTTCTTCCTCTTTGTCTCTCTGCCATTTTCTCCCTTGTTTAAGCTCTTACTCTTAAGCCTCCTGAAAGTCCTTCTTCCTACAGTTTTCTCCTTCGGAGCTCTCTTAAGGGCTAAGACACTTTGTGAACAACTTTTATCTTCACCAGAATCTAGTCTTAACTTTAAGGGGAAAAGCTTAGAACTTGTCAGAATTTTGTCACAAATAGCAACTGCTAAGAAGCTTCGTGAATACAGGCCATGTACTCCAATTTAGCCACTTTTTAGCAACTGACTTTTTTAGGACACATAAAAGCTTCAGTTTGTGAGTAGAGTATTTACTGACGTAGGCATACTTTATGTCGTAGAACAAATCATGAAAGCCTCCTAAGCTTGTGTTAACTACAGACTTTACTTCAGACATCTAATCAAGAACCCACTCAAAAAAACCCTGACTTCAAGTCTAGGTGCTGAAATGTTCAATCATTTCCAAGTTTTAGGGCTAATTCCTGTGGTTCTCTGTAGCCTATATCTATTGGTGTCTATTATTGCCACATTATTATAACTCAAAAAGGACTTTTTTCAGGAAGCTCCAGGATTTATGAATTGGTTGTTCTCTGTTTTTGAATTGCACAACTTTAAAATGAAAACATTTCAAGGTCAAAAAAATTCTATAGTTTTAAAATTTCAACATCAGCTATTCAGTAGTGACTGAATGTCAAATATTGGTATTCAGTTGCTGATGTATTTCCAATTATTATGGGTTATTTAAGTCTGAGGATTTTGCCCTTGGTTTGCAAGTACCAAGATCAGAGTGTAAGCTTAATTACCATGCACTCCAAATGCCATACCTCTATTGTTTTTATGAATTTTAGCTTACTCATCACCCTCTGTGGAAAATTGGGGAAGAAAAATCCAGTTTATGCATATGACTGCTGATATCAAGATTTCTCAAAACACCGCTACAGGGCCTTCATCAGTACACCTCGTTACCTCCCTTCTTAGCTGACCAGAGCAGCAGGAGTTCACACAAAAACCTTTGATAATTGTACCGTGCTGTTCTTTTCCTCACCAACTCAACTCGATCCAGTGGAACAGAGAATAGAGGCTGTTTGTGTGTTGTGTGTGTGGGATGTAGTTCCCCCCTTTGTGCTCTCAGAGGCTGGTAATTGGAGAGATACAGAGTGATTGCTGACACATGACTTGTTCTAGCTGGGAGGGCTGGATCCTGCTTTTCTTTCACTCCTTCATTTCATCCATGTCCACAGGGTAAGAGGAGCAGAGACTGCAGTCCAATTTCTAGCTGCTCCAACTAAAACAGCCTTGGACTAAATTGGCTTTCAGTTTGCTCGGCTCCAAATGCCGGCAGAGCCCACGATTCACGTAATGATGGGGCCCTTTATTCGGCATTTCTCTACTGGATATGAAAAACTGTTCTATGAAATAAATAAAGAAATATTTTCCCTTTAATTTGAATAAAAATCTTTTGTCAGAGTTAACAAAAAAAGTCTTTTACCTTCTTTTTTGAAAGGTAGTTTCACATACCGAGGAGACAGGGGAACTGAACCAGGAACTTTGTGAACTCCTGTTTGCTTTTTCACCAGATAACAGGAAATATACATGTGAAAGATGTGATGTTCACAAAGAAACTACATAAAAGCAGAAAAGGAAACAGAAAACTTCAGAATACCTTTCTCCAAAGTAGACAACCTGTTTTATGATTTTTTACTCAGACAGGAGTGCCTGGAGGGCTCATGTGTTGGGTTGTGTGTGTACCTGCATGTGTATAACTGTCCGCAGCTAATCTTGCTACTGGACCAATCAGCCTAATATTTTGAGCGCACATTTGTGACTGTATACTCAAGGACATCCCATTGTTCTTGTGATTAACAGTTGTTGAAAAATCTGTTTTATAATGTTTTATATTGCAATAACTGTAATGTAATGGCAAGAAAAGTAGTTTATGCAGAATATTATGAGAGCGCAATGGACCTGACCTTTGACCTTTTGGATACAAAATGTCATCACTTTATCATTATATCGTATTAGACATTACTGTAAAGTTATGTGATAATTAGCATAAAGACTCTTTGAGTTATGGCCAAAAACATGTGTTATATGGTCAACAATGACCTTGACCTTTCACCTACTTTTCTTAAGTGGATGTTTCTCTCAAATTTGAAGAAATTCCTTCAAGGTATACTTGAGATATTGCTTTTAGGAGAATCCAATAGTAGAGATGATACTAGAGATGCAAGGTCACATTGATCTTGACCTGTTATCGCCAAAATATATCAGTTCATCATTGAATTCCAACCAGAATGTAGCTGAGCAGGGTCAGATGTGAATGCGCTCGGACAGAACTGGTGGAGTTGTTATTATACGCCGGTGGATGGCTGGACGCACCAGGTAGGTCCACATGCAACATGCACGGGCGGTGTTACAGTCGGTGTTATGGGCGCTGTCGTTGTTTTCGGTTGTTTTGTGTATGAGGCTTGTGGCAGTCTAATTATTCAGGCAGACTGGGGATGGTGACATCATCAGGGGTTCCTTGCTCCTGTAGCCTGGGGTGTTCCTCTGCCTTTGGCTCGTTTCTCCTCCTCCTGCTGCACGCCTTCCTGCCAACCAATCGTGTGGTGCCAGCGGTCCTGCCTTCCTCCCTTTCGATCCTCCAAACGTGTTTTTCTGTTGTCTAATTAAGTCCACCATACCTTTGCCAGTGGGCGACTGTGCTTACTCATGAGCAGTTCGCCTTGGTGTTTTCTGGCATGACTGAAGTAAACTTATGATTGTTAACTCAGTACTTCATCTTAACTTGTGTGCAAGGGAGCTGGGCTCTAGATTAGCTTTTGTTGTATTTCATGTTTCATACATTTTGTCATCGCACCACACCTCAGGTAATTATTTGTCTAACACACAAGGCCTTTGGGGTGGTTGTGCTATTTGTGTTTTGTGAAACAGGTAAAGTTGTAGTAAGCTGAGTGGGTTTGGTAGGCATAATGTGTTTTATTTGGTTAATTGATTTGCCACCAGTTAATTCATTCATATTTGCGTTGAACAATAAACGGCTTTCCCCGCCTGTTTAACACCACGGTGCTGTGTTGCCTCCCTTTGTCCCTAGACTTAACATCTGTGCGTTGTAACAGGCGGCGTCACTTGAGAGCGCCTTACCATCATGACAGTCGCGTTGGTTGCCATGTGCTGCTGTGTAAACATAAGGACCTTGCAGCGTCATTCCACCATGTGCGTTTGTTGACATCACGGAAACAGCATCCCAGAGCATAAACAGCTGATGCAGAAGGATACCTAAAATGTCATAAGATGACGCAGAAGATGACTGACAGAGCGGCATCATGTGGCACGTTGGGATGAAACATGTTGAAATATAATCATGAGAATGGGATAAAACGGACATCAAAACATCCTGAAAACATAACAGCGAACCACAGCTATAGATGGCGTGGAGGTGTTAAAATGCCATATTGACATCCCAGACGTGAAAGCTCGACAGGCTTGACAACAGGAACTAAAGGGGGCAGGGCTTAGCCGTGGATCAATTGTAGCAAAATGGACTTTATCGTAAACTACTATAAAAACTGAGTGAAATTTGCAGTTTTATTTCTTGTTGGCAGGGCTGAGCGGTGAAATATATCTCCGTTTCAGAATCATTTCCTTGGTGGATTTCAGAAAGTTTAAGGTGAAAGAAAGTTGCAGACACCCTCTCTCTCTCTTTCTCTCTCTCTGTCTGTCTGTCTGTCTCAGAATGAGTCACCATCCAGGCTGTTACACACAGCTGATGATGTCCCACATAGCCTGCCAGGAATCTCTTACAATGACTTAAATGTGTATCATCACCTTATACCCCCCTCCTCTCTCCTCTCACCCCCGCAGCACTTGACTCAACCTCTATTCCCCTCCTCTTCACTCCCCTTTTACATCTCATTCCCTCCGTCTATTACACCTCTCATATCTATTTCAATCTACTTTCTCTCTGATACTTCACTTTTCCCCCTCTCTATACCTCTACCTGCCTGAGACTTTGCCTACATCTGAGGCCATTACACAGTGAGACATTTAGCTGAGTGGCAATGCAAAAAATGATCACCAAAGTTCTGAGATTTTCAGCATCTATTTGTAATTTTTTGCCCATCTTCCCTCATCCATCTCTTTTCCCCTCATCCTTTGACTCATATCTCTCTCTGCCCTCTCGAAAACCCTGTCTCTCCCTCTCTCTCTCTGATTCACAGTGTCAGTGTCTGTCCTCTCTCCTCTGCAGCCCAGAGGCGAACATCACAAACTTTCCACTCTCTCTTCCTTCACCATCCTTTTCTCACCCCTCTCTCCTTCACTTGATCCTGTTTCCGCGGTTGTGGTGATGAAAATGGCCAAGTGGAGTCCAAACATACAATAAGCCTACTGCTGAGGCACCGCAGAAACTTAATTAAGATGTTTTTAATATTATTACTCATGATTCTTCTTTGTATGTTGCATTTCCACAGATATCTCGCATTCTGTAGGTCTATTTTTCTTTGTTGTTCTTTTATCACTCCAGGAATATAAAGAATTAGTTCACAAATGCGATAAACAAAATCAATAATGCTGTTGGATACAAATGACTGCAATATCTTGTTCCAGTTTGCCTGAGGTAAAGAACAGAATTAGGAACATAACTGAAAGGATTTATTGTCACAACATCTAATAAACGATATTACTGAGTAATGAATAAAAAAAATGATTTAACATTTGTATAAAATGTCCTAAATATCTAAGTGAGAGATGCCACTTTTCTTCTACGCCTCTCTATGAAACCAGAAACTGTTCAAGTTCATCCTAACAGGCCTCGTACCTCTTTTTAGCAAACCTTTGTCCTAGAAATTACACATAAGTACTTTCCCTGACTTTACTTGCACTACTATACATTCTAGAGAATGTTACTGTAATTGTACAGCGTATAGTCACTACATAGTAATGCTATAGTCCTATCTTAACTCTATATTTCTTTGTTTTTTTATATAAATATATGTATATATATATATATATATATATATATATATATATATTTATCTGCCTACCTATTTATCTACATTTCTAGCTGCGAGTGCTGCTTGACATGAAGGATAAGTGTTAGAGAGCATCACAAGGTTAGTCAGAAGAAAAAAAGTTTACAGTCAAATTTGGAATGAAAAATTGTCATCTTATTGTGATTCCAATGTTTGCAAGTGTTAATGATGCAAAGAAGTACAAATCATTTCCTTTCCCGTGGTGAGCTCCGCTCACTTCAAACCTAACATGTTTCATCTCATGGTGTCAATATCGATCAATTAATCACTCATTAAGAATTCAATCAAACATGTGAACTTTAATCAATAAATTATTAATATGTGGCTGTCAGTTGGAATTGAGGAAAAAAATATATGGTATTGTTTGAAATAAGCAAAGTTTTTATGTTTTTTTTTTCAAATAAGGATTGATCGATCATTTATTTTACCAATAATCAATTAAGTAAAGTGCTCACAATTTGCAACCCTACTTCTCAGTCACATTGCGTGTGATACCAATTCCCAAAACACTCTGGCTTCTCTATGAGACATACCCTTTTAACATCTGTATGCAAAGCACAGCTGTCTCCTGGGTGAAACACATAACAGACACATAAGGTTGTCAAACTGCCACAGTTAGGTTTAGGCATCAAAACTACTTGGTTAGATTTAGAAAAAAAAATGTAATGTTTTCGGTTATTACATAATGTTGCACTAAAATAGCACCAGCTGAAAGTCTGTTAATTTGACCCATCCACCACCACTACCACCCACCCTACATGGATTTTCTCACTCTTTATACTCCATCAGTTGCTCTGAGCATCATATATTGCCACAGATGGGCTCACATTGGAATTAGTTGAAAGGGTACCTTTGGTTTTGGTATCACATGCCAAAGGGCATGGCAAAGTGTCAGATTTTGAGAAATGAGAACAGGTTGTCAAACCAGAAGAGCTGCGACACAAAGGCAAAATGAAGATATGCCTCATATGAAACAACCAACTTTTTACACCTTTCCAGAAACTGCTCGTGTAAATGATAAATGGACCTGCACTTGTTTAGCACTTTTCTAGTTGTTCAACCACTCAAAGCGCTCTCACACTACGAGCCACCCATTCACACACACACACCAATACACTGGTGGCTGATGCTACTGGACATGGTGCCACCTGCTACTTAGTCTTAACCATTTATATATATACACACACCGGTGGAAAACCTTTTGGAGCAATTTGGGTGTCAGTATCTTGTCCGAGGATACTTCCACATGTTGACTGGAGGAACCAGGGACTGTACCATCAACCTTCTGTTTAGAGAACAACCCATTTTACGATGTGCGACTTCAGAAAAGATGCTAATTAAAAAGATTGTCTTGTCAGTGATTTTAAGAAGTGGTTGGCCAATGCCCTCCGCAATGCTAACTTTATAGATGTGATAAGCTGAGATTCACTTGGTATTCAGGGTGGCCATCAAAATAACAGTACATACTTTTTACCATGTAGAAGCTGAAATGGTATTTTCTAGGAGTCATGTCAGCTATCTTCCCAACATCCCATGAGGGCAGCATCCCACAGACACCACATAAAAGATCAAGGCTTAAAATGTTGCTCACAGCCTTTGTCATATAAAATATCCTCGCCTTTCCTTCTCACACCTTTCCTGTCACTACAAACTACTTTTAATTGCCCTGTGAAGCAGAAATGCCACAAATATAATCTTTGGGAAAGTAAATAGTTTCTCTACTTTTGAAAGCGAACAGCCAAAAGGCTGACGGCGAGCATTAATCACAAAGATGAGACTCAGAGGTTCAGAATTACTCATGTTGTCTCTCAGACTCAGCCACTCCATTTCATAAATCTCTTCCTCCCTCTGTCTAACACACACACAGTGAGACCATAGCATTGGATCAATTGTATTTTTATTTTTATTCCAAATCAATAAGTGGCCCAATATGAACCCCTATGGCAATCATAGATAAAAACACAAAGACACACACACAAAAAGGCCTCCATTGTGTATCCAAGCACACACACTATATCCAATTAGTGTCAGTGTCTGCTTTGGTCTGACTTCAGTACAACATGGACCGCTGCTGTTGCCGTCCTATTGGTCCCACTGAGCTAGACAAAATCCATCAATTTACCAACTCTACTGGATCCATTTTGAAATGTCTCCCCCGGTCTCTCTTCCTCTCAATCAATCCCTTTCATGTTTGAACACTTGAGGGGCTTTAGATTTTTTTTTTTTTTTGTGAAGATATTCTAGATGAGTGTTCAGTGCCACAAAAGGTCACAGTCCTGCTATTTTTGAGCTGCCAGATGGAAATAGTGCAAGATGTTGTTACTGATCTCAGTCCCTGGGTGAGAGGGGACATCGCTTTGGTTTTGCACATGACCCGGGCAATGAAAAGGAAAGAGAAGGTAGTTTAAGAAAATTGTACAGCAAGGCCTCCTAAGTTTACACTATTTCTTAAATTTACTCAATCAATGATACATTTATTTCACAAACTCTTTTCAAAGGAATTACACAAATACAGAGAACTTGTCAGATATAAAAGTCAGGTCTATTTTCATCTGGTCACAGATTCTGGATTGAATCTCTTGAGAGGTCGACACTGTCCACTTTGGAGATCTCAGAATTTCATCACTGCTTTATGCAGATGATGTGGTTCTGTTTTTCTTCATTAGGCCATGAACTCCAGTGTGGCCGCAGCTAAGTGTGAAGTAGTTTACCTTCAAGTCTGAAGCCAAGGTACTTTAAATGTTGTATTGCTCTTTCTGGAAATGTAAGTGTGTTGCTTCCTCAACTTGTAAGAGTTCAAGTGTCTAAGGCCTGGTTTACGAGTGAGGGTAAGATAGAGAATAATATCAAGGCTACAGTAAACACTCAATCAATATTCCAACTCCCACCTGTGGTCATGAGGTTTAGGTGACCAAAATGTTGTGAATACAAGCAGCCAAAATAAACCCATAGTATCTGCACCTACCCTCAGAAAAAGTATTGGAAGTGGACCATAAATGCCTCAGAAATTTAATGTACCTTCCAACAGGCTTATTGCAAAAACTCCCTGCAAGGCATTAATGCATGTTAAGCAGTTTTTTAAAGAAATACTTTGCCTTAAACCATGCCTGAATCACCGCAGTGTGGGGAGTGTGTGCAGATAAATTATCCTATTCTGAAATCTCTGAGAACTCTCTGCCAATGACGTGAAAAAAAGAAGTCAAGCGATGATAGGAAATGCATCATTTCAGGTCATCAGTGACGCAATACATGTCATTTAGTGGAATTTGGCTCATAGGCAGGGAGCACTCGAAGCTGAAAACAAAGAGGGACACCTTCGGACCAATTATCTGCACACACTCCCCACACTGTGGTAAAAAAGAGCTGTTTAGAAATGGACAAATTATCGCTGAAATTGCATATCACAAGGCCTTAATTGCACCTAGGGTATAAATAGCATTGGGGCGAGGCAAAAGGTTATGCCTCGGCGAGGCATCAATTGCACCTAGGTAAGAGGACAATTACGCCCAAGCAAGGTCACAGTAGCGCATCTGGTAGATGACAGTAGTGCCTGGATGAGGCATCAACTGTGCGTCATCAAGAGGTTATCTGCGTGTGGGTGAGGTTACAATAAAGCCAAAGCAGGGCTACAGTGAAGCGCTCAAAGAGGTGGCAGGCTACAATTACCATCTCTCAGTGAGGCACTTTTGGACTAAACTAAACAGAGGCTACAGTTGTGGCCTCACAAGAAAATCAATTATGGAAAAGGGAACAGCTAGCCCAGGTTCTTGTTTCAATGCCAACAGGAAAAGCAGCAGAAAATAGATGGTTGGATACTGTATAATACATGCAACATTTTGCACAGAGATTTAGTTTTATGAGGAGTATAAATGTGCATTTCAAAATGCAGGTATTTGCATTTCATTTTCAATTACAGATATTTTTGCATATTTTGGAGAATATTAGCTTCAAAAACTGAGTTGAGCGTGACAGT
This sequence comes from Plectropomus leopardus, assembly GCF_008729295.1. Lineage (NCBI taxonomy): Eukaryota > Metazoa > Chordata > Actinopteri > Perciformes > Serranidae > Plectropomus > Plectropomus leopardus. The sequence continues at coordinate 26,507,029 of NC_056476.1, read as the reverse complement.
GTTTTTTGAGGGGAGGGGGTTTTAAATCCTGGAAATGATTATTTGACAAAAATAACTCTAAATTCAGGTTCCAGTCCACTCATTCATTATTCTGGCTTTCTTAGCAGTTATGGTTTTCTCCCTTGACATGAAGATAGCTGAGTTGTCATGGCATACACACCAAACATCCCACTAGGACTCCTTGACATGGCTGGGCTGTTGGAACATCTGGACAGTTTTTTTGAGTTGCAGTACATCTTCACTTACCATAAACCATTTAACACTGCAAGATCTCTGCTAGTGCACCCTAAAAACAAAACACCTCCCAGAGAGGCGAACTGGAGTTGTGTTTGACATCACATGAAACAGCAGCCAGGACCCTGGTTAAGTAAGCAAATGAACATTGAAAACTGACATCATCAACTGTCTTAGAGCACCACACTAAATGGGTCACAGCATTGACTGGAGAGGGTCATTGACCAGGAGTCAATGGATGGACTGAGGAGGATCAAGGAGGGCATTCACATCTGACACCAAAGATCATCTTTGAACAGAGCTAAATACAGCTCATGTGACAGGAAGTTTCATATGTGGGTCAAATGATGACAATTCAGCAAACTCTCTCCACTGAAAAATACCGTAACATGAGGACTGAAGCTTGGAAAAAGTTAGTGATAGATGTTCAGCTAAGGCTTCTGTTGTTTTGTTTTTTTTTTTGTCAAAACGAGAGAAGAAGTTTATGATTGTGCCCTGAGACACAGTTTGTGTGGATTACCTTGATTTCAGTCCAATAACAAAACTCTCACACACAACATTCATCCCTCCTTTAGAAGTGAAAAAGTTGAACTTCCACTGAGTTACAGTATGACACGCTAAAAGGGCTTAGATCCCCATACAGTCACCGCATGGTCTCATATCCGGCCCCCCTGCTGCGTGGCTGTCAGCGTCTGTCTCTCCTTTGTTTCCACTTGTCAGCTCTCGGGAGAAAACCAGAGGGAAACTGATTCAGGATTGAGGAGACAAGTGAAACTGAGTGCAGTCTGTCCAAGCTAAAGATATCTCTGCGTCAGTCTCCTCCCTCTCACTGTCACTTTCACTTTCTGTCTCTGTCTCTCTTACTTTGTCTCCCCTCTGTGTCTTCAACTGTGGAAAGTTTAGCTCATGCAAAAGTTTCAGTTTAGACAAAAGTCAGAGGAGGGACGGATGATGATGACAGCTCACCAAATGATATCCCGTTATGACACACTGTTATATAAAGTAGGCTGGAACTGATCAAAATGCCATAATTATTCTAAGCCCATGAGAATATGTTTTTCTATCATTAACCTGTGATCCCAATGAATATTTAGAATAAAGACTAATGTTCTGCTGTGAAGACATTGAACACTGGCACCAAATATGATTTTAATACCAGCACTAATTGCATTGATGTTTGGATGAATCATCCTTTCTCATGTCTTTGTGAGCTGAAATCTTATTAGCGACTGCACAGGCTGTAGAATCTATCATTCTTTAATTTCCCTCAACACAACCTAAAGTAATTTAACATCATAACCAGCAGAATATGAGATATTGTCCGAATGCTTTACAGTTATTAAAGCAAGTGGTCAAAAAATGTATGTGTGCAGGTGCATACTTCGGATTCGTTCTTGTAGTGTATCTTTCATCTAATTTACACTTTGTATGCATCACTCATCAAATGTGAATGTTTTCAGTCCCTTATTAGACTAGGAATGGATACTTTCTCATATGGATCAGGAGGACAGTGAAAGCTCCACATCCAGTGGGTAGTCAGCTTCATTCATGTCCTGATATTCAAACAGACAAGTAGATCTAGTTCTGGTCTACATCAGTATACCAGCAAGCCAAAATGTAGACGACTGTATTTACACTGAACTCTGACTTTTGATGTATTTGAGTACAAAAACTACACCATACCTTAGCTTAAATTGAGATTTAGCCTAATTTTAGACCAAGCTAGCCACATGGCTCTATGGATTTCAGTAGTGGTCAAAGTATTCTCTTTTCAAGACAATATATCAACCTTTACAGGCTAGGTTGGCACAAAATTTGGCACCAACTTTGATGGTATCAAGATGATTTTAGTGATTCCCTGATTTTTTCTCTTGTACCACTGAGAGGTTCACATTGGTGGTCCCACATGGAATGTCTCAAAAACTATTGGATTGCTGAAGGCATTTATGTTGCTTGATGTTTACTTGAGTCATCCAATAACTTTCCATCCACTGTGCAAGGTGGAGATGGTAATCATTGTGAACACTGTGTGATAATTTGGCAATTTACACGTTACCATGCAAATGTCTCAGTACAGTCTCTTAGAGTGGCTAGCTGTAGAGTCTTTGTCTTGTTTATCTTTCTTTATTTATAAAGGATTATGCTAAAAAAATACAAGCTTTACTTTTTGCAGTGTCTTGAGTGACGTATCACTTTTTTGGCGACCAGTGGCCAGGCAAAAAGGCTTCCTTGAGTCTGCACTGTGTGCCAGGAAACCTCATAATGACGACAAGACTTTGCTTAGCAAAATGCTCACCTGCAAATTTTTCTCATCAGCCCTTCTTATACCAGCAGCTATGTGAATTTGTGACAATGTTGTGAATTTATAGCTACCAGGATCTTATTGACCCAAAGCAGCATCTGGCATCTTTTCTGAGGTAAGCTGTTGTATCGCTTAAGCTACCGTAAGCTACTTTTTTAATTTAAGTTAAAGTTCCCAGCTTTTCTTGTGAAAGGGAAGAACCAAAAGAATAGACCTGGTATGTGCTGCCCTTACCATGGTTGCAATAGTAATAAAGTTTGCCATCTTGGTTCAAACTCTGGAGCCTCAGTGTTGTTGTTTTGTAGTATAGTTGCCACGTAATTGATTGATGACTTTATTTAAGGTGCAAAAGCTCAGAAAAATTCAATGTTGTTTAAAAAAAAAAAGGCTTTTTTGTCACGTAATATTAGCATTCCCTTTTAAAGTACTTGACAAAAGCAACAGTTGGAAAGTATATATTAATGTGCAAAATAATGTCCTGAAATAAAAGGCATTTATACATACACGTACAGGAGCATTTCATTTCCTATAAAATACTTTGGATGCCAATAGTTATCAAGCAAAGACACAGACAACCATTGTTAAGCCAGCCCCAGAAGCTACAGCAGTCCAACTGTTCACTCCCCATGTTTTCTCCTCTTTCCCTCCTTTCATTATAGAAAGCGGTAAAATTTCAATCCAACTGTAAAAATAAAAAAAATATAAAGACTAAATTAAATGTTTTTTTCTCTTACTGAAAGCATGTAAGGCGTGCAGGCTTATACCCGTTAGACCAGATGAACTCATTACTGAAATCAGCAGGTTGTTAAAACGCCTGCAGACACAGCAGCTGTAAAGCAGATTCCTTATAAAGAGAAACCCTGCAACATTATAATATCATCGGGATGTTTCAGCGGAGGACAGAGGCCAACATGTTTTCATCTGCATGTGATCCATTTTCTTTTCTTTTAGTAAGTCTAAGCTTGGGGAGAGCTGAGTTGTTGTCTAAGAAAGTGCTGTTACTTAAAATGTGTCATATAAATGAGACCACAGTTTCAGGGAACATCCAGTGTCAATTAGAGAGTTCCAGGGGGTCCGCCCAAAAATGCAGAATGTTTTAATTTAATGGTAACTTTATTCAGTAACCATCATCACTGTGCCTCATGTTACATCATGCACACATTATACAGTTATATAGTTCATTACAAAACAACAAAACACTGCCATATGGCAAAACAAAATGTAATGGGGTCTGCAGCGTAATGTGGGTGTGTTTGGAGGTTGCTGACAGTAAAAAGTTGATAGAGTAAATTCAAGCATTTGGCAAACTGTGTGAATTTTGCAGCCATGGTCCAATCATAGTTGAGCAACCCGGGTGCGAATTTCCAGGGGAGGATTGGGATTTCCCCCTATCTGCCTCTGACATTTTATACATTTATCCCTGTTTCATGGTTCTTGAGAGAACATTAGGACCTAATTTGGAAAGAAAAACTCATAGGTGCAAATCCATCCTTACAGCCTTTTCCTGCTTGCTTATCCAAATGCACTATAGCACACATTCAAAACATCTGAGGGTCATGTTAGAGCAAATACATTTTAATTCCATTTTCAATCTATAATACAAATACTATGGCTAATTCCACATCTCTTACATGGACTATGAACTAGTCAAGATGCTACCTTTTTCTGGGACATGTAGCTTAAGCTAGAGATGCCGACAATTCTCATGCCTTTCATAGATCCTGTAATCATGTAATATACTTGATTTCCAACCGAGTAATCACACAAAGAAGAAATCTGCTGTATTTAGTTGAATATTAGATGATCCTGTTCACAAGACAAGGAATAAAAAAATGAAATATTCTCCAGTAAAGCAGAATATAGTCTTGATTCAATTTTGGTAACTACTGGACACATGATCTCACTCTTGACTTCGAATGGTCATCGGCAGGCCTCAGTTGACTTTTAAACCTTATTCTGCATAAAAATGGGATTTTATAAGCCAAACTGCTCGAACTGCAATGCTAAATAACATCTTTACACATCACTCAGATTTATCTTTGAAGTATCCTTCAAAGTCTCACAATGTTGCATTCGAACAATTTACTATTACAGGCCTCCTCGTAACAGGCATGATTTGTTAGATGCGGACTGGCTGTAGTCTATATAGAAATACTTTGCTGGCTTAAACATAGCTCTGTACCATTCTTTACAGCCCTCTGCTTTAATTTATTCTTTGTACAATAAGACTGCGCAGAGAGAGGAAGAACACAGGAAGAGGATAATTAAACAGCAGCCTATTTCAAAACCAAAGATGATTTTTAAATGTCAGTCTAATTCAAAACCAATCTGTGTCTCCTCCCATCAATCAGCCTCAATTAGAGGTTAATAGCATTGCGTGGGTATAAAGTCTAGAGGGAAGAGAAAGGGAGAAAGGAAAGGAGAAGAGGAGAGTAAAGTGATGGAGGAGGTAATTAAATAAGGAAGAAATGAAGGGTATCTTGATGAAAAAAGCCAGAAATAAACACACTGAGGGAGGATGAATTCCTATCCATTCAATTTTATTTGAAAGCAATAATCAAGCCTCCATGTGTGACTACCAGTCCGGATAAGTGTATGGTTCCCTAGAGACACAAAGCCTGCCTATATTATCATAGGAAATTAGTCTTTGCATGTGTTTATGTGAACTGTATGATGGTTTCTTGGCTCCCTGAAAATGCAGTCTCTAACATCTCACCACAAATTAACCATTAAGAGTTCATCTATGTGCTTGAGAGTGTACTGTAATTATTATTATACATCACTGCCACAGTAAAACTGACCAGACAGTCAACACAGTGTATTAATGTGCCTGCCAGAAAGTGGTCAAGATTGTCATGCCGGGATTTTTAGTTGTATTTTCTAACACATTAATGACTTTGACCCATAAAAGATGCTTGATTATATGGTATGAAGTAATTTGGTCTCACTGGGCCAATGTGGCTATCTCCTTTTGGCCTTTGATCTTTGGTTCAGATTGGGGATGGGCAATTTAAGTTACCTCCATATTTGAGTACTCAAATTGAATTAGAATATGAATGTAAATTTGCCAACAGTGGAAAACCAGGGCAAGTTGAAACTCATAAAGGCCTATTAATCCATAAATTCAAAGTGAATTTATGGAAAATCTGCAAACATTCTGTTGCTGCTGTTAACAGTTAGACATGGCGCTAAAGGAGTGTCTAAGCAACTTTCCCTCAGGTAAGCTCAAAATGTACCCACTTATTAAATTGTTCAGTATCTGCAAGTGCATCTTTTGTCTTAATCTTTGCCTCAAATTCTTTCATTCATGTACAGTTCAGCAGGGAATATGAACACATTTAATAAACTTGCAGATGTGCAATTTAAAAGTATGGCTTAAAGCAATGGTTCAGCCAGTACAATAAAGTGCTTTCATTTATTCACAAGAGCTGACAATGTTATAGAGCTTGTATGTAATATATATGATTAAGATGAGAGAGAAGCATTTAATCAATCTCACCTTGCTTTACTGACACCACCTGCAAGACTCTAATGTGCCCTGCATTTGAATCTGATCTTACTCTGTGCTCTCTCAGCTGCCTTGAAGAGTTATCAAATATGTTGTTGTTTTTAGTGTGCCTGTCCAAATAAACTAACCGGGCGCCCCGTGTGTTGCAGAAATATGAAGGTGTGAGTGCCAGTCGGTAACGTGTGATGTCCAATCTTTTTGCAGTCTGTTCAGTGGTGTTGTGTGCCCCCAGTGTAAATCACAGACACGTTGCAGACAGTCAGTGGTTTGCTGTGAGCTCGTGTCTGGCAGATAACATGACGTCTCAACGATCCTTCCCTCATGTCAGGCTTTTATCCACAACAGTCTCACAAATCCATCCCATCCACTCACACTCTCCCTGTACACACACACGCCTAGTGTGGCAGGTCCCAGGCGTGCCACCATGCACAAAGTTATTCTGATAAAAATGTAAAATGAGCAGACAGGACCCTGTTGCAGCGCTGACTGCTGGTAGCAAAATTTTGTATTTTCACACAAGACAGTCATCAAGCCAATTCAAGACTCAAGTGTGTAGGATTTAAGGGAATATATTGGCAGAAATGGAGTGAAATACAATGGCTATGTTTTCTTTAGTGTATAATCAAATGAAAATAACAATCATTGTGTTTTCATTGCCCTAGAATGAGGCATTTATATCTAAATAGGATGTGGGTCCTCGTTCACAGAGATCATCATTTTGCTCTGCCATGTTGGAACAGACAAACCAAACACTGGCTCCTTCATGACAAGCCAAGCAGCATTGGTATGAACACAGATTTTTAAATTCAAACTGCTTTATTCAGTGTTTTACCAGTTTAAATCACCGGGTCCATTTGTTTTGGTGAGGAAGAAACCTCTGCAAATAATTCAGCTCCAATAAAACCCCCTAAACGCGAGCACAAGTTAGCTGCTGCTGGGCTAGCAGTCCATCTGTGATGAGCCTTACAGCATCAAAAAAATCACAACTGATTGATTGAAGTGATTTAAACTTACACAGATTTGTAAGTTTAAATCACAGTCTGTTTGTTTGAGAGAAGAGATCCTTGCAGATACCGGTTCCCAATGAAAACCTCCTGATCAATGAACACTGTGAAATTCTAACCAAGAGAAGTTTCAATTACAATCTGCAATCCTCACCACCAAATGGCACTAAATCCAACACACTGCTCTTTTAACTAGTATGTAAGTAATTAGCCTAATCTTCAGTGTAATTTTGTTCACTGGAGGAGTGTCAGGACAAGTACTTGAAGTAAGGAGCAGGTACATACAAAGTAAACAAAAGCTTAGACCACCATGATGGCAGGACCCGTGGTCAAAAGTCATAAAAATGTATATTACACAACTCTAAACTTAATTAGAGGCCCACTGAAATGCATGCAAATATTCTTACATGCTATCCCTAAATGTTTGCATGCCGTTGAATTACACTAATCTGTCACCAACTGATTTTTTTGGGCATTATCAATATGCCAAGCCCACAAAGATTGAATAAAATCATCAGCAAGAGCTGAAATACATGTTACCATCCCCTGAAGTGGGTAAGACATTCAGAAAAATGTTACATATTTTGTGTTTGTGACACAAGAAATTCAGGATAAACTTTACTAGAATTTTATTCACACAGCTTTGATAGCTGCCCTTTCTCTTTTAACCCCTCAGTGACTTGTTTAAAGGGGCACCCCCTCAAACCATCCAGTTGTGATATAAGGGATGATATGAACAAGTTTTTCTTTATGATCTTTGGCCATGTCTTGGCACCAGGATTCGGAGAGCAAATTGGCCACACAGACAAAAGTTTCATTTTGGCCTCTTGGCAGGTAACAATTAACATGAACTAGTTACAGTTGAGTTGTAAGATAACAAACGTCTAGTTACGTGGGTGTTTCCATTTGCAATATGTTGTTGTAAACTGCAAACACACCTTTCTCATCTGCTTGCACGAAATTGTAGTTGTGTTTTATGACATACATTTTAATATTTTCTCTTGTATAGAATATTAAGTCATTCATATGTCCAAGTGAAGAAATGATTTGTTTAAGTAGAACTTGCAACCTCTTCTTTGTTTACTATTCAGCTCAAGCCTGTTTGTGTTTGTGTGTGTGACTTTATATTACGTGTGTACACACATGGGTTGTCTGTGTGTGGGTGTGCACAAATGTCTGAGCTTTAAAAAAGTAGGGTTGTAACACTGATCCAGTCATTAATGTGTCTGTGTGTGCACAACTAGGCATGTAAATGAGTGGACAAAACAAGCAGTCTGCCGGAGGATCAATATAATTTAACAAAAAACTGCAGGACAGACGGCTCTGTACTGTAGCATGCTGATGTATGCATGTAAACAAATGAATCAAATGTAAACAAATTTAAGCTTGTAAACAAATAAATCAAGGTATTTTGTGTATGTAAACACATATTGTGAAAAGTTACTGCTTCCCAAGACTGCCAAGACTTTGAAACTTCACTGCTGTGTCGCTGCTGCTGTTAAGTTTTGTACTGTTGAGCAGATCCTTGAGCAAAATGTTATCAAGCCACGGTTTTGTAGCAGCCTTGGCGAACTGAATGGCTGCCAAGTACAAGTTATGGGATTTCAGCAGTATGTTCACAGCTGAGCATCTGAAGGACAGAAGTGAGATAAACTAGTGGGACAGTCTGTTTTGTCCTGCAGATGATGGAAACAGATTGTGCTCTGTGAAAATGAGCAGATTGTATTGTTAGTTTTTTCAAAAAGGAGCCCATTGTCACAGGTTCTGCTTCTCTTCCCACTGTGTAATTTAATGATACTGACGTTTAAATACTCTAAATCAGTATAAGCCACACTTGCAGATGAAAATGATAAACACCAGTCACCTTTTCAGTCATCTGTGTCCACAACATTCAACTTTGTGAAACTTGGTGGAAAACCGTGCAGAACCAGGACATTATGGGTTCATACGAGCTGGGGTACATCTTTTTCATATTCCCTATTATATGCTATATGGGAAAGTTGGGGAACATAAAACCCTGGGAACAAAGCACCCAGAGACAAAGCACCCTGGGAACATACAACAAGTTCCTATCCCAGCTTGTGACATGGTGCCTCTCTGTCAGTGACTTCATGACATTCTAGGTATCATTCTGTGTCAGCTGTTTATGCTCCGAGATCCCGTGATGGCAACAAATGCACATGGTGGAATGACATAGCACGTTGTCATATTTACACAACATGAGCACATGGCAACCAATGCCGACTGTCACGTTAGTTAGGTTTTTGCAAAAGAAGCACATGGTAGGGTGTAGAAAATCCACCCCTCCGTCCCACCTGCCCTTTAAGCGCACTTGCACTACTTACATTACATTGTCACTGGCAGCGTTATTACCTGACACTGCCCTTCTGCGTTTCATGCGCATGCAACCAGTTTCATCCAGCCGTGTTCTCAAGTGATGCTGCCTGTGCGTGTTGCATGTGGCCGTGCTTGGTGCCTTCCAGCTGTCAGGTGGTGTATGATAAAAAATGCCACCAGTTCTGCCTGGCCACATTCTCATCTGACGCTGTCCAGCCACATTCCAGGTGTACGCAGAAGGTGGCTCTTGGTGTCACGCTCATACACTGAAAGCACTGACAGAGCAGACGGAATTGAAGACTTCGGAATGACAATGGGTCTGAACATAAAACCTTGGGAACATAGAAGCCTGGGAACATGGACATGAACTTAGAAATGACCGTTGTTAATTTAGACTCATCTCAGCATGGCCTCCACTGTGAACTGTTCCAAACACCCTCAGATGAGTGAAATGAATGAAGATCAGCATCTCCCAAGTCTAAGACCATCATTCACAAAGGTGGATTTTGTAATCAAGGTGGAGTAGTAGTCCCATGGGAGCTGTGGTATCAAGGAGACTTTATGAGTGATTGCTAAAGGGATTTCGACCAGTTCGGTGAAGATAACAGAGAGTTAAGCTGCAAAGGAAAGCCCTCAGTTCAGCAGCCAGTCTTTGTTGTAACCCTCGATGATGAAGATCGAGAAGCTCAGTAATTCAGGAGGTCTTTAGGGTTGAGCTGCTGATCTATCACTGACAGCAGCGCGCTGTGATAAGGTTTCTTTCTGGCCACAACCAACTAGAAGAAGACCATAAAATGGACTCTGGAACATGGGCACAGGAAGGTGGGTACTGAGAGTGCTAAAGCACATCCCAATAAAAAGGTGTGGAACAACAGTTGTAAATTGTTAACTATCTATCCATGGCTAATAGGCTACCGAAACATTTGTTTTAAGTTTTAAACAGCATCTAATAAGGTATCTGTCAGAAAATTCATGGAAAAAAGGTTTCCTTCAATCTAATTTGACAATGTCATCATGTCAGCTCAATGTACCATGGCATGACAGGGCTCAGCTACACTTGGAGAAAGACTTGTGGTAGTAGAAGCTGATTAATGGCGCAGACGGGCTGAACAGGCTGAGAAAAGACCAGAAAATTTCCAGTTTTGGAAGATGTGGACTTGCTTTTTCTGTATCAATCAAAATTCTTTGGACATGAGGGATTCTACTGCAAGGGCATAGCTATCAGGATGGAGTTTTATGGCAACAAGTGGACATTTGATTCTCTCAGGGCATGTGAGTGACGTCACCTATAAGAGACAACTGGGTGTCAAACATCATTCGAAATTAAATATTGAAATTTTGGCACATGCAGTCTAAAGACAAATGATGTGTGTGGCAAAGAAGTGTTCATTTTGTGGACTAATGGCTGATGGAATAACTGATGTAAGTATGCTTTAACAGTTTTCCTATAATGTTAGCTCCTGTGTAAACGCATGCACATATATGGTCATGCACGCACATTAACACTGTGCAGTACCCCTCAGCTAGAATATATTCACACATGCATGCTCTGGACTTAGTGGAGAGGTTGTGTCTGCCATTGTATCTATGTCTGCAATCGACAAGTGCTAAATGTAATCAGAAATTGGGGATTTGAGTACAAATTGTGTTATTTAGTCAAATCAGGTAGTAGTACCAGCATCTCTTTATACCCAGCAGCATTTAGTTACATTTTTTCCCAAACAGGATAAATCCAAAGTTGTATAAAACCACACAAAAGTAAAAAGATATTTTTCCTTGTAGTTCAGAGAACTCTAATACTCTAACATCTCCCTCTGTGGATCCTCTCTAGCTGGATAGTTATCATCAGTGATAAAAAGAAAGACAAATACCAGTTGAAGAGTTGATTCTGTCTCTGGTGTCCTGATAACACTCTGCCCTAGATCCAGTTCGACAGACTACTTATCCCCAGAGACCAGCTGGGATGTTGTCAGATAGTATAACTGGGTGGTTAATGGTTGTCAAATAACTGTTTAAAGAGACACAGAGCTGAAGGGGAAAAGAGATGGTGTCATCTTTTCCAGATCTGCATTAGTAAAAGGCCTCCTAAGATTTCATACACCTGCAAGCCATCTCTTAATGTTTTTTATCCAGCAAAACTTTTTCCTAGCAGTGGAACAAAATTCACATGTGGTGCTTGCAAATGAGTAGGTTTTCTTAGAATTCTACTTAAGGATGAGCTTTGGTAGTGCAATAAAAGTACCCAAGACTTAAACAAGTCTAAATGTCACTTTCCTATTACAACCACAGAACTTGTGATGAAGTAATAAGTGTGGAGTTGGTGTTGCTTAGAAACAGCATTGATGCTAGGCAAAACTATCCTATGTAAATAACATTTCAAAAGCCTCCCTATGTAAATGGAATGATGGTTGCAAACAAGAACCATGAGCAATTAAGTTGCAAATTTTGAACTGAAAAAAGAGAATATTTTGGATGAACCAAACCATTGTGGTTCCTAATTTTAAACACATATACAATGATTTTGGGTTTAATTTTGGAGGTCACTTGGTACATAATGTACACTATTGTTCAAAGGTTTGCTATCAACTTTTATATTGATGCTTTTTGTCTTTCAGTTCAATCATGGTGATTTTAACAGAGCAAACAGTATAATCCAAAGACAACTGTATAATTAACTTTTGAAAAAGATACTAGATAGAAAAAGATTTTGGCTCCAGAAGTAAAAGAATTTAATATTTCAATATTGCATTCAGATGATGTCCAAAAAGTGTTGCATGTCAAGACAATACTACTGGAAGCATGCTTTCCACCAAACACCCCTTGATGACCCTTGCTCATTATTGAACCACAGTTGCACAATTGGGCTTTAAATATTGAGGGTTTTATTTTGTCTTTGGGCCCTCTGGTATCTACTCAGCTTTTAGAAAGAATATAGACTAGACTGTGATTTTTCAGTCTAAAATCTGTTCAGCTAATTTTCCCTGATCAGATTCCAAAGAGCTATAACCCTTGACTATCCTTCAGTTCCTGTTGTGAAGTTTGAAGAGTATCTTTGCTAAATCAGCACATTTCCTGTTAATCCAACTTGTTATCAACATTACTGTGCACTTGACACTGACACAGGATCCTGTTTCTAATAAAATGTGCTCACATTTTGATGCCCAGCTTCCAGTTTCTTTTACCAGTGACTGCTGATTTGTTTCTCTTTTTATTCAACTGTTGCTCGGAGGGATCTTTGTCTCTTTGTGCCCTTTCAGTTGTCAGTTTGGTTGTCTCTCCACATTTATGCAGTGTTTTGTTCGAAACAAATCCCTCATGCAAAAACATTTGCTAAGAGGATTTTCTTCAACTGAAAGCATGAAAGACAATCAAAAAATAGAGTATGGTCCTCTCAACCAAGTAATAACACCAAAACATGTTTTTTGAAGACTCAAAACTTTTGAATAGTTAGGTTAAGGGATGTGACAGAGCTGGTTTACAGAAAACATGCACTGTTGTGAGTAAAAATGCAACAGCATTATGCTGCGCTATGAGGGGTTTAGCACTATATTGTTCATAATGTCAGGTTACCGGCCTGATCAAAATCAATTTCCTGAGTTTGCTCAGTTGAGCAGATGTGTCATCTCTGGGCCAATGCGCTGCCAGAGCAAATAACCAGCTGTGATGATGTCTCACAATGTCTCGCTGATGTTGTTGTGGCTCCCCAGCACACTGTGTTATTTCTCTAACAGTGAAAAGAGTCGTTGACCTGAACACCGTTTCCCCAAATGTTCTGTCGCACTAATGATTTCTCACCAGAATAGTGAATCAAAAACAGACCTCTGCTTTCGGCATGCATTTTCACTGAGCTGGGGTAAGACAGAGAGGCAAGAGGCTTACGTTCCAGTTGGCAGCTGTCAGATTAGAGCTTGTCTAAAGGCTGCCAAATTAACTGCAGTGTATTAACAGTTATTCTCAGGTAGCAAACAAAATACCTGGAGCCATTTTTATGCAACTGAAAGGCAAAGTAATGCAAAGTGAATGGCATGTCCAGACACACTTCGTCAAAATGGTTTACCCTCCAGTGGAAGTTATGGAGTTGTTGGTATATGAATAGTCATGTGGGATCATTTCCTAAAAGCATCACAACTTTTATATACGCAAGGTTTTGTTGACCAAAATACCAAGTCTGCTCAATAAATAAAGATACACTGTCAGAAGCAAAAGAGGAATAGAAGAGCAATTAGAAGAAAGTGTGTGTGTGTGTGTGAATGTCTGTGTGTGTGCGTGCATACGTGTGTGTTGGTGTGTGTTCGGCAAAGAGAGAGAACAGAAAGGAAAAAGATGGAGGCAGACAAATGGAAAAAAGCAGAGTGAGACAGAGAAAATGCTTAGCTGACTCATGCAGGTATAAGTCACAAACTTAAAATACAAACGTGCACTAATCACACTAATGAGGATCCATGTTAATTGAGGCAGGTAATTAATCAGGGTTTTGAATTTAATGAGCAATCCATTTGGACTGCTTATTCAACAGAACACACATTCACACATTTGTTTGAACAGATCACACATATACAATAAGTATTTGTACTTGGTTTATATCAACCAAATGTAAATACACCAGGTGTGGACTGGGGTTTAATGACTTGGACTGGAGATGTACTTTTTTTTAACACTGGAAAACCCACTAAAAATAGGCAGTGGAAGGGGGCTTAATAACAGCATATGATATTTATAGTAGTCACCCACATGCATGTAGTATTTTGTTGATTATGCTTCAGATAGCAGGTCTTTAGAAAGCTTTGCTAACAAAATGAACCTTGTACCTTTGTACCAAATGACCCTAAATCCCATCATCCACTTTTCCATTTTCCCACTTCTGTGCCATAAAATGTGGGCCCTGAACTTTGCAATCCCTATATATAGAGAGAGCCTCTAAGTTGAAAATACACTTGTAAATTCTGTATCAGCATCCTTGCAGGGGTGCATGAGCCGTTAACCAACATCAGCCCTCAATAATCAGATGCAATACTGCTGCACTCTCCTTTTCTGCCAAATGAAAATCCAACATCTAACACATACAGTATACAGTGGGAAATGCCTGTGTGGAATACACTCTCCAGGGGGCGAAGAGTGAGGAAAGGAAGAGCCAAGAGCAGAGCTACAAAAGAGTGTGTGTGAGAAAAAAAAAAATGAGAGGAAACGCTGGGAGACATGTTGATTCAAACTTGAGAGACTATATCCCCTTTGTGGCTTTGCATGGGAAAGTGTTACCCAGTGGTAACCTCGCAGATGTCACCATACATATGCTTTCAGATGCTAAAAACAGCAGATTGCAAACACGCAAACTGATACTTTAATGTAAAGCCATTAAGAGTTGCATGTGTGCCAACATCATATTTTAAAACTTGTGGAGTAAAAAACGCATGCCAACTTGTTACAAAACATGAACGCCATCAGTAACACACAGACACACACTGTATGTACACACACTTCATGCTACACTACACAATGTTCCAGTGACAGGAGGGGACATTCAAGAGGCTACTGGAAGCCATGTTGTCATCACTGATAAATCACTTGAAGCAAAGGTTGTACTTACTCAGTGTGTGTGTGTGTGTGTGTGTGTGTGTGTGCGTGCGTGCGTGCGTGCGTGTGTGCATTAAAATCTACACAGAACATAACGTAACATAATAGAACTGTATGTTCAAGGCCAAAGTGTGGTCAAATGTCAGAAAAATCAAAATCAAATGCATTTACGTAAAAGTGAAACTTGTAGGAAATACCATTGTACACACAGTGACATAGTCTATACACACGTACTAATAACATGTAATGTAAAACGTAATGTAACAATGCTTTGTTTCACCCAATGTTGCGCAGGGCTTCTCCCCTACTACGGTTGATCAATAATACACCAACCTTCCACTGACTGCACGCATCTATCAACATATTTCACCTTAAAAAAACATCTGCACTACATTAGGCCTTTTTTCCCTCTCTGCCTCTCTCCAGCTCATTCAAATTTTGTCTCTCCGCCTTTTGTTTCCACACTTATATTAATAATATAGTATTATTTTTATATTCAGTGAGCAGAAATGAAGTGTCTGTAATGGTGGAGTGTTTTGACTTAACAATTGCCTTTCCCCCTCAATTATAATTTCTGCTGCTAAATGAAAAATACATGCTATAATTTGAGGAAGTGAAGGAGTTTTTCTTTGTTATGAAGTCATTACCTTCTGTCATTCCTTTGTCCATTTTTCCTATGTTTTGTATTTGATTTTGGTATTGCAAACATGTTCTCATCTCAAGTCATAACATATTTCAGCTTTGTCAGGAGACTTCTGCATCTACATATAGCACTCCAGGTATCCTTCTGCGTCTGTTTGTCACATTCTGGGATGCCGTGGTTGAGTTTAGGCAACAACAGCACATGCTATAATGACAAGGATGGTTAGGTTTCACTGGCCAAGTCATGGATGGTTAGATTTAGGGTTAGATTTATGTTAAGGTAACACAGCACATGGCAACCAACACTGGGACATCAATAAACACACATGCTGGCACGGACATTAGGTGTAGGTGACAAAGTCTAGGATGGTTAGGATTAAGGGAAGGAGGCACAAAAGTAGGTATAGAAAAAAACATCACATTAAAACATGAAGCAAACACTGGACTCGCCCATTAAAGTCTGGGTTTGTTGAACCCATCTACCCTTTTCACCCACCCGCCTCATAGACACCCTTGCACTCCTTATATTACTTTATTACCTTTTTTTTACCGTTTCAACCTTTTGCCATTCTGCAACATTTAATGCGCATGCAGTCAGCCCGGGTGCGTTCTCAAGTGACGCCACCCGTGCGCGAATTGGGCAGATGCGGCAAATGTTGTCAAGCCAGCCACAGGCATATAATAACACTGCCACAGCTTTTGTCTGTCCTTGTTCTCATCCGAGGCCATCCACTGAAGTTCCACACGCACACAAAAGGTGCATTTTTTGAAGTCCCACTCTTGCCCAAAAGCAAAAGCACTGATAAAGCGGTGCTATTTTACTAGTTAGGAATGACAACGAGCCAGAACTGCCTATTGTTCCCAAGGCTTATAATTCCAAAACTGCAATTGCCCAAGAAATGTACCATTGAACAGCAAACCCAATTGTCGTACAGCTCGATTTCCCATTATCATTTGCATGTTGCCCAAAGGCTACACACACTTCTAAACAGAAGCACATGCATATAAAGGTGGGTCAGTGATCCAGCGTTCATGATTCTAGGAGCCTGAAACCAAGGCAGCTAAAAGGACTTCAGTCTTCAGTAATTTAAAAATATACACTTGAACTTTTCCTACTGTGACATGTCAGAATATATTTGTTAAAAGGGCCTATTGACAAAGCACACATTTATGAATCATTACAAAATAATCACTTAGTAGTTTACTCTTAAATCAAGATTTTGGAGACATATGACTCAGCGTTACTTTACGTCATTACTGATGGATGTAATGTTTTCACATCTGTAAAATGTGACTCATTGTGAGTTTGTTGGCAGAAAGTAGTTAACATGGCTGACTAAACTTTTTTTGCTCCATTATTGGAAAATTGTGTGGGCAGTTCATAGTGCATCCATTTCCAGGCTGCTTCACTGTCTCTGCCAATACTTAAGAGCTGTAAAAATATGTAATTAAAGTTTGCCACAACAACTCAGCTAACTTCTGCTGAGATTCTACATCATTTTCCCTGACCTTGCTGATGTGTAACAAGCAACATGAGATGAAATTGAGTGCAGCCTATTAGTGCATGGAGTTCAGTGACCCTGTAAATGGGTGCAGAGCCTATTGATGTCTGAATGACTGAATGAGACTTTTTATTGGTGAGTATGTCAGGTCTATGTCACAAAAAAGCATGTACAGCACATGTCATTGAGCATAAATATCAGTCTTACTTTATGCACATTTCATATAACTTGTCAGCATGAGGAAAATCTTTCACAGTTCATTCCATGTGAGTCAAAGTGAAGATTCCTGCTAATGAGGCTGTGATGATTAATCCTGAAGACTTGCATCTTGTTCATTGAACCTCCAAACTTCTACACTTTTAAAAAATGTACCTCAACATAACTGATGTATGCAGTAACTATTTTGCAGAATAGTTCACTGTGTTTCCACTTATTCCTTGCTTAAGACCTCTGCTTAGGGTCTACAGGGGGTTTCTATGGCTATGATTACATGCACACCATTATTCCTAATGCAACAATATTCTGGATTTGATGTGGGTCATATGTACAGCATACTCAGTTTAAATATTCCAAATCAGGCGGTTTTCTGAATTTAGCATTTTCCGATTAAGACGTGGGATATGCATGTATTATTCAGGTTTTAGGAGCATTATTTAGACATATATACAGCCAATGTGGGATGTGCGTTTAACAGCCTTTTGTCTGTTAACAGTCGGCCCTGTGCATTGTCATGGATGCATTGTAAACACACCAACTCGACAACATTTTGCAGAGCTGTGAGGTGGAGATGCATGCAAAAGAAAATCCCATATTCCTGGTCGGCAGGAGTAACATAACTGCTTTTAAACTTTATAAAAGACTTCAATATCAACACCAGCCTCTTCAAGAACGTGTGAAGAAAGAGGAAGTCCAAAAAGTCTGCCACAGTATGAAACTGTGAAAATATCCTATTTTGATGCAAAGAAGAAAAATTACAAGCTGATCTAGCTGTTCTACTATATATTTTGATGTGATAAGTGGATTTAGGCTTTTTAGTTGGAATATGAAGGATTGCTGCATGTAAGTAGGAGTGTTAGTTAATTATTCGTTTTCCTTAGACATGTAAACAGCTTAGAAGGAATATTGTCTTTTACAGAATAAGGGCATCATTTTGTGTATGTAAACATACTCAGTGATAGCTCTCCCTTCCACCCAAACTGCAAAGTGAATAAAAAGTGTGATTACTTTTTTTTTTTACTTGACATCTCACTTAAAATCTATCATATCAGCATTCAGAAAAATAATCAGATAAATCAAAAAATTTCAATGAAAACACTCTGATAAGTGGATTTGCTAAAGTAAATGTGTGCACGTGTTGCACTTTGGTTAATTTTGCATGTTAAGTTTACCAATAGCAAGCTGTCTTAACATTGCTGACCTTGAACAAACGAGCAGGTCAACTGTAGCTTCACTTTTGAGTCTGAATCTGAGTGAATGCAGGAGGTGCAGTAGCTCAGCTGCTGTGCACCAGGGTCTCAGTTATAAGTGACGGTATGGATTGTAAGAATAACTGGCAGGTGGGGGTGCAAAGCCGTAGGCATTGTTTGGCATCTGACTACTACATCTCCCAACATGTCTCGAGTACTTGGGGATGCCCTGAAAAATGCTTGAGGAAGTTGTTACACAAAGGGATGTCTTGGCTGTTCTGCTGCAACTTTCTCCTTGTTAAGCAGCAGGAGAGGAGATAGATGGATCGAAAAGCTGGATTCAAATATGTGGGAGAAAGTAAACAGCTTCATAGTTTCTCCTTTTTTCCCCCTTACAATTTCCGGTATGTATCTCCTAGGTTGTTTTTTTTTTTTTTTTTTGTTGCAGATTATTCAATTGTACATTCTTTACAGAAAGATAAATATTGTTGATTAAACAGAAGTAATTAATTCATGTCTTTAACAAACCATCACCTCATATGTGTGGGTGTATGATCTATACTCAATATACATTTATATAGTGTCATGATGTATTCATATATTTGCATGTGTTATTATCCATATGCCAACACACGTGTTATAATTACACAACAATAGATAACAGAGATAACAGTTCTTTGTCACAGTCACTAAACAAACAGTACTAATGAAGCGACATGTATGCCATCTGCCTTCGTATGTATTTATGACTTTAACATCACAGAATCAAGTCAGATTCACACACAGACACACAGCCATTTGTCATTATAATATCAGAGGGTTTATCTGTCTGTTGCTATGTTAACAGTACTAAACACACACACAGATTGCCAGTACACACACATGCTTATCACACACAACCACTCACATATACATTTGTCTCGTGAAGGGCCACCCGACTGTCTAACTACATTTATAGATGATGTCATTACAGCCAGAAAGAGATGGAGGAGCGAGATTGAAAAGAAAAATGGGGGATAGAGCAAAGTAACTTTAAGCACATGACTAAGGAGCCACAGAGCCCACACACAATGTGTCACACTTTCCTAAATATGGATTTTAGTATTTATGTTGCTGATCATGATTCTGTGCCATCTCATTTATTATTAATAGTCTAATGTGATTCCCACAAAATTAGAATCAATGTGTTGCAGTGGCTGACAACACTTTTTCCCCCCTCTCTAAATTTCAATGTTTTGTGGGTTTCTAGGGATTTGAGTCTCAGGGTGGATAATTGATCTGTCAATCTAATCTCAGCTGATTGGATTGATTGATAAGAGTGGCAGCCTCTGAAGAGGTAAGTGAGACCTTTTTAGACCCTGCACAATAAATGGTTAAGTGTCACTTTCACTGTGCCTGATGTTCTACTGCTCACTCTGTGCCCACAGTATGCTCAGTGCTCAGTGCTCTTGCTGCAATGAAAAAAACAAACAGCATATATATTCCAACACCACTACTAATTAATGGTCCAGCTCCAAAAATGGCATTTATCAATACGTGGTGGCAGATGTTTTAACACAAATTAACTTATTTAGTCCTACCTGAATTAAAAACGAGGTTTCCCACGAAGGAATAAATGTGTTGGAAACCTTATTTGTAATTCAGGTAGGATTAAATAAGTTCATCCCACTGCTTTTTGCACATATAATTGTGTATGGATTTTATTGTCTTTTTTCTTCTTTTTGCTATTCATGTGTTTTTAACTGCTGTTTTTGTTGTTTTTTACATGATTGAAATAAAAGCATCGCTTATTATTATCAGTCTTTCATGAGAGCAATGAATGAGGTCAGGGAACATTGTTAAAAGGTTTTAGGTTTACATAAGGAGGAGGTCAGGTAGATGGATTGCTCAATAAAATTTAAACAAGGCAGGCCAATGTTCATGTTTGCACCTCAACCGAACAAAACTGTAACTATACCTTTGTCACACTGCAAAACTGACTTTTTTTTCCAACAGTGATGTGTAAAAACAAAAATACAAATTTGTAAAAAAAAAAAAAAAAAAAAAAAACTCATAGTCATAGTCAACAGTTTGTATTATAATTAACTAATTAGTAGGTTAGGCTGAAGCAAGTAATGTTTGTGGGTTAGATTCAGGAAAAGAAACATGGTTGGGCAGCTACTGTACCTACTTAAGATAATGTTACCTACTTAACATAAAGTTATGTAGACTAGGTTTGGGTGAGTAAAGTTACACAGGTAAGGTTAAGGACAATAAACATGGTGATGATATACCTTGAAATTAACTCAAAGTTTACTTGGTCTTACACTGAACACAAACACCAGTCTCTAGGGGTAAAGTCCTATGTTAGTTTGACACATCCATATCCCCAACCTGCCTATACTCACACCTGCTCTGCTTCTTTACTCCCCTCAGCATATTGGTCATATAATGGCAACCTTCCCTATTACATGGCCTGTAAACAAATTGCAGTCTCATAATTACATAGGTTTTATACAGCCTGTGGTGCATTACTTTTCCTAGTTATATGTAAGAACAGTGCATGAGAACCACCTGTTTGTAACAGTTTTGGAAGGCTTATGATGTCCTACTGATAAGATCAGAAAACGCTTCTATGTGTCATTCAAGAAGGTCAAAACATCATTCTTTGTTGTGTTGTTTCAAGGACATGTTTTATTCTTTGAAGAGGAAAAACTGATGTGAACTGTGATGAAAAGTGATGTGAGACAATGTGACGTCTTTTTTCCAAATACCATCAACCTGAATGCTCTTATCAAGTGACAGTAGAGGAATGATCTGCACTGGAGCAAAAGGTAGATATGTTTTCACTGTATTTGTTGATCTCATCGGTTTTGCTGATGTTTTAAGCTCAGTAATTGGTGTGGAAATTGATATTTTGCAGAAAACAACATGCTTATTACTGGGTTCCTTTCTGACGTACTCTGCATCATGCTGATTTTTCTCTCTTGCTCAACAAAAACTAAGATATACAAGGCTACAGAAAATCATTTGAGATATTCTTTTTGTAGCGCAGGATTGGTTGAACACTGTTCTCTGCTGCTTTTTAGGCAGGCCGAAGCATGAGTCAGCAAAATGCTAAGCAGTCTGATTGATTTATACGACTGCATCTTTATACAGTTATTATTCTCTTCTGCTAGACCCGGCTGAACTCTATTCTCTTTTGTTCTGCTCGGGGAGTTTGCAACCTTTTTGAGTTTGATTTATGATCAACTAAATATTCACTATCTATAAAAGAGTAACACACACAGACACACACGTACACACACGCACACACACACATGGCCATGCTACAGTAATACAGAGAGAAGTATATGGAAATGCATGCACACATTGTGCACTACGTCAAACTTAAACCCAGACAAACACACTGAAGCATGCCTGCGCAGCAAGCACACAGACTATCAATTTGCCTCTGCCTGCAGGCTTAGATTTATGACTTTGTTTAAATTCTCTATTAGAAGGCAATTACAACAGAACATACACAGTACGTTTTTCTCTCCTTTAGTCTTTTATTCAATGCAAAAACAGATTTTCATTCACAGTAGAGCTTAAACTATTAGCTGATCAATCAGTTGGTAGAACAACAGAATTAATCAGCAACTTTTTTGATAATTCATTTTTTCATTTTTTTAAAGCAAAACATTTGCTGCTTTTTATATTCAATTAACTATCCCATTTGACAGTTAATTGAATATCTTTAGACTTCAGACAGCACATTAGATAAAAACACTCACACACACACGCACAAAAGACATTTGAAGATGGTAAATGCTAGATTACAAGCAAATAACATGTTTATCCTGAATGACTTTTTTACACTGGATTTCATATTTGTGACTGAAACCTGGCTGAGTGTTAGTAAATCAAGACTCTACTCAGAACCTTCACTGCTTGTACATAATTTAACTCAGTAAGGATAACTGGTTGGGGTGGAGGAGTACCGGCTGTTCTTAAGTAAAAATGCCTCAACTATAAGCAACTGTCACCAGACTCCTTCTCCAGTTTTGAACTGAATTTGTTTGAGGTGGGCTGTTCCCACCCGGTACTGTGTGCAGTGATATACTGACCCCTAAATTTAATAAGAAGTTCATAAATGACTTTTATGAACTTCTTGGCTGGAATAATAGAATACTTATGAATAGCTAAAATAGTCTAAATTGTCAGAGATCTGAATGTCCACGTGAGGTCACCAAAGTTCTCTGAACAGTTGCGTCTTGTCATCCCTAAGTCAAGGCTAGAGATTTGGGGTGATCGAGCCTTCTCTCAGCTGCAGCCTCCAAACTGTGACATGTTGCCCGTTTTTAAATCAGGTCTCATTTGTACTCGTTGGCTTTTAACCCAGATTGAGAGTTACCATAATTGTTCCTCTTTTGTGTGTGTGTGCTTATTTGTGTGTGACGTTATTATTTATTTGGCTGTACAGCACTTTGGTCAACTGTTGGTTGTCTTTAAATGAGCTCTATAAATAAAGTTGGATTGGATTGAATTGGAGGGTTTCATCTTGGCATTTAGGAAATTGTGATTAGCATGTTTTACTTTTCTAGTCTTTATAGTGCAAATGATAAATTAATTATGAAATTGTTAAAACCCTTGTCCACAGAGAACAAGGATATATATTGCTGTGTAGTGAATGTGTTTAAGTCAAACTGACATTTAATAAGAAATTGCCTGAAAGTCAGCATACACAGTATATCCCAAAGGTCATGACATTGATCTTTCGGCAGTGATATAGCACCCATAGAAAATAAAGCGCAGTGTTAAGATAGCATGAATAAAAGGATACATCTTGTGGGAGTGGCTTATAATGATAGCAAGCTACTCAGAGAGAGGAAGGTAGATTAACTCAGACTGCCAGGAAGTGCACTGGGCTTTGAAGCCAATTACAACTGTCACACGATGCCCCGTGGCCAAAAAATGCTTTAACTCATTGACTTCCATGGTTTAAAGAGACGTGTTAACCAGTGGATACATTGCTGAGTATTACAATTCTGCAAAGTGATTCGTGTTACCATCAGAGGTTGATCCATTTGGTCCAAAAACATTTGGAAAGTCTAGCAAGAAGCTCAGTTGACGTTGCCCCTGCACCATGCAATTGTACTTTTTTGGCTTTGTGTGCAACTTTCACAGGAATGAACAGAGCACCACCTCCAACACTGTATTCAGTTCTGTTAATACATCCATGGGCTAATTAGCCAAGCATGCTAACTTTCCAAGAGGAATAAAAACTTCACAGAACAGAGCGTCCCAATTGTAGATTACTGTCGAGACAGATGAAATTGCTGACTGTACAATAACTAACACAATGTGGGCTCTTTGTAAAGGCTGAAAAACATTTGCTGCAGTGGGACATGTCCACCCAGAGAATTAAAGCTTAGATGTGTCTACACATATAAGCCTTTGTCCAAAAACAGCTTTATCTTCTTTTGGAAAATGCACAATAAATGTATTATTATTAAAGTTAATATTTCCACATGCAAAAAGTGAGGAGAATTCACATGCATGCTAAACTTTAAGAGAGGGAGGTAGTTAGACTGAAGGGGAGAAGAAAGTGGTAAAAGTGATAAAAGTTTAGGCTAGAGGAGTAAAAGAGCAGGAGGAGCAGAATGAGCAGTGATAGAGAACAAGAAAGATAGTAATCGAAGACCTGAAGGAGGATGAGAAAGACTGTAATTTAAGACCTTAAGATTGAATCTGTCAGTCACCCTCCTCTTCCTTCTACTGCAGAGGTTTACTGTGGGGAGAAGAATGACTGACAGCAATTAGCAAACTCATTTCACAGAATTGGTACTTTGCATATGCGTCAGAAGAGGACGTACAGAGCAGTGAAGGAAATGCTCCTCATTAATCAGCTGTCTTCGGGGTATATAGCCTTTTGTTGTCGCTGGAGCTTTAATCAGTTAAATGCTCATAATTCACACTGGGTTTCACTACTTTGATGTTTAATCGCCTATTTTTGTGTCAAGAGAAGTTCAGTGTTTTTCTATCTGCATAAATCTGTGTGTGTGTGTGTGTGTGTGTGTGTGTGTGTTTACTCTCCGTCTGTGTGTGTGTGTGTGTGTGTGTGTGTGTGTGTGTGTGTGTGTATGCAGCATTGCAATTTGATGGGGATGCCAGTGAGAGCAGTGCACTTCTGTCTTCATTTGATAAGACATTCCACATGATGGCACTCTTGTAAACGGTTAACTCATAATCTACACAATAGGAGCAAAAAATAAAAGACCACACCACCTCAATCTAATCTGTCAACTGATCAAGAAATGTAACAGAGAAACAAGCAGTGACTATAATGTAAAGAACAACTTTAAGTCACAGATCTTTTTCGGTAAATGCCACACGCACATAAACGCCTTGCCACCTGAGTTAAAAAAAAACAATCAGATTTTTAAATTGTAAGAACACCAAGGAAACAATGGTAAAGTTCAAAACTGAACCACTTTTGAAAAGAGCCACATACAGTTACACTCACATAATGTAGTCAGACATTCCTCTGCTATGAATCAGAAAACAAACCAAATCTCAAGTGGCACACCAAGGAGTTTACTCCTTGGTGTGGTTCCTTTGGATTGGTGTTAATGCTGTACTAGGATTTTGGTGCAGACACAATTACTGCTCAGACCATCGTTAACTGTGGCGTGGTGTATTTCTGGGGTGAGTATTTGTCGATATCAATATTTGAACCAGTCACAGTATGTGTACCCTTTAATGTGTCATGTCATTGGTTAAGAAAAATCAAACTGAACTAGTAGTAGTAGCTCAAAATGTAGAGTGGTGAGGACACACCTAGACTGATGACAAACAGAGATGCCTCATGAGTATATAGGCTTGATCAACAGGTTCTCATCCCAAAACATCATATGTAGCCATTGGACCATGTCTATCCTTCAGTGTCTGCTGTAATGTCAACACATGCACATGGTAGGATAACATAGCTTATTGTTATGTTTAGCAAAGAAATGCACATGGCAAGCGATGCTGGAATGCCAACAAACACACACTGGCATGGATGTTTAGGATTAGGCAATAAAGTCACAGTTGGTAAGGTTACGGCAAAAGAGGCACATGGTAAGATGAAGGAAAATAACCTCACATCCACACAGGAAGTAAAACAAGACGCCTGCATGAAAGTCTGTTGTTTGTGTGTTGAAATTATTTATTAATTATTAGACACTGTAGAAAATAGATAAATTGGGCTGTTGTCGCTATTTACAAAGCTTAATTCCATATACTGAGTTAGTAGAAAATGGGTAGCAAGGAATTCTGCTTAGTAAAATAGTAATTGTGCGACATGATCTAAATGGAATGATACAAAGATGAGGCTTCTCACACTTGTAGTACTGTCTCCACCAGAGAGTCTTACACATTTACCACATCTGATGTAAGAGAGACCTCAGTATCCAGTCGCCAAAAATAATGCAGCATCTATAGTATAGAAACGATACAAATGTGGATTTGTTTACTAAACCATCTTCTAAAGCACACAGCGCTCACTGCCCAAGGGAATAAACAGGGAATGTTATTTTGGAACAGAGAAGATGAAATCAGTGACCCGGGTATTTCTGTTTATTTGCCATTCTGCCAGAATGTTTACACTGACCCCAATACATTCAAGCAACTCAAATGGAAGTGTTGGGGGGATAAAAACGTTGTGAATATATTGCATAGTTGTAAGAGTTACTGCTATAGGCCTTTCTGAGAAATTAGTATAGCTTTGCTAAATCTGTTCAATAGACAGAAAGCTGGATTTTAGAACTGACATGGCAGAACAGTCAAAGATTGGCTAAAAAGGGATAAATGGAAATATCTGCTTTATGTAATGAAAGACAAAGTGCACAAATGCCCTCCATTTCAGTCTGATTTTCCATTCTGCAGAACAAGAAATCCTTTTCAATGACACATTTAGGACTAAATGTTATAGAACCTAAAATAACTGCAATAGCACGCATCTCCAGGCAACATATCCTCATAACACAGTTTGCATGACATCCTACAAAGATATACACACAACAGTTCATATCCTCAGATTAAGTGACTCTTAGTGTAAAGTTAAGTTATAGTAACACAGCAAGTTACAGCGAAAATGGTAAATGGACTGCACTTGCATAGCACTTTTCTAGTCCTTTGACCACTCAAAGCGCTTTCACTCTACATGTCACATTCACCCATTCACACGCTGGGGGCCAAGGCTACCAAACATGGTGCCACCTGCTACTCAGTAACCATTCACATGCTCTTACACTCTGATGCAGCATCAGGAGCAATTTAGGGTTCAGTATCTTATCCAAGGCCTTCGACTGAACCGCTGACCTTCCGATTAGAGGACAACCCACTCTAGCCACAGCCCCTTCTCATTTCAAGGTAATCAAAAAACACTTCTTTTGCAGTGATTTGTAATGCCTCTTTTGCAGATCCCAACACCAAAGCCACTTTTCATGACTGCATGATAATCCGTCCATCTGAGATTGTGTCCGGATAGAACCATCTGTGGTTTTACCATACGCCACCGGACAGCGCCTGACACGTCTGCATGAAAAACTGCTGGACAGTATTGGGTTGAAATGCTGCTGGTAACAACATACATCAAGGAGTAGGAAGGTCCCTTAAGGGATGTAGAAAAGGGCAGTGGATGGATTAAACAAACCCCTAACTTCCATGCGGGAGTCTGGTGTTCACCCCCTGTCGGTTAAGAGTTTTTCACACCATTTGCCTCTTTTGCCTAACCAAGTTTGACTTTGTCGCCTGATTGGCCATCACCATCAGCAGGTGCAAACTGCATGTGCAGTTTTTTTTACATCACAGTGTTTGTTATCATGTGCTTGTTGCCTAAACATTACAACATGCAGCGTAATCCCACCATGTAATTTTATTGACATCATGGTAGCGGCATAGTGGATTATCAACGGTAGACGCAGAGGGGTACTTAGAGTGTAGACACTGAAGTCCACTACAAAGCGGAAATACATGACAGTTCATATGCTCCCAAACACCTGGCTCCTAGGTAAAGTCCTGGATGGAAGACCTGTGTCCTTTCCATATCTACTCAAACCAGTGCACTGATCACGTGATTACAGCCTTCCAAAATACCTGAGATATGTATGAATTACTGGTTTATGATTACTTGGGACTGATATGAATTAAGGTGCAAGGGTTTATGAGAACAGCCTGCTCCAGGCCAAGCCAGGCTAATTTGGCATTGTTCTTTTTGTAATTTGACAGCTGTATTTTCAGCAAGTAGTGAGTACCATTAAATGATGTCTGGTTAATATACTTTTTTTTTCACAGCACACATTTTGACATGTCATACTGTGGCAGGAAAATCACAGGTGCTACTAACATCATTCACTATGACTTAGTTCTATTGAAATGTCACAGTGAGCAGTCATGCACAATACCATTTTTATTAGTTTTATTTATTTTAAGACATGGAATACAGTAGAATGTAAACCCATTTAATCCTTAGATTTAACAAAGAGTACTTACAAGGTTTCACTTTAAGTTATTTGACATTTGCCTTTTCTGCTTTATGATTAAACACTTTTATTAGTTTTACCTTCCCTTGCATGAAAGTTTCCAAGTCAGAGATAATAGACACCCATTTATTGGAAGATTCTTTTTACATTTAATTCTGTAGGCTGGCCTTCAAACCCACCTACATCTTTGCTCATATTGTCACATTGCAAGACAGCTCGCACTTAAGTCAAGCATATTGTAAATGCTATTAAAATGTATTAGCTTGCTTTTGAATCTGGTTCAGAGTATCTGAGTGATACAAAGTTTCTGTGTAGGTGTAACTCGTCCTTATATTTTCTAGCTTTTTACACCGTACACATTTATCCCAGGCAGAGCGCATTTGCCACTTTTGTGAATGTAAACTTCCTTTCAGTCAGAGGGTTTATTCTTAGAAAAATTAAAGCTTTGAAGTCAAAATGTAAAAGCTTGAAAAGGTGCTTTAGAGGTGCTTTGCAATGGGGGGGTCATACTTTTCATGCCAGTAGCATCAGTGGCCGTACACAACAAACTACCACTCAAAGTGCCCCTCCAGCGTCAGCTTTGGAGATGGTGTGTTAATTTCTATTATTCTTTATTCTATTATTCTATTATAGGCAACAAAAGTTCATGATTAGATTTAGAAAAGAACAATATAATTTGGCTTAAAATAAGTGCATTTTTCACCGTAACATAACATCACATAACATACATAACCAACATCAAGTGACATATATCACTAGGAGTTATAACTGACAGAAAGTAGAAGTACTAGAAACCTACGTTGTTATTAAAATAACTCAATTGCCTTTTGTTTCACACAGGACACCAACAGCAGTCTCCTGGTGAAAGTACAGAGTTTGTTTGATCCATCCTTCCTGCTTCCCACCCAGCCTACCTGATTTTCTTGCTCTTCATACTCTGGCAGTTGTTTGGAGAATTAGATAATACAGCCAACCGCTGCATCTCATACCACTGCTAAAGGGTGCGTCTGTGGTTGTTATTCGACACTGAGGGCCACTGACAAAGCATTGGTCTTTAACCAGTTGGGGGTGAGATGGGGTTGGCAGTAAAGCGAGGAGGTACCTCTTTCATCGACCCAGTTGACAAAAATATTTTGCCATTGTATGTTTTCACAAACCACGCCATAGTTAGCGTGGTTAAGTTAAAGCACAAGGCCACTTGGTTATGGGTAGGGAAATGATCAGGTTTTGGTTTAACATACCTGGTATTTGATGGCACACTCCCTGCTGAAAAAGCAAGGCTGTCTCAGCACAAAAAAACAAAAAACTTTTCATTGCACCATCCCTGGTGGAAAAACAACAACTGATTTACTAAAAGACATCCATGTTTGGTGGCTAAAAAGCAGCTGGAAACAAAGCAATGACTTGCTCAAACACACCATGAGCTGTTGGTCTTGAAAAGTGGCCTGCAGCTTGGCAGATGTCTCATCTAAGTAACACATCATTCACCATCCTTCTACCTACCGATGACAAAGTCAGCTCATGTACTATGCAACTTTAGAAACATTGATATATTATGTATGAAACACACAAATGTAACATATTCGTGGTTTGCAGAAACTTAAAAGGCCAACATTTTATTCTGGCAACAAGGCTGCAATGATGGATTTATTGTCAAAACCTAAACAGCCAACATCAAAATGTTGGCTGTTTAGTTGATGATGTATGTGCACAACACATATTAGTTTCTGCTGTACACTGTCATGAAAAAGTGGCCATTTAAAATCACAGAAATGTCTTGCCATCCTTGTGGGGACCTTCACAGTTACTACATATCTGTGCATCTTAAATGAAGCCCAGTCATGAGCTTTATCTTAAAAACAAGTCTTTTTGACCTTAAAATAAACTTTTGTCTTTGACTTTCCAGTCCCCAAAAAGCGATGTGACATAAACAAGAGCACATGCACGTCAGATAGTGTCCTTTCCTCTGCAACCTGACTGATGTGAGCTCAATTAAAGCTGCTTTAAATCCAAAGATTCCATTAATTCTGAAGGCAAAGACAAGAGGGACATTCATAGATAAGACCACTCTCCAGGACTTAATAATCAACTACTTGAAGAAAAAAAAAACTTTGTGTGTGAGTTATTTTTAAATAATGTCCGATGCCGATGTGTGTGTGTGTGTGTGTGTGTGTGTGTGTGTGTGTATGTGAAAGCAACTGTGTCTTTCAGTGTGTGTACATGCTGAAACGAGCGCACACACAATGACTCATTCTCCCTCTTGCACACGTTTTGGCACAATTTGTGGTTAATTATCCAGTCCCTTAGAGCAGGCTTATCATTTTAGTAGCACTCTAAATTGACCGTGGCGTTAACTTAGATTACCTTTCAGGCAGGAGGGCTGCTGGATGAATATGACAAATATAATCGATTACTCTCAGTAACCTCTCACAAAAAAAAAAGTCACCTGAAGTATCTACATGGAACTTTATGTCCATTTGGCTACATTTGCTGCACTGATCTCTCACCAACACAACACAAGTGCGACTGTTCAGGTCATGGTAGTTTTTTCTTGGAAGAAAATACTGGCAAAAAAAAAAGAAAAAGAAAAAGTGATGCACTTAACATTTTCCAGCAGCAGCAGCAGCTACTATTTGTGGTGAGTCTTCACTCCTACAAGGTGTTGCACTGCTTTGGTTATTATGACTTAACCCTTAGGGCCCGCTTCAGAATTACACACACTCATATCGCTCTAATTATTTCTACTTTCATTGACTTTTTTTTTTAACAAACATCAGTCCTAATCATAAATATCAAATATTCACCAATTTTCAGAATTTTAACCCTTTAAATGCCAGGTTCTTGTCATGATGCTACCATGTTTTTAGATGAAAAAAAAACAAAAAATGAATTATTTTCAAAATACTACATGCAAAGTTTGTTTTGTTTTTTTTTGTTTTTTGATGATCACAGCCTGGGATATGTCGATGATTTGCAGCAACATTGGTAGTGACAGTGCACCTTGTGGGAATTGCATGTATTTTCTCCAAATGTCAAATATGGTTAAAAAAAATGACATCATTGGGTGGAAAATAGTAAAACTTACAAATTGCAAGGCAAAAGCTCACAATTACACCTAGAAATAATACAATGCATGTTTTTAAGCATTGATGGCAGTGGGATCACAAAATGCTGTTTGAATGGCTTTCAATGGGACATTTTTTGCAAGTAACAATATGAATGTAACAATGTTGTATATAATTTTGTTAAGGCAATTCAGAAAAGTCATATTTCATAAAAGCTATATGTTACATGATACTACAGCTGTGAGCTTGACAGTAGGAATTGGCTCCCTTGGGCATGATGCAGCAGGCTCTACAAGAGGTGTTATTGCATTATAGAACTCTTCAAAAGTTGGGCAGACCATCCAGAAGTTTTGGGCCGACATTTACTTTGTGAAATAGCGGACTATTACCTCGCAGGAATCCCTCATACATGGCTGCTCCCATGTATAAAGGGCTTGCCTTTCCATTATCGCTCGCATGACACATCTACGTTGCCGTTGATTGGAAATTAGCAGTTATTGCGGTGGATGCAATAGAAATAAAGCTGCTAATGTTTTGAACATCCATCACCATACTTCTTGGAATGTTATTGCAAGAGGAGAAGTCACTTAACATCACTCAATGGAGATGCATTCATCTCGCAATTGACAATTCGAAAATATCACTTAAGTTTTGTGCATATCTGTAATAGAAACTGTCTAATGTTAATCTGTACTGGATGGGTAAATAAACAACTGTTTGCTAACAAGTTTGCTGTATCAACTTAAAAGGAGATAATTCATCAGTGATGAATAAAGGCAACATGTGACTTTAAGGTGCTTTACCCAGATGAAATATTATATATAGCACCAGGGAGCTGTAATATGAAGCAGACATCATTTTACCTCCACTCTTCTTCAGATCAACTCTTGCTTGCTCTATCTCGTGTGCCTTATCGTACTCGGCTAAATTCATATCATTTGTCAGTGAAGCTTGACACAAGGTAAGATGGGAAGGGAGGAGGGGCTCTGGGAGATGCGATGAGTACAGCAGTGATAGACCTCCATTACACCACATATTAACCTGTACCCTGGAAGATTGAATTGTGATTGGACAGAGCCAAAAGCCATGCAGATATCAATGTACCCACGATGAACTGTAGATTGAAGGGTAAGTGTCACGAGTCAAATATGCCAATAGAAGAAATCAAATGAAAAATCTGCAAGCTCAGATAAAAATGTTATGAATGAATGTTTGGAATGTGTGAAAAATAAAGTGTTTCATATAAGTGCAGTATGTAATTGTGGAGGAAGATAGTTGACTTGAGTTGGTCCAAACATGTGGCTGTCACATTATTAAACAGATTTATCATTCAACAGTGACTTTTAACAGTTTTGGAAGGGCACAGGCAAATGTCCTGCAGACAGAGGCGTCAGATCAGATCAGAAAACACTGTTGTTGGTGTGGGTATTGGAAAAATACTATGTCTACAAATCGTATTTGCACACCTGTCTATGGAGAACAGGGTATCTTTTGAATACACTTTTTGATGACTTCTGTGCCATACAGATGAAGGGAGATTGTCGTATTTCTGTATTGTCACCTTGTTTCTGAAAATGGATATGAATATATATCTCAAACATAATTCCCCCACTATCTGCAAATATATGAAAGTATATGAAAATATAGCAATGTGAAAGCAGCTTATTTTCCATGACTTCATGCTTTACCATGTCACTGTAAGAGAGATAAAAGATTGCGAGAGACCTAAATTATTACTGTTGCCATCACCATAGCTTCCGAGTTTAGGTCTTTTCCGTGAAGAAAGGATCACTTTTTTGCATGGCTCCATGGTAAACAAAAAATCCAAAAAGAGAGAACATTCTTGATTAATTGAAGTTAAATGGGGCTACGTTTAATGTCAAACTTTGTATGATTTTTTTTTGTTTATTGTTGACCCCATTGTATATTGCTTGCTTCTTGTAATTTATTTTATTGTATTTCTTGTAATTTATTGTATTACCTTTGTTGAGTTATTTCTATAAGCCCATCTGTGTTTCTAACCTCTCCACCTCCTGTTTTTTTTTCTGTATTCTTTTTAACCTGTTTTCTGCTCCTGTTTTTAATGGTGGAAATAAATAAATGAAATGAAAATGAACAAATCTTAATTAAAAACAGCCTTTTTCAAACTCTCTCACAACTAATGCAGTGTTATTCATTTCTCATTTATCCAGTCATATGCTTATTACTAACATGTATTTTTTGCTCAACACTTACTATTTAAACCACTTTCTCATTAACAGTCAAATGTTGATGTTTTGATTTAGTTTGAAATGCGACCCCCCATGACTTAATTTACCAAAAATTTTCTCAATTTTTTTATTTTTCTTTCTTTGGAGACATGTATGAAAAATTAAGTTTTCCTCACAAATTCAACCTAACATGATAAGAGAATTTTTTACACAAATGCTCCGGTTGGGGTTGAAGTGTTCTTTAAAGCATTTTTAAAAAGTCTCTGTGGGTAGAAAGTTAAGAAAACTGCAATGAAACACATTAATAACAGGGAGCAGCAAGTGCTGCACCTAAGTGTGAGAAATGTATGATTTCCCAGTAATGTTCAGCTGCCTGGAATGCTGTCAGTGACGCACACAGGATGGAAGAGATGACACCACTATAGGTAAGCAACACTCAGGCATTCAGTTACCTTCTTGATGTGTTGATATGGTGTTTGTGTTGGTGTGCATAAATTGAACTTAACAAGTTTATTCCAATTTACTGTGATATATATTTAGCTTGCATTTGACTTCAAGTGTTTTACTTAACAATCAAAGGGAGTCGAACTAAAGAAACCTCCCTCCCTGCCCCCAAACCTTCAAGTTTAGGGGCTTAGTTTGGTCAGAGAGAAGGAAGAGGAGATGCATGACAGAAGATGATGATGATGATACAGAATCTCAGAAAAGATGAAAGTTGTGGACTGCAGAAAATTGGAACACTTTCACATCACAACCCACATAGCTGCCTATTGACTATGGCCCTCACTGTGTTAAAGCTGCATTTTTTTCCCCCAAAAACCCAAGGCTATGAGGACCTTCACTTCTGCAGGGTCAGCATATGTTCTCTTGTACATCCCGCACAAGGTTAGTCAAAAAAACTAATCCATTTTGTCAAAAAGGATTTTCATGAGCTTAATGTCTAGGATTTCCAAAAAAATCCCTCTTTCCTATAGATTATGGCAACTATAAAGGTTAGGTGGATATTAGCCGCAATAGGAATTATTTCCCAAGTATAGACACTCAAAGAAACACTTTTAATTCTTGTCCTAAGGTAGGCCTGATTATAACTCTGAAACAATTAAAAATGTAAATCTACTTTGAACAAAAAATGAAACTCTTTTTTTTTTTTTACTTCCATCTTTCACAAGGTTGAAATTAAATTAAAGAGCACTCTAAAAAGTGCAGATTGATCACACAACACACTGCCAAAGGTGGGTTAAGTTTTAAGGAGGCGCACCATTGGCATGCTGACTGCTGGAATGTCCACCAGAGCTGTTCCCTGTGAACTTGTTCATTTCACCACAATGAGATGTTTCAAATGTCATTTCCCTGAATTTGGCAGTACATCCAACCAGCTTCACAACCATACGAGTTGGTTACAAAGACAAACTGCCGGTAAAGAAGATGAGCATGCCAATGAGCTATTCTGAGACAGTTTCTGAGGGTTTGTGCAGACACTGTCTGGTTGTCCAAACCAGTCATTGCATCAGCTGTTAGGATGATCTTGCAGGTTAAAACACTGGAAATCAGCTAGTGGGGATAATGTGGTCTGGGGTTATGAGGCTGATTGGATGTACTGTCAAAGTCAGGGAAACAACATCAGAGACAGCTCAAATGGACATTCCTGCAGTCAGCATGTCATTGACATGTTCCCTCAAAACCTGGGACCTCTGTGGCTAGTGTTGTTTGATCAAATTGTGCATTTTAGAAACTTAACACTTATTTAGTGGTGCTTTATGATGACCATTCCAAGGTACATACTGCACAGTAATGATGCCTTTTAACCCCTTGAAAATTGGAGCGACATCACTTTTTATTTTAACTCTTGAATCCTGAGCAAGTGTGATTTCTTCAAAAAAACAAAAAAATGGGGGAAAAGGCAATTACCAACTTGGTAAAATAGATTTCGAAAAAAAATCATTTCAAATTAAGGAAAATGTCATGTCAATTGACATAATTACATATTTAAAATACTGTTCCAAAATTCTTATAGTTTTTAAGCCCTTTTCACAGGCCTTTTTTTTCTCTTCACGAGTTTTTCCTTCTTTCCATGTTTTTGAAAGAAATCAAGCCATTTTGTTGATGTTTCAGAGATTTCATCAGCATCTTCTTACGCCACACCTGTCAGGAGGACAGATTATCCTGGATAAGGTGTGCTCGCACCAACATGGATTTAAGAAATTTGCCACCAACATTTGAGAAAATGTATCTAGTTGGTGCATAAAAAGTCCTAGATCTCTAACTTACAACCTGTGAAAAGTGGGAGAAAAACATTCATGATTATAATTCATGATACATTCATGATTTTTTTAAAGCGGGAGAATATGTGTTCCAGCTGTAGGTCCGTTTTGTGATTTAAGCTGATAAGACAGCTGCAACATATAAATCTTTCCTGGTGTAGCGTTAATGTCGAGTATAAATGGAATCTAGCCCAGTTCCATTATATTGTGCAATATGCGTGTTAGCAGCAGGTGGAGAGGTGGCTAAAGAGGAGAGGGAGACGGATGGAGAGACGTGATAGACTGATGGAATGGATTGAGGGTAAATGTAGGTGAGACGAGGAAATGGGAGAGAGGGAGGAAAGGAGTGTGAGAGCTGGTAGCTAATAGTGAGAAAAGATTTTAACAGGCAGCCGGCAGCAAAGTGCAGTCAAGTGGCGGAAGAAAAAGATGGAGACTGAGGAAGATAAAGAGAGAAATGATAAGGGGAGATATATATTTATTATTGGCAATGTAGATTATTACCTTATCAAAAGAAAAAGAAAAAGAGTAAGAAGCTGAGGGGAAAAAGATGAGATGGTGGTTGAAGAGAGGATGAAGAGGGTGAGGAGGAGAGGGAGAGGACTGGATTATCAGGAAGTGAAGACAAAATGGCCACATGATGTTTGAGAGGATTCAGTGGGCAGAGATGAGAAAAGGATGAGGGAGGATGAAAACGGGGGCAGATAGGAGGATTAAAAAAGATAACTTGAGTAAAGGAGGATGACAGGAGAGGAAGTGAGGGCCCGCATGGAGAAGAGGGAAGGTGAGAGATTTGAAGAAGAGAGCGATGAGAAGTTGGAGGCAGAGAGGGATGACAAGATGATGAAGTGGGAAGGAGGAGGTGATGAAAGAGAACAGAACAAGGAAGAAGAGAGGGGTGGATTAGACGGTTAAAAAAAAAAAAAAAAAAAGGGAGAGCGAGAGAAGCTGATTTCCAGCTGATGGATTTTGTCCATAGCTACAACACCTACACACTCTTTTACATGCACACACACACACACACACACACTTCTTCTCTCACATCACACGGCAGGGACGGAGACAAATTAAGTGAAGCTGTTTCTACCCCAAGGAGCCCATTTTATCTTCTACGGAACATCAATTCACACACAACAGGCCACAGGGAAGACATGTCTGTGACTGAGTGTGTATGTGTGTGTGTGTGTGTGTGTGTGTGTGTCTCCATGTATGTGTGTGTAGGTACTACTCCCCATCTCAAGAGAAAGATAACCCTCCAAATTTCCACCCATCTTGTACACCCAGCAGCCACACCCAATGCAAAATCATGCAGTCGCAAAAGATAAATTAGTTTTTAATTGATACTTTAACTACTACTACTACTATTAGTATCAGTATTATAGTAGTAATATTGATAATAATAAGGCCTTACAATACAAGATCAGATGAAAATAAGCACTAGCAAAAAAAAAAAGAAAAAGAAAAAAAGAAAATATGGCCATGGTAACAAGTGAGAGAAAAACGAATAAAAATTAACAGTTTGGTTACAGTGGAACCAAATTTTAACAATGACACCACTAAAATGAACCCAAATTGAATGCAGAATTTAAACAAAAGGTTAGAAAATGATTGAATTTTGGCAATGTTCTGTAGAT
Source organism: Plectropomus leopardus (assembly GCF_008729295.1). Taxonomy (NCBI): domain Eukaryota; kingdom Metazoa; phylum Chordata; class Actinopteri; order Perciformes; family Serranidae; genus Plectropomus; species Plectropomus leopardus. The sequence goes on along the minus strand of NC_056476.1, from coordinate 26,469,865 downwards.
GTGTTCTGTTAAATGAATAATTAAATTAAGATGGGAGTCTAAAGTCACTCCCAGACTTGTTACTTTCATTTAAATCTGTTTGGACAGGCTAGTAATTACTGCCCGTAGCATCCGCCCTTCTGCCTTTGGACCTACAATGACAAATTTTTGCTTCTTTGTTCATTTGTTTAGAAAAAAAAAAATCATCCAAATACTGATATCAGTTAGACAGGTTAGATGAGCATTTAAAGAACTGAGGTGATCCAAGGAAATGGATATATATATATATATATATACATATATAGTTTGTCATCAGCATTACAGTAATATTTGACATTATGGTGACGAATTATGTCGAACAGGAAGAACAGGACCAAAAAATGCTTCCTTGAAGAACACCACATTCAATGTCAAATGTCATGACACAAAATTGCCAAAACTAACTTTTTTTTTCTTTTACCAGTCAAACACAGTGCCAGAGACCTGCCCATTTCTTAAGTCAATTGATTAGAAACATCTGTTTTCAGCTGCTATCGAATAAAAAGACACTCAGTGGACATATGGCGCTGCTTTTATTGATACTTGACTTTATAATGTAGTTAACTTACATTAAGTAATAAAATGAGTGAAGTCAGAGTAGGTCTTTTATAAGTTTGTGATGAAGCATGATGAGCCTGGCTGTGGTTTTCTTCTTATCCTCAAAATGTGTAATTAGCATTTTTGGAACAGGAGCCTTGAATAGAAGTGTTTTAGTAAATGTACCTACGGCAATAAAGGCACAGCCATATGTCCACTGAGTGTGGCCCTTTACTGGATGGTCCCTGAAAACAGATGTTGGATGAATACTGGCCAGCTGTTGCAACTGCTAAGAACCTGTGGAAAGCCATACACACTGAGCTCAGAATTTATGTTCATGAATAAACACCTTTAAAAAAATAATTTTATGCCTTCTCTTTTAGAAATTGTCCAAAACAACACAGAGAAGAGCACAGTTGTGTTGAGATGGTTGATCGACTTGTATCTATCTTCATAAAGAGCTGTGATCAGCAGCCACATGACTGATGACTCTGCTCCAGTCACCTTATGTGCTGAGGGCCACAGAGCAGTGTGTGGGGGTGTGAAATTCCAATGCTAGGCCAAAGGGGCCAGCAGACATGCTAAATGCTTTACTGTCTTCACTGTGTCACACTGGTGCCAAAGGGCCAAAGACTTTCGCCCACACACACACACACACACACACACACACAGGAAAGCATCTCACCTGTCAAGAGCAGCCATTTATTTCAATTACATGACAAGTTTTCCAATTTTCTCTCACACAAACAAACAGTCAGGGTGCCATATAGAGCTGACGTATTGCCTCTTACTCCTCCCTGTAGTGCAGAATTATAGTCATGGTTCCCTACTGTATGTGTCAATGACAAAAGCATATTTTTCTTTGAAAAGCTTATTTAAAAAATGACACATGCTTTTTAACAGGGCAACCAAAGTAACAACTGACCAAACAAAAATCTGAACACTGATTTACATCAGTCCATTCACTGTCGCCAATCAGCTGCCAATTTATTAAAAAACTTGGCGGACAGTGAGCTGTTAGATGACGCGTTGCAGGTGGGAGACATGAGTTTGAGTGACTTTAAATGGACAACATTGTCATGGCCCTCCCCCTCTTCCTCCTTTGTGTATTTCTCCCTGTCTGCTGATTATTCTGTGCTTTAACCTGTGTGTGTGTGTGTGTGTGTGTGTGTGTGTGTGTGTGTGTGAGTGTGGGCGTGGTGTCTCTCCGTAGGCTGGGCCAGGTGCAGGCAATCTCCTGATGAGCTGGTGGAGTACTTAAGCTGTGGCTTCAGACCTTCTCGTCACCTGACTATTACTCCTGTAGATGTTCTCACGGTCTCTCAGCATTACCTGTTGTTTCTGAGTTTTTCTAGTTGTTACCAGTGTGGCTCACTCCCTTGTGTCTTTTTACCTCCTGTCTCAGAGTCACCGCAGCTCCTTGCCTTCTGCTCCAGCCATCATGGTGTTCACTCGACTGTGATCCTGCCTGCCTGTCCGCTCGCTTCCCACCTTCATCCGAGCACTCGAGACCTCACAAAAGTGATCCTCACATAGGTTTTGGACTGGATGTGTGCTACACGTGGAGATCGCACAGAGTTTCCCCCTCACGTCACAACCAAAGGACAGTTTCAACCTCACTCACCCTTCCCCCACACAGCTCATTTACCTTTTTGTAAATAAATCGCACTATTGTTTCACCTTAATCCTCATCTGGGTCCAAAAATATCCAACCCGTCACAAAAATTTTATCAAGGTAAAAGAAAAAAACACTTTGCTATTTGTTCAATCATATAGCAAGCCCCCTGGCTGTGCTGTAACACAGACTCTGATCATTTTTCTCCCAAATATAGGAAATTCCATTGAAATTTGGCTGCTGAAACCACCAACAGGGCATAAATACAGTCGTGCAAACGTTGTGATTTGTCAATTACAGGTTGTTGTGGTTGCTTAAGCACTGTCTGAAACCATAGAGGTTTTTTTTGTTGCAAAACTGTAAAACTTTAAACCAAACAAGCAAAACAATTATCTCTTGCAAAAGCAAAACTTGTCAGACTCTTTTAAGAACTGTTTTTTCACATCAATCCATCAATCATTTCAATAAGCAAATAAAGCACCAACAAGGCATTTGTTGTCGAAATGAAAACACTTCTGGCACAGCAGTTTGCCCTTCGCACAAAATAACTATTTAGGGTTTCACCAGTACTACATATCACTTTACTAACAGTCTGTTCAGTTGGCGTGTTAGACAAACAGCACTGACAAAGCCTGAAAACAAAACGCTGAGAGGGTCACTTAGTATTTCTGGAAGAAATGACATCAGTCAGCTTGCATCTCTCATCTCCTTCACTGCAATTTGACAGTATGCAAAAATTGACACTGAAGGGCATCTTTGGACAATTTAAAGAGATTTTTTCCGCTTTGGTGGCTGTATCAAAACATGAAACGCTCTGGAAAAAGGGGCAGTTTCATGAAGAGGATCAGAAGCATGAAAGAAAAAAAAGGAACTGAAATAACCATATTGGATCCCAACCCAGTTGACATAATAAATGTTGGCATTGTACATGCAAAACATGTATGTGTTACATTTGTACATTTCATGTGTGAGTGATTTGTCTAAATCTTATCTTTCTTTATGTTTCTGTTTTCAATTTTGTGTTGTGACAATGCTGTGTTTCACATGTGGTTACATCTAGGCACAAATATTATTGGAAAAAACTCATGTTTTGATATAAATTACCTGCATTGGTGTCTACAAACACAGCTGAACATGTCTCGGTCTCTTGCTAAAAATATCAGCATTTGTCACTAAAAACACAGCTGGATATGTGTAGAACTCTTGCTAATACCCATTTTTGCTGCTCCAAACATGGCGGGACATGTTTTGAACTCTTGTTAAAAATTACTCACTTTTGACACTAATAACATGGCTGGAAATGTCTCAAACTCTGGCTAAGAAATACCCACTCTTGTCAGTACAAACACAGCTTGACATGTGTCAAATTCTTGCTAAAAACACCCACATTTGTCAGTACAAATATGACTGGATATGTCTTAAACTCCAACTTGAAAAACACCTTTCTTTGACACAAAAAACATGGCTGGAAATGTGTCAAATACAGGCTAAAAAATACCCTCTCTTGTCACTACAAACATGGCTGGACATGTCTCAAACTCACAAAAAAAGCATTTTTGTTGCTACAAACAAGACTGGAAATGTCTAAAACTTGCTCTAAAAAATAGTCACATTTGTTGCTGAAATGATGGCTGGACATGTATGAAACTCACTTAAAAAGAGAAAATTTTTGTCCCGACAAACACGGTTGGACATATCTCAAACTCTCACCAAAAATTACCAACCATTTTTGCTAGAAACACGGCTGGAAATGTACCCATCTCTTACTATAAAATTCCTTCATTTGTTTCTACAAACACGGCTAGACATGTCTCAAACGTCCATTTTGGGGGGTCTTTTTTTTTTAGCAAATTAGAGGGTAATTTGAGTTGTTTCTTGTGTGTGTTGTGGGCATGCAAAGGTGGTTGAAAACTGAGGCACTGGCTCAGTGGTTAATGAAGCCATATGGAAGAGGTCAGAAACCTTTGCATCCTGCAGAGACGCAGAGAGAGGATAAAGAGAGGGTACAGAATAAGGATAAGAAAGCATGGATAAGTGAGAAATCATGGGAGTGAAAGATAGAGAGAGAGGTTTGGAGAAAAGAAAGAGCTGCAGAGACACTCCCTGCAGGACAGACCTGCTGATGTGTGTCCCCTCAGGGATGGTGACCTCACACATACAGACAGAGGGACAGACGTGTCATTTTGGTGATGGGATAGGGGAAGCAAAGCCCATGTAAAAAACAGCGACAGTTTTATTTTGCTGCAATGCAACAAATATCTCATTTCAAACAAAGAACAGAATAAACAGAGAGCATTGTCTCTAACAGCATTACCACTCACTCTTCATTTTGCATTTCATCTGGAAAACCATTATTTTTATGAAGATACATGCTGTTACACTTTCTCAAACATGCTGAGATCAAGGGCTTTATTAAAACTGAGAAGCATGGAGAGTTTAAATTAACCTTCCCATTATTTCAGGGTCAGATCTTAATTTTAATTGGTACTGTGCAATAAATTCTTCATTATTTCTTAGGCTACATACTGACACAAAGCTGCATGATATATTTGACTTAGGATTTATTAACACAAAACTGCTCAAATAATGAGATACTTTGCTTTTGACATGTCACTGGTGAACATAATGCAGGGCCTTCAGTAGTCTATACAGGGATATTTTTACTGTTAAGTAGCCTGCAAACAAAATTTCTGTACACTCTGCATCCATTAAAATAGAACTCCGACATGTAATGTAAACAAACAATTTACATATCAGCTGTGGTCTCAGAGACAAACCCACTGAAAAGATGAGTAAGTGCTTACTTCCTCATTTGTAATACAAGCTAGCTTGCTAGCATCCCGCACAATATTATACAGAAAATATACACAGAATATTCAAAAACCATTCAGCTCCCTGCAGTCTTCCTCCAGCCAGATGCCAACTTATTGTAGTGATGTACACATTCTCATGATGCCTCGTGATGGTCTTTGTAGTTTTTAAATTTCTTGATTTATGTTAGATGTCACTTTCTGTCAGTGTTTACATTGGTGATTTTGTTAGCTTATAGTTTGCACCATGAGTGTCGTGTTTGAGACCTCCTGCTTATACAATGAAATCACAGAGAAGGTAACTCCTTTTTCAAATAAAATAGGATGTCCTCCTCTGTTAAGACAGTGCCACAAGATTAAAGATTATCCAGATAAATAGGGAAATTTAGCAAATATGTACTCAGTTTACATTGTGTGAAGACTCTTTTTCTGGTTAATCAGGTGCTGTCAATGCAACCAACAGGAACTAAATAGAAATGGAACGTGCAACAAAAGCAATGCTCAAAACGGTGCACCACTTTGTGCCATCACAGAGCGCTGTGTCATCACGGGCAGTCCATTTGGGAATAATGTAATAAAACAGATATAGCCAATGACGCACGCTTGCTTGCATTGCATCCAGTTATGACATGTTGTCAGGGAAGTGCACAGAAATCGCCCCCTGCAGTAGAGGAATATGAAAACACCTCTCTAGTGACAAACTTTCCAGTCACAAGTCAGTACAAGATTAGACATTTAAGGGAACGTATACATGAAAAAAAAATTGTGTCTCAAGTCTCAGCCATTCCCCATCTACCCACCAGGCACACCTTGTGTCCGGCACACTTGTTGGTTACCCCCTTATAAGCCTTTGTGATTTTTGGATTTTCTCATTATTCTAGGGAGCTTGAGGTTGTTTGACATTACACTCTGCCCCAAAACGTCAGAATATGTGTTGTAATAAAAACCTTTACCTGAGTAGAACATGTTGTTTGGACTTTTATTGTGAAAAAGCCTGTCAAATGAGGTTTTCCTGCAATGGCTCCTGTATTACAATAACAATCAAACTAATGACCTGCCGATCACACATCAAAGATGACACCCAGGGTACAGAAGTTTTTAATTTCTGGGGCTCTTTCTGTTTCTGATGAAACTATCTGCAACTGAAACCTGATTTTTGAACCATGTTGAAATAAAGATAATGTGCGAGGAACGCCATGGGAGAAATTAACAAGTACATTAATAACAGTTCTGGGAGCTGATGGCAGGACAACAAACATAAATTCCCAAGTTTCCTGTGGCATTAATATTGCAAAACAGACGTACAACTTAGGAATCTGTCAGCCAAACATGAAGCCAAAGATGCACATTAACTTTAACCAACAGAGACCTCAACTTTACAGAGAATATTTTTAAATGCAAATGGTTTCTCTCCTCAGACTAACACACAAACCATTTCCCAAACTTTTTCACAGCCAATAATGTAGTACCTGTCAAAAAACATGCACAAACCAGGCCCAGACTTGAAACTGCACGTACTCATGCAATGCAAATACAAGCTGTCAAAGAAACACACACATAGTCCCAACATACTCCCACACACACTCACACCTGTCAAAGGTGTGCACACACAGCTGCACAAATTATCCCCGAATTGCATTCATTCACAGCCAATAATATGTGCTGTCAAAAAAAAAAAACCCAAAAAACAGGCAGACGTGTGCAGCCACACAAGCACACACACACTCAAACCAAAATTCATGGACCATTTCACAGTATCTGGCTTCCATTGATGAGGAGTGCCTGTGTGTGCTAGAATGGTAAATATCAGAAGAAATTAGTTGTCCAGCCATGACAATCTGGCCATCTGTCTCCCACAGCAGAAACAGAAATTAAAAAATCAAATAATAGGATAGAGAAAAACGGAGAAAACAAGAGAAGGGCTGCAGCTCTTAGGAAATAAAAATTAAAAAGATTGGTGACATTGGACGGAGAAATTAGAAAATTTAATGTGCAGCCAACCATTCTAAGTACAAAGGAAAACAAAGAGAATGCAGGGAAAGAGATACAACAGACTGCAAAGACCAACACAGAAGGTTACATCATTTTTGGTACAGTCTGTGATTGTGTCACGGTTTTCATGCCAGAGGCCATCATATTTGTAAAACTCTAAAAGTGAAAAGAGCAGTAAAGACAAAAATAATCTCATTTTCCTGCTGCTAAAGGGTTGACAGATGACTGAAGGTCTTGCAGTTAGGTCACAAATCTCCAATCCAGATTCTTGTTGAAGAGGTGCCTGTGTGAAAACAGATAAACATTTAATAACCAAGGTGGCAAACATGAAATGTGACTTTTTTTGTTTTGCTGTTCAATTATTGAGGGATTTTACAAATAGGTAAACTGTGTTGGTTTGTTTCCACCTTTTGACATAATCTGCTTTTGCCTAATGGAGTCCCTGTATATTATTGCAAAGCAGCTTTTAACTGTTTGCTAGCTAGTTTAAAGCTAACATGCTAGTTTTAGCCAGCTGCTCTTAACATGCTAACTGAAGGCGGTTATGGTTAGCAACAAAAAGGGTTCCCACAGTCATGGAAACCTGAAAAAGTTGCAAAAATTCACAATTCCAATTTTCAACCCTGGACAAGTAACTGAATTTCAAAATATCATTGGAAGTTTTGGACAAGTCATGGAATTTTGTTGTTGTTTTGTTGTGTAAATTGCTTGTAATCTTTTGTGGATAACCTTAATGTAACATAACAGCAAATGTATTTCTTGTCACTGTTGATGTAGCTTAACTTTGATACAGTTTGAGTTATGACAATATGTTTACCATTAGGTGTGTTTCTTCATTTCCTTCCCTTTTTTCCGCCTCTCCCCTCATGTATCCCAACTAGCTGAATTTATGTTTTAATAGTGTTTATTATGGCTTCTTGAAAAGACATGGAAACGTTTTGAAACTTGCATCAAAATGAGCAGGACACCTGCAGAAAATACACCAGTTAGCCAAGCAGCTTTTTAATTTGTTTAATTAGCTAGTTCAAAGCTAAAATGAAAGCAGCTTTAACTTACCGTTTGTAACATGCTAACAGAAGGTGGTTATGGTAAGCTGGAAAATACATCTGTCAGGAAAGCAGCTTTTTAATTTTTTTGCTAATTAATTTAAAGCTAATATGAAAGCAATTTTAGCTAGAAGTTTGTAACATGCTCACAGAAGTAGTTTGTGGTTGTATGGGAAGCTAAAACGTAGGCTACACCAGCCAGCAAAGCAGCTTTTTGTTTTATTAGCTAGTTTAAAGCTAACATGAAAGCAACTTTTGCTTGCTGTTCATAATATGCTAACAGAAGGTGTTTATGGTTAGCTAGAAAATGCACCATTCAGGACAGCACCTTTTTACTTTTCTGCTAGATAATTTTAAGCTAACATGAAAGAAACTTTAGCAAGCAGCTCATAACATACTCACAGAAGTTGTTAATGATTATACGCTTTGATGCAAAATACACCAGTCAGGAAAGCAGCTTTTTACCTTTTTTGCTAGCCAGTTTAAAGCTAACATGAAAGCAACTTTAGCTAGCAGCTTGTAACATGCTAAGACAGAGCTGGTATGATTAGCCAGAAAATGTAAAAAAATATATAAATAAAATAAGCTAATAAGCTTATGTTAATGTTCTGAATACAAGACTCCTGTCTCCCAGTAATACACAAAAAAATTTGCAACAGCAAATACGTTAAAGGGACACAAAATTCCAAGCCGATGGCTTTTTTTTAACATAGTGTTGAAATGTTGCTAATTAAGGCACCTACTGCAAGTATTACCATAATGTAGTCGAGTGTCCTGGTTTCGTCTAACTGAATACCGTTTATTAATAAAACAATAACACTGATAGAACAACTTCAGCAGCAACTGCTGCCCTTTTTCCTTGACCAAACTCCCACACATTCATGAGCCCCGAAAACAGCTTTATTCCTTCCCTACATCAACATAAGAGGGACACACTATATTGAACTGTTACAGTTACATTTAACTAAAGTGGCAAAATTTCTATAACCAAAGTGCTTCTGTTGGCAAAACCACAGAAGTTGGACATGAATCCAGGATTCTGGTGACACAGTTCTACTTACTACAGGCCAATATCCCTGGAGCTCTCAAATTCATTGTCCTAAATATATATTTTGTGGCCTGCTAAACTAACTAACAGGACTTCTATCATAACTACAACACGGAGAGATTGAGAAACTCCTATTGCAGCTCCACTTCAGTTCATGATAAAGTCCGTTCACCTGTGTCAGCATTATTTAGCAGTGAGCTCCCCTGAGCTGCTCTGATCCCTCACCAAAATTAAGTCTTTAGTTCCCCTGAGGTCTAGTTTAAAACCCAGCTTCATCCCTGCAGTAAAAACTGATGGGCCTCAGCACAAAGCGTACTTTGATACAGGGAAGATCCACCTAAAAATGACATCTCTCTTTTCACATTTTCTCTAAAAGGTGTATGATTACCTTCTTTGCATTTAGCTCTTAAACACAGTCTTAATTTGGTCCTATTCCTGCGTGACACTCAAAACAGTTTGCCTTAACTCTTACATTCAGCCATGAAACTGTTATCCAGGTGTCTCTAGCAAAAGAGAGCAGTGATCTCAGTGGGACTGGTTAAATCAAGGTTAAAGAAGGTAAAACAACATTAGTGCTTTGGGGTGGATTTCCCTTTTCATAGCCTCAGAGGTCCCAAGAGCCCATCTGGAACCCAGTTTATCACCCCTGCAGCAGTCACTGAGGTGCAACTGGCTCCCCTGAGACCTCAAATGGAGTCAACACGCCATTTCTGTGGAAAACACTATTCAGTGGCTCAGAAGCTACAGCTATTGTTCCCTTTAGCTCAAATTTGATGCTTCTTGAAAAGAGATTCTTCAGCTTTTCTGATACGCTATTGGCTTTTATCAATGGCATATTAAACTGCAGGACTAAAGCACTGCAGTCAAAGGGCTTTTATTTGGAAAAGGGAGGGCGTTGATATCTCAAAAATTCATGTAATAGCATGCATACATTGACAGGATAAATATTCAGTGTGTATTAACAACAGTAAACCTACAGAGACAAACTGTAAAGTTTTAAAGTCACCTCGAGGGGCCTGTTTCAGAGAGAGGGATTCAAAAACTCTGAGTGTAACCCTAAACTGATGGAAAACTTTCGGTTTTAGAACAGCTGATCAATTTTGCTCACTCTGAGTTATGCTCATGTACAGTGAGTGAAAAAAGCCATCATCAGTGGAGCTCCGATACTGAGATTCACCACCGCAATAATATGTATGGCATGATTACACACATGGCACCTCATCAATCACCGTCAAAAGGCATTGTTTTAATAAGACTTACAGGTAGTTTGTTTTATCATACACATACACACACATACACCAGACATACACACTCAATTACCCAATCTCATCAGGAGTTCTAAATTACAAGATTTGAGTCTTATTATGCAAAGTCATCTTCATGAACTTTTCTTGAACTGTAACTGAACTTACATAATCCAGCTATTGAGGTTTATATGGAGAAAGGTGAATCTACCATGGATGGCTTCAGGGCTGTCAGCTGTTTGATTGGTCTCCCAGCAAAGCAAAAGTTCAGTTTGCTATTGTTTTCTTGACCTGCATAAAGGTTGAATTGACCTTATCTTCTAAACTGTTCAGAAGCATTTCCCTTATTTAATTGTTCCACTGCTCTTGCCACTTATCCACTGCTTGACTCCAAACTAGTGAATTTAACAAACCTTGATGAATACTTCTGGAATGTAACATAGAATTTTAAAAAACAGAATTAAAATAAATAAATAAATAAATATTTAAGCAGTATCAAAGGAGAGGGAGTTCATATATCATCATGGCTGTGATTCGGTCGTATGCACGAGTCTGCAAGCCGAGTGCCGAAGATAATCACAGCCGTGATGATATACAGCACAACATCACTCCCTCTTGTGTGATATTACTTTTATACAACAGTTCTACAGGCGTCTTTTATTTGTTAACAGTAACAAGCCACAACAGATAATGATTTGTTTGTTTGTGTATTTATTTTATTTTTTTTTTTTGGCTCTGCCGACACAAATAGTTCCGCAACCGCAGGACATTACAGCTGTTGCCTAGCAACACATAAACATTTTCCCAAATGCTGCTTGCTAATCTGTGTTAGCACAGTCTTCATGTTATGCACAGAGCAGCTGCTTAGTGTCATGAACATTTATCTCTGTGTTTTCAGTGAAATCAGAGTCTGTTAAAAGACATTTTGGTGGCCTGTGTGATTCACATGAGTTTGTTTGATCAGACAGTTCTTCGGTGCAGTGTGCGTCCAATCACTGCCGTGATCGCCGTCCCCTCGAGTTCTGTGTCAGACACATGGATGTATTATAGTGAAGTGGACAGCGTGTGTGTGTTGGTGTCTTTCAGGCTGTGGATAGTGTCAGACAAGTGTGTCCCTGTCTCACTGCACATCATTGTAACATCTGTAACAGCTGGTTTACTCTGAACCACTGAACGGCTGTTTACCGAAACTCAACCGTCACAGCTGCACCGTCCTGGGCTTCCTCATAACTTTTAGTAACTCCAATGCATGACTAACTCCATGCAGTCAGCTCAAGACAAACTTCAAAAACTGTGCTTATAACATACTATAAACATATCCCACTTACACTCTTAGACTAATTAACAGATTAGTCTAAGAATGCCTCTGGACCAATCAAATTGCTTGGTTGGAACTAACTGTTATAAATATAAATAGAATATCTTAATGGCTGAAATTGAAGGATATCAGGCTCTAGAGAACTGAAACAGAATTGGAGCAGATTAAAATGTTTCCCATTTTTTTCTCCTCTCTCCAACACAGAGCCAAGAGGACTGCCAGCATCTCCACTGAACAAACTCCAAGATAATTTCATGTATGCTTTATTCCAACAGCTTTACTTTCTGGTGTTCGAAAAAGAAGCCCCAGTTGTCTGATGTCCAGGATTATTTTTTTAAACCATCAGTATATTTATATAATACTGGAAGTAGTATTCCCTCACATGAACTTAAAAAGCTGTGAACTGATCTGCTTTCCCCCTCTCTGACTTGAGCTCCAGCAGGTTGATGTGTGTCAGTAGTGTTGAGTGTGTCCATGGCTCAGCCTGGGGAATAACTACTATTGAGCTAAGCTTGATATTAATAATCAGGACTTAACATTAGCACTCAACCCGCCAGGTAGAATTTAGCATTGGTATTTAACATAGTGACTTTTAATATCCGCTTTTTTTGGTTGTATATACGTAAAGTAGGGGAGACTGGGATAGGTTGGCACAGTTTTACTTGCTGTTCTCAATTTAAAATAATACTAAATTATTCTAAAACTGGGTACTCCCATTTGTTTCTGTTACTTTTTACCCTCTGAATCATACTTCACACTTCACCTATTGGAGTAGTCTTTTTTGTGGTCTTCAGTGTATGTGCGCACAAATGTTAGTGTTCCCTTTTGTGTGTGTATTACCTTCATGCTGCCTGTTGTGATTATGATCACTAATGAACTGCAACAATCAATGCAGACAAGGCAAACCCATAGACTGCACAAATACACTCACAATACAGCACTGTTTTCTGAGTTAACCACACACTTTCACATCATTGAAACAGCCACACACAGGAACTCATCCAGCTGGCACAGGCAAATTATCACCTGTCTCCATAAATCACAGACATTGTTAAGCTTCATTTTCTCACTGTGTAGTTTTGTTCTTTTTCTTAGTCTAGTTCAGTGTCGCTCTTATTATGAATATTTGCTGTACAACAACATGAATATATAGCCTACAAAAAAGAAAAAAAGTTCTGTTAGTCATTAGTAGCTCCCTCAAGAGATGTCACTTAAGTTAACATTGGTTGGGTTGTTAGACTACCATTCTGATTTTTTTTAATATCCCAAAAGTTTAGAGGGGGGTGTCAAATTTTTCGCACCCCAAAATCCCTCACACAGTTCTCTCTGCCTCAGTCAGTCTCACTCACACACTCAGTCAGTTTCTTGTCCCTCTCCTCCTCTGGCAAAATATAAGCTACAAGACCATATTTTTGTTTTGCGCTGCATTCATTAGGTCACACACACACAAAAAAAGCTAACATTATAGTTATATGGCAACAAAAACAAGTTTGTAAATACATAAATAGTTGGTTTGTAAATTACCTGGTCAGCCTTTTCTTTTAGTTTTGCCTCTCTCAGAATTTCGTATTATGCACATTAGTTGATGATGTCATCTAGCGACTTCTAGCGACTTTTGGGAGACCCAAAAGCGACTTCCCTTACAGAGGAATTGGCAACACTGCTATGTAGTCACAGTCAATGGGTCTTCGCTTGTGCTCGTGTCGTGGTTTTGCAACCACCACAGATTATATGGGCACAGCTTTTATTTTACCTCCCCTTGATTTGTCACTGTTGTGTGCAGTTTTTCGTCAGGATTTTCTGTTGTGCCTTAATGAGATCTAGTGTATGGATCAAAGCCACTGTGTGGGAGCAATATCCCGGCGCGCTGTAAACAAATGCAAAGGCGGGATAATTTAGTTAAGCTATCAATTTGGCTAAAACGTAAATAATGAAAGCGAACTCAATGTTAGTGTAAAATTAAACTATATATTGACTTCCCCAGCTGTACAAGAACATTGTTGTTCTTGTAAGTTGTTCTTTATCATATTGTATGAAGGGGCTCACTTGGGCGATGCACATGATGTGAAAAGGTGAAAATGATAAATAGAAAATGCACAAAATTGAGAAGAAGCTCGAGACATGGCAACTATACTCGGCACTGTCTTACCCTACTTTACTAATGACCAGCATTGCATAGTTATGCTAGATGGAGTATATCATTGTTGGTAGTTCTCTCAATCCCCAATTTTTCTTCCCTCAAACCCTCTCTCTCACATACACTCTCTGCCTGTCTTGATGATGAGTAATGGAGTAGACCAGTGCTGGTAACACTATCCTGCTCTGTCACTCATTAGTATCCCCTCCCTGCTTTGTGTCTTGATTTCTCTCACGTTATGATAGATGGGTCAGGGCAGAGCGGCTGCTTGCTAATCAATCTGCCTGTCAATAAAACCTGAAACTGCTCTCTGCTGTGAGGCGAATAAATCGCTGCCTCTCTGTGTGTTTGCGTGTGTGTGTGAGAGAGCGAGAGAGAGAGAGAGAGAGAGGCAGTGTGTTAGCGTGTGACAGGGATAACGACAAAGAGACTGAGTGCATTTATGTGTAAAATCTTGAAAGGTGCATGGCTAAGCTCCACCTCCCATAGTTACTGTTGTTACGCCTGTTAAACTTGTTTCTAACACTCAGTAGGTGTGTTTACATGGACCCTAATATTTAACTAATAATCAGCATAACAGCCCAATCAAAATACAAGTGCCTCATGTAACCACCTCAAATGGTCTGATCTGACCTGATTGGAAGGAATTTTTAATCAAGTTGAGAGGGGTGATGTAAACCTTTGAAAATCTATTCAATATGAAAATACTAGCACCTACCAACCATGTCAAAGCTTAAACTGATCCTTTCTCTCTGGCTAAATGCTTTGTGTAAGCATGTATCGGACCACTTTATTCAGCATTCAAGTAAACAGATGAGTTGGAATCTCTAATCACAATGATTTCAGTCTGACTGAAGAAATATTGTCTATTTAACGACAGTTAACAATGCCATGTTGGACAATTTTCCACCCTGTTTGGCTACTTTTTATTGAAGGCTTCGATTTGATTTTCTTACTCTTGATTATACATAAGTGTAAATGCTTTTATAAATGCTGGAAAAAATCTGAGGACCAAAGGTAATAGGACAGGAACTGTATGTATGATGATAGGAACTTTATGTATGGTAACAGCAGCATTGATCAGTCAGTGGGTTTCACACAAAAGTAAACTAAATCAGGCGTCTCATTTCTAACTGATAGATGTCGATTTTGTAACCTGAATTGACAACTACCACTAGCAGATCAACAAAACATCAGACTTTAGAGTCTAATAGTAGCTCAGAGTTTTACTTTTAATGAAAATGTTCTTCAAAGGCTGAACATTTTATCAAAATCATCTAAGTGAGAAAGTACCTTCAAAGCTGGCATCACTGGATTGTTTACCACAAGAATCTCTGTGTAGCCTAGTTTTATAAAAACTGTAAATAAATATGCACTATGAGTACGAGCAATGATGTAGTAAACATCCGTGTACTGATGTTACCTGATCAAAGCTGCTGCTGTTCAGAAGACGAGAAGCTTTAAGCTTTTACACCAGTATAGTTGTGTGACAGTTATATTTACTTTGCTGAATAAGTTTTTGCAGAAATGATGAATGGTAGCACGTCCTTAAGACTGAATGTTTTTTTATTCACCAACAAACAGGATCTGATGTTGCAATTCTGTGTACCTTAATCCAAGGTAAGAAATCAAATAGAGGCTCAATTTAGATAACAGAAGATTGATGAGCTTCCCCACAATTTGTGAGTACACAGTACACAAGCCAATACTGCCATAAATCTACTGGACCTTCAAGAAGGCAGCATCATTCAGCCGCCGACTAAATGTTACAGAGAATATGTGAATAAGTGGGGTTGTCAAGTGGGGCCCTCCCATCACAGCTGTTTGGATGGAATGGACCCGTGACACCTCCAGCAGACTCAAGGACTTCCAGAACAAATCGTCAAACTAACAAATCTCCAAAGTAATTATTCTAAGTGTAGATGTACAATAAGGGTTATCCCTAGTGTCAGCATTGCCTTCTTTTTTTCTAAAACCATAACTGATTCCAACAGCAATGGACTAATGGGCTGTCACTTGCTGGTGGCTTCAAACATTCTCAACATCTCATATTAACCCTTTCAAGCCTGTGTCAGAAACTGCATTGTCAGCATGCTAGTGTATTAACCCTCTCAAGACTTAACATTCCACCTATATTCTGCTGACAACCAGCCAATGCAGTCATGCTCCCACTGCTGCAGTGAAATCCAGCTGCTTTGAACAGGTAAAAGCTTGGGTACATTGATCATGAGCGTGGTATATACTTTTTTATAACTGAGTGATTAAAATGTCAGCAGCTGTTCCATTTAACACCTCCATAGGTGTTCCAGGCATGTCCAACTGGCAGGAGACCCCGTGGCAAACCCAGAACATGCTGGAGGGATTATGCATCTCGTCTGGCTAGAAGTCTAAGTCATGTCTCAAGTCTCTTCTAGCTGTGACGAGTGCCATCTGCTGCATCTGGTCTGCTTCAAACACTACATAACTATATCTAAGGAATTCTGGGGAACACCGATTACATACTCAAAATTTTCGGTTCAAGTCAAGTCTCAAGTCTTTTGAGTCGCACACATTCTTACTATGTGTGCGACTCAAGCATCTCCCACCATAAGTCTTTTTGTGCGTAACCCTAACATTTCAAATCAGAAGTTTTACAATTGTGATTTGAAGGCACTGACAAATGATGTCGTCCTGCGGATAGGTGCTTTAAATCAAGAAATGCCAGCATATAATTCTGGAAGACAGCTACTAAAAATGTATGTTGCTGTTTAATCTGGAAGGGTTTGCCACTGTGTTGAATTTGCTAGATGGAGAGAAATCTGAACATATTTTAATAGAATAAGGCCTTGAGTGAACACATTGTATATGTCACTTCATATAGGCAGACGAGGATTGGATTCCACCTTTGAAAATAAATTGGAAACAAATCCTCTTTAAAATAAAAAAAGAGATGTCTTTATTTTTAAGTGAAACAGTGATAAGACATTGAAGGCATCCATAAAAGACTGTCACCATTACGAAGCTTAATGTGGTCTATCAGTCTGACATTACCTAATTAAAGATATTCTGACATGTTTCTCTAATGAAATGTGATTCTCACAATGTGACACATGGGTCTGTCTTCTTTCTGTCATCTGTTAAAATACATAACAGCAATTAGTAAAAAGATTAAATGCTTTGGAGTTACCATGGACAAAGAATGAAATGCTGCACATTGATTAACAATGGTGAGAATGTGGAGAAAAGCTAGCATGAAGGATAAAAGGCAATGCAGAAATAATAGGAGTGTGTGAGGAGTGACGTGTCCTTCTTGGATGAACTTTCGCTATAGCTTCTTGACCTGCTTTCCTGTAGATTTATGGGAAAGCTGTCCTGCACTCTTTCAGTGCCAGCTCCAATTCATAGTGATTTATTGGCATGAATAAATCAGTCTGCTGCATGCATTCTCAAGATAATAGAATAGGAATTCATCTAACAAGAATGGGCAGGAATGAATAGGAGGTCGAAGCGGATCATTCATATTTCAATCAGAGGTTCATTCATGGAGAAACTGTCTGGCCAGAGACAGTCTGTGGAGGGGTTAATCATCAGAGTCCATAAATGGCTTTTTCTAAGCATTTCCAGCACTACTTCTAAATCCATGAAGGGTGACTGTGAGGTCATGACCAAACATCTACCCGCTTCCAATTGGTGTGACACTTAATCACCAAGAGAAAGTAAATCCCAGTAATTCAAAATGACATATGTAAAATTTGGTAACACTTCACAGCAAGAGTGCAATATATCATGATTTTACAACATTTCAAAATCAACAGAATACATGTGGACCGCTGTGATTGGTCAGTTTTTTAGCCTGTCCCTTGAATTGCAGATTAAATTAAAAAGACATTAAGATCAATTAGTTGAGGCCAATTCAGACCAATAATTTGTGTCAATACAGAATGGTTTTAAAAGGTTGCAGGACAAGATGCATTGGTGTGAACTGGTCTGTCTCGGCCAACACATTATCATCCCAAGTCATCACATGATGGCGCTTTGTAATGGACTTCTCTGTCTACATATTGCACTCAAGGTATCCTTCTGTGTCTGCTCTTTACGTACAGAACTGCTGCCATCATGACGTAAACACAAGCGCATGGTGGGATGACGCTGCACGTGATTATGCACATGGCAACCAATGCCAGGATGTAAACAAACACACAAAAAACTCCCTCCACATTCAGATGGGGAGTAACACCAGACTCACGCATGAAAGTGCAGGGATTGTTGCACTAGAGGGACCATCATGCTCCTTATATTACCTTGTTACTGGGAGCATTTCAATCTGACGCTATCTTGATGTGTACTATGCAGACGTGACAGTTTCTGTGATGCCATCCAGCAGCTGTCTTGCAGATGCGAGAGGAGGCTATTAGGGTCAGGATCTTACACCAAAAGCACTGTCAAAGGGGGGGGGGGTAATTACCTACTTCGGAATGAGAGAGGGTTGTCTCAGCTCACTCAACCCGGCTGATGGTGCTGCCTGCGACTCAGCCTTTCAAGTCACCAGTGGCTCATTTTAGAACGCAAGATGCATCAGACACAAGGCACTTGTTTCAACAGCCAATCAGCTTGTAGCAAAGTCAGCTGATATTCTTTTTGGTGTTTCATCACTACTAGAGATGCAAATTTAGTAAGTATGTTAGAATGGAAGTTAATGTATAAACCCACGTAATCATGTGCAATTAATTCATGTATAAGAAGGTTGCAATCACATGACCAAGCACTGCTGGGAGTAAAGAAGGACAATCTGAGTAAGGAGGCAGGTTGGGGTGGTACATGGGTCAAACAAATACAGGACTTTCCTTCAGCAGACCTGTGTTGGGCACCACCTGACATCAAGTGAACTTTAGATTGTTTTATAGAATGTATTCAATATATTTCCCCTGCAAAACCTAACCTATGCAACTGTATTTGCTCAAACCTTACCTACAGAACTTTCCATTAAGTAGGCATACTTAACAGGACAACATCCTTTATGGGGCACTAATTCATTAGACACTATACAAAGTGTGTCTGTACATTTTTGTAAGTTGTAAGTTTTGTAAGTTAAAGTCAAGTCAAGTCAAGTCAGTTTTATTTATATAGCCCATTATCACAAAACATGGTTTGCCTCAGAGGGCTTTACAGTGTACGACATCCCTCTGCCCTTAGACCCTCACATCACCCAAGGAAAAACTCCCCAAAAAGAACCCCTGTAACGGGGGAAAAAAAAAGAGGAAGGAACCTCAGGAAGAGCGGTAGAGGATAGTGAGGGATCCCTCTTCCAGGACGGACAGACGAGCAATAGATGGTCATAAATAGCAAATGAAATACAATCATGGCAAAAAAGGAAAGAGAAAGAGAGAGGGGGAGAGAGGGTGGGGGAGAAAGGGGGGGGAGGGGGGGGGCAAAGCAATAATAGAAACAGATGCATGTCATATTACAATAATGGTAGGTGTGAAATTAGTAATTGCTCTCTATGATGATGTTGAGAGAGATGATAACAGTCTCATGCATATGTTGAAGTTAAAGTTAAATGAGGATACGTTGTGTGGATGATGCATCATTGTAAACTGCCACATTGCAAGTAGGCTAATTATAAGTTTTAACTCATCTTGTCCCAAGTCATTTGTCTGGACAGAACTGAACGGCTAAGAAATTATGATGATAGAAGTGCCTTAGTTATTGCATTTATTAGCATATCACTGATAGCTCATGAAGTATAAGATGAATTAATTCATGCATGAAGTTACTATGCCCAAAGAAAGCACTAGCTAGAGTTTCAAAATAAACATTTTGGCAGAATGACGCCACCCTGTAGTCATCAGACATGTGCTCAATATTTGTGACAGTCACTGTGCCATAGCTACTGTGTCACTCTGGCCAATAAAATTTCAACATCATCTGTCACAAGTATGCAAAATTTGAACATGCCAGCTTATTGAGTGTTACTGTATTTCTCTCTTTTTTCATGATCACACTTTGCTTCCTGGTGTGTGGGGTGTTGTTGAAGGACAGAGAGAGAAAAAACAGTTATGTATCAGTCAACAAAATGGATGATGAAAATACTACCAGGATGCTTTAAAGTCAAAGGTCAGCTGCAGTAAAAAAAAAATTATAGCAAAGTTTAAATAGCTGCAGATCTTACCAAAAAGTCAAATGTCACAGATTTAAGAATGGCGCCCTTTCTCTCTTTTTGCTAAAAATGAAAGAAAGTACACTTTGTGAAACAAGAGTGACCCTAAGTGTTTTGGGAACGTACTAAAGAAAAAACATGTGACAAAGCTGCCAAATTCTCCTGACTGCTAATTAAAAAAGAGAAGAAAACTCTTTCATGTGGCCCATTTTAGCAGGTGTGGCCCCAAACAATGGCACACAAGGTTTAGACAATGAGCCTCTAAGGAGTTCCAAGCCTAAAGCAGAATTACTGCTACTGAGGTCCATAATGGATATAACAGCAGAGGCAGGGCAGCAGAGACGGAATAAAATAACAATAGGAAAGGCCAGAGGTCCTACCGCAGAAATAAAATGCTTTGCAGGGACATATGTATGTGGAGGGCCTGAGGGGGACTGCTGATGTCAATGAAGTATTTCATCTATAAGCTACATTTTCCACCTTTATCCCTTGTGGAGTGTGTGTGCTGTCTGATTATACATATTGCACCTGCAAACACATACATGAGGACAAAAAAGTACACAATCTCAGAATATATGAACGAACAAAGATGTAACATACTTTTACCGTCAAAAATATGTTTTTCTATTTATTTTTAATTGCATATTATGGTTATTTCTGATAAACTTTTTTCAAGCTTTTTATGTATTTTTGCTGTTTTGACGTATTTAATATTTCTTTTGTATTTATATTTCTTTTATGTGTTTTCCATCTTTGACCTATTTGCAACTTTTTTTCCATAATTAAGGTATCTATGAACTGTATGATGATCTTATTTTATTTATTTATAAATATATATATATATATTTCTACATATTGTTAGGTTTTAATTTTTAGCACTCTTGCATGTAAAGCACTTTGAGCTGCATTTTATGTTTGAAAGGTGCTATATAGATAAAGATTATGATTATTATTTATTTATTATTCATTCATTTTTTTAATTATTATTATTAGTGAAGAGGGAGGTTTGCTCTTTTTTGTCCCTATTTCCTGTGTTTCTGTTTTGTGTGTCTCAGCTAAAAATGATGGAGTCAGTGGGTAAACGTGGCAGTGTGGGTGCTGTGTAGATCGCAGACTAAAAAAACTTGTAAAACTATGTGATCCCAAAACAACCATTCATGACACAAATGTAAAACAGTGTTATAAGACATATATATGAATGTCCTAAATGAATGTAAAAAAGTGTCTCTTTGAGTTTAGTTTATCCAAAGTTAAAGTTTACTTTCTGTTCTGTATAGCCTATATTTTGTCCTTCCCCATTTAAAGGTAAAAGATGAAGAGGGACAGCTAGAGACAAAATGAGAGAGGAAGAAAAGAGAAAAGATAACTGGTGAAAAACAAGCACAGCAGGGGAGAAAAATGAGAAACGGGAATAAATGAGAGAGAAAGCGGGAGAGAGGCATAGAGAGTCAAATTAAAGGGATTAGACAGCTCATTCCCCCTTAATTCCCTAATCACCTCCTCCCACACTGGATTGGGTTGCCACGGCAATGTTTACATGACCCCATATCCTGCTGAAGCCAAAACAGGCATGGCCCACATTATGCTAAATCCTTGGTTTACCTGGCATAATCCCTCGCAGACAATCACTCTGCAGGCTGAAAGTTTGGGTTGACGGCCTGATGGAGGTTGTATGCCATTCACTGATGAAGAGGAGGCTATGACTCTTTCTGATGAAGGAGCTGGAAAAAAAAATAAATTGGCTTGAGAAGGTCAAAAACGTCATCTGACTCGGCTTTGTTACCTTGCTGCCAAAGGGCTGTACTGACGATATTATTGTTTTTGTTTGACATGAAAGGTGAACACAGGCTACTGTATTCATTTTTAAGGGATGGTATTCTCCACAATAAAAAGATACATATTTTTCTTCCTACCTGTGGTGCTATTTATCTAAAATGTTTTGGTGTGAGTTGCCAAGTGTTGAGGATATCACCCGTTTAAAGATGTCTGTTTTCTCTCGTGGAAGTAGATGGTACTTGGCATGTTGTGCTTGAAGCAAACAAGAAGCAGCAAACCAGGTAGAGAGTAAATGTAAAGGAGACGCAAGGACGTTAAAAAGCTTTTTGAGGTTCTGTTTGACTGTTTAATACAGTGTTTATCTGATCCACCTACTGACACATATTTTATTTAGAAATCTTAATTTATTAAACAGTTTGCCCCTTAACAACAAAAGCAAGTTATCTTCATGGTTTATACTGATGCAGTATTGACAAGAATACTGTCAACATATGACACATTTTATCTTGTGTTTGTAGATTGATGTGTTTTTGTGGACATGTAAGGAATTGTTAATATGTTATAGGGAGTTTGGTGTAATATTTTCCATCAGGAGCAGGATGGGAAATAATCTCAAAAGAAATGTAGCTAGTCTTTTAAATAGTGACCCTGCAAGGCCCCCAGTCTTATACTGTGTGACTAAAATCTCACAATGTCTTTAGATGTCAGAGGGTGTCAGACTTTAGTCTTTTAAAAGTCTTTCCAAAGCCTTCTAGGTTATGGTTGGCATGAGACAGCTCAGACTGAGTTTTATGAACACCTTACACAAAACAATTTAGATCACAGAAGCATCCAAACAAACTTAGAGGTAAAGCTTATGCTTTGACTGCAACAGTAAAATTACGGTAAAAGTCATTTGGTTTAAGGTCATCATTAGGTCAATCTTTTATGGTTGGCATAAGACAGCTGAGTTTTATGACCACTTTACACCAAACAAATGAGCTCAGAGATTACGCTACAACTCTAGCAAAACATCTCATGACTTTATTCCAATGCTGGAAATTTGCCCACCACAGTTAAATCAATTGAAAAGTCATTTGATGTAAAGCCAGCATCAGACATTAAATCGTAAAATGTATCGTTGGAGCTTTTGTGTGACCACAAAGCAGCAAAAAATGTAATATAAAAAGTATGAGTCAGAAGTCGACCCAGTTCAGATCCCCACAGGCTGAAAGTCTGTAGTAAAAAAACAGACTGCTGGGTCACAGAGACTTAAGTTGTAAGCAACAGATGAAAGCAACAAGCCCCCACATGACAAGAGTTGCACATTTTGAAGAGTCTGGATTGCAGGGAGACATTGGAAATTGACTCAGTTGACATGAGAAGTGTGGTGTCTAAATGAGCCTGGTGCCAGCAAGGGGTACTCTTTCAACTCTGCAGAGCTGCCAAGATTCAAAGACTTTAAGAACCTGCAGGGTTTGGAATGGTGGATTGATAATTGTGTGGTAAGATCTCTCACCTCTGGGTGCCTCCTGAAGGCTAGGACACAGTCCCAGCACAGTTTCTCTCCATTCTGTCTCCTGCTCCATTTTCTTAAAAGTAAAATAAAATCCTGTTAAGGAGAAAGAAACCAGGGTTTAAATGCTTGAAAACACTGAAAGGATGAAAAAAAGACTGTAGAAGTAGAGTATTTAGATCCATATCCCATCAGAATACTGCACTAACACTTGGATATCTAAAACTTTCAAGCTGCAACTGAGACAACGCTCATCAAATAACAGCAGGTGATCAGTTTGGCTTTTATCTGAACTTCTTCAATACCCACAAAGTGCACCGTCAAACACATTCCTAAATATGTTAGCGCGTAGGGGTGATGCAGAGGTTGCAAGTGCATCTTTTTCTGAAGCTAAAATGTTGTTATATTCAGCACATTTGGAGTTATTACCCCCTTTAAATCAAAGCTTCATTTGACTAAAGCATCCTGAACAGTTAATGCCAGGGATATTTTTTGTGTGTTTAATTAGCTTGTCAATACTTTTTTTTAACCATTGTGTTTGTCATGAGTACTTTTCATACAGCACGTGAATATTATGCGGCAAAAAAGCAGCGTCATTCTTTTGGAGCGAGGCCAGTTTTGTCATGAGAATGTGAGACCTGTTGATTGTTGGGGTTTCTTAACAGTCTCTAAGTATGACAAAAGACAAAAAACTTATAAAACCATAAAACACATACTATTGCTAACATGCACTCTGTTTAAGTGCATTGTTTTCGATGGTTTGTGTGTCTGTGTGAAACAGGGACTGCTCACCCAGAGCATTCAGATGGTAAAGAGATGGAAGGAGCTGTGAGAGGAGGTAAGCAGAACAGGAGACATATACTGCATCGAAGCCTCGAGGGGCTATTTACAATTCAATCAGTGAAGACATGAAAGGTTATGTACAAAATGTGATATTTATTAAAAGACATAAGGCAGCAGTTTTGACATTGACCCTGCACTGTGGAAATAATTTAGAGCATCAATTTCTGTAGATAAAATGTTTGGGACTCCCTCTGGGCATCTAGACGTGCGTGGCACTTTGGAGGTGGAGGGAGAAGGGCGACGCACATACTGTGTTGACAGCATGCAGACAAATCAAAAAGTATGTGCTGATAACATAGCAGTGTAACAAAGTAAAAGCCACTGTCTCCCAGCTTGAACTTTAATTGGGAGTTTCACTGGGAGGCAAGGAAGCAACGAGGGAGAAAGAAAGAAGAAAGGTGTGAAAAGAGGGGTAAGGAAATACTAGCTGGCACCTGAGTTGAAGGAGGGATAACAGGGAGTTGGGTGTGAAGACAGAGAGCGTTAGGGGAACATTTTGAATATAAACCATGTGTACAGGAGCTCACCAGAGAGAGGCCCTTGAGGGGACTTTAAGGAGTGGTGTGGAGATATTTTAGTGAAGGATGAAGGAGGTGAGGAGCAGAAAGTTTACATGTATTTATTACATTGTGTATCTATATATTTTTGCTTGATTTTATTTGATAAGTGCAGAAAACACCACAAGAAATATGTCACGCATCATGACCTACGTAGATGTTGAGCCAGAATGCATCTTGGTATCGGCACCAAATGACTGCTTTCTGATTGGCTGTGATAATAATATGACAATAATTCAATTCAGTTTTATTCATAAAGCCCAATTTCACAATTTTCCTCAGAGGATTTTACAGCCACTAAGGAACCCCCCCCCCCCCACCCCAAAAAAATCCCTTTAGCAAGGAAACAAATGAGACCTTATCTAAGTTTGTCTCAAAACAGTTGCATTTTTAACACTAAGAAATATAAATACAATTTCTATTCGCATGGCTTTTTTACTCTGTTAGAAACTAATGATAATGATATTCCAAATGATAACATTGATAACATGTTACACTTTACATGTGATTTTAAAAAATATATATATTTAATTTGATCTAATTCAATTCATTGACTAAACACTGACTTTTGCCCGTCATGTTTTTGCATTTATGATGTCAAGTCAGTGACTCAACATTACTATACTCGCCTGGCATGCTTTATAGTTAAAAGCTTGCTTGCTTGCTACAACTAACAGATGCACATACTAAAATGTGCAACTACTAAAAGTAAATGTTCGCTACTAGGAAAATATATAAAAACATTTTTACCGTCGATGGTTGACATTGGCTTCGTTCGAGCTGAACTGTGCCTTGCCTGGACAGCAGACGAGAGCAGGCGGCCGCAGCAGGGAATGGTGACAAAAAGCTGCGATCAAGTCGGACAGTTTTCTGACTCTGTTCTCTGCCCTCAGTCTGTACAGGAAGTTACGGGGGCACTCACATCCTGTTAGATTTGATTCCTATTCATTCAGATTGTATCAGATTCGTTTATCAGTCGGTTTACAGTCTCAAATTATTGTGTGGATCACACAAAAGTGTAAATTTTAAATTATTATACAGGTGATCTGTTATTTTTGTTTATGGTTTAGCCTTAGCAGATCAGTCAGACAGCCTATGGGTCAGACAGTCAGGGCTTCACATCTGTACAGATGTTATTTTAAGAATCCTCACATCACAGTGAGACTACTGACCACAAGTTGTGCTGTTTAATCCTTAATCCTACTTTTCCTTCCTTCTTCAAAATAATTAAAGTACTATAGAATATACTCTGTATAGTTTATAATGAAGTTATTTAGTCTTTGTTACTGCAAAACGTCCGCATCAGTCACAACATGTACTCTGTTAACAGAAAAACAAATAACTTCAAATAAAACAAATTAATTCCATATAACTGAACAAAAATAAAATGTTAATCTGACACGTCATATTGGTAAATCAACATCTGAACCAATCAGCTGTTCCATCAGCTGAGAGCCAGGCCTTAGGAGTGGGCGGAGAGTAACTGCAGCATCGCCTATCTCTGCGGCCACCTCGAAATCGCGAGATTATAGCCGTCTGCTTTTGCATGATGTTAAATTACATTTGTCCTTGATCCTGCTACATCTTTGGAGTTGAAGGACGAGGTGATTAAAATCACTAGCTGCTATAAAAATTCCATCCAGTTGCTTGGGCATGTTGCTGTTGATGGCATTACAAAATTCCTGCAGTGCATTTTGCTTTATTTGTATGGGAGTCTTGTGTCCTTTCGGCTTTTAACAAGGTCTGTCCATCCAGTGCAGTAGCTTGATCCAGGATGTTAGGGGTTAACTATGTGCCTGTGAGCATGTGCACAGAACGGTCGTTGCTGAGTGAGCCTCAATGGCATCTCATTCACTTTATTCTTCTGTGAGTGGACATTGGCCAGAAGAAGGCTTGGTAGAGGAACAGCTCTCGGTCCAAGGCTGGTCAGCCTCACCCTGATGCCGGCTCTCCTCCCTCTCTTCGTGTGACGCTTTCAGTTTCGTTTCTCCCCTCTAGTCGGACTGGCCGCTCGGCGTATGCTGTTGGTGGGGATCCTCTTGCGGTCTTCTGCATTCAGTCCAAAACTCCTTACAACTTTTCCTGATGTTGATGATAAGTGCTTCTCGATTGTAGAAAAGTAATGCTTCAGCAGAAGGGGCCATGAAGTCGAAAAAAAAAGATATATAGCAATAAGTAGCAAGGATTTTAGGAGCTACTTTCTGCTGCATCTACATACGCTGCTGTCATAATAGCCTAACTGTGTGTGCATATCTAACTGTGTGTGTATGTGCTTCATAATTAACCAGCCCAAGGGCCTGTCATAATAGCCTGCATTGGGGCCGTGTTACTAAATATGCTACTGTGTCCCTAGCTGATGTTGTTATTGACAGAGAATAATAGATAACCCTTAACACATATAGAGAAGGAAAATTTATATATATATATATATATATATATATACTCTGCAGCACTGTGTGGGAAGAGGATCCATGTTTTACCTCTGCCTAAGGAAATATTGTGTTCAAGTAACACTGGAGTAAAACTATGTGGCTCTGAAGACAAAACAACCAGACAACAATGCAGAAAGGAGTAATAAACAAATGTAAGCAGGAACAGTAGGTGAGGCGGGTTAATGTAAAGTACAGAGAAGAGAACTCAAGGATTATGACATATAGATAGATTTTTTACCATTGCATGCTACAGTATCATTAACTACTATATTTATATATTGGCAAGATGAACAGCCAGTGCCCTTTTTGTTCAGCAATAAAGCAATGCTCATATCACAGCCATTGTTGCATGTAAAAATGTAGTCTAAAATTCAGCCAAAGCTAAAATGAGGCTTCAGCAGTCTGTGTAAAGCTTGGCAGACTCCCTGCATTGTGTTATCTCACACTACGTGTTTTAATCTACCTTTCACCATGGTCAGAACCTGTGACTTTTATGCTCACTCTATATGGATCAATTGACCGTGTCTATTTGAACCCTTTTGTGTTCAGCTTTTTTTGGTGCAACTATCCCAGCTTGCAGGGAACTTTTCCACAGCATTAGCTAATGTCACCTATGAGTTGTAATAATGTTTTAAAGAAAACATTTAAATCTAATGTTCAAAGAACATTTTAAGGATGTTCATCATTTCAAATAATGTTCCTGTAAGCTTAAATGCTGACTAAGATGTAACATTATAACTGCAACATTCTGTGGATGTTTTGGGGATGTTGACAGGTGACAGATCAAAGAATGTTCTTTTTTATAAAACATTCCCACAATGTTACATGAAAACAAAGGAAGAACATTTTCAAAGCAAACATTCAGAGCATGTTAATGAGGCCTGAGATTACAGACCTTTTTTTTAAAGGAAAATGTAATGTAAACTGATATGTTAAAAACAAACAAACAAACAAAAAACTTTTTTAAAACATTTTTATGTTTATAGAGAATGTTACCCTAACTTATGAAGAACATTCTGGAAACTAAATTAAAACTTGCTGTGAAAAGCATTACTAAAACATAGCATTGGTTGCATTGTACCATTCTCAGAACCTTTTTAGAATCAAAAATTGCTATCTGAGAGTACACCTGAATGTACTGATTGATCACACTGACCCAGAGAGCGGCTTCTATTTTGAATGTTTTCCAAATAGCGAATCAATTAGTTTGCACACTTTGCAAGACATTCAACGGTTCATATGATATCCTACCAATTAGCGCCCTATGAACAATGTTACATCTATAACCTAAAGTTACATAATCAACATAAAGTAACAGAGATTAGGTTTAGGAAAAGATATATGGTAACTGTAAAATGTGTCAAACTTAACTGAAAGTTAGAATAATTCCCAAACACTCCACTTCCAAGGAAAAGTGCTGTATTTTTTCATCCACCTCCACAACCTGCCTCCTCACCGGACCTTTGAAAAGTTACAGGATAGCTTCCCTTTTTACTCACTTCAGTGCATTTGTTTCATGATCACTGCTTTCCAAATTATGTGAGTTATGTACAAATTACTGGCTCATCATGATGACCAATTTTTGGTGTTATATTTTTTTGTAGGAAAATGCACAGTGCTCAACAACAATGTGCCATTACTTCTCGCCAACTGCTGTTAAATAGGAAAAAAAAACAAAAACAAAAAAACAGTTCTGATCAGATATGAATCAAGGTGTAATTATGCCTCTGTGTTTTCAGAAAAAAAAGTACTGTGTAGCTTTAAACTAAGAAAGTTTACTCTGGTGAATGGGTTAGGCTTTCATTTTGGCTCAACTACTTTAAACATGGCTGCCAGGTCACAAACTTTCTCCATACACTAAAACATGTATCTCATAACATTTGAAGCAAAAAATAGGCAATGCAGTTACAGAATCATGATAATGTGATTCACTGCTACGTCGAAAGAACCCTCGGCTCTGACTGGTTGTTTTCATTCAGCTACAGCTGGATTCTTGGGGAAGCCATTAGAAGCACTGGGAGGAAGCAGAGGAACGTGATTTATTTATTATTATTTATTAAAAACTTATCTTCATAGAAGTTTGCAGCCTTCCAAAATAAATTGGTTTAGCATGAATTACTGGCTCATCACTACGTGGGATATGTATGAATTTTTGTGTACTTTTAAACGATGCATAAACACAGTATGATCAAGGAGAAAATTTAAAAGCACAAACAGTGTTCTTCAGGGTATCCTCAAAAGGCCATTTGTGCCAAAATGCACAAATGTCCCATAAATGTGTAGAAAATTATTTATTTCATCATTTAATTGATTGATGATTTAATGATTTATTTTGGCAATCCTTCCACCCTTGTCTTTATTCTAACACTTAAGCATGTGTGACATCAGTGCTCTATCTGGTGGAAAGAGGCCTTGCTGGCTGCTCAGTGACTCTGGATATACCATATGTTTCTTATGACTCCAGTGAGAAACAAACGCACGCCAGCAAATATGCTTTAATTTAGAAACATCTTTGTGTCTTCTAAGTAGTAGGCTTAGTATTGTGGGTATGTTTCTCTCACTGTATTTGTTATCTATTAAGTACGACCAGGCTCACAGAGGACGCAGGCTAAGACAGGAGAGTCCGTTTGGAGTCTGGAAGAGCAAGGATTATAAAATCAACACACCAAGGTTATTGAACTGGCAAGAGGCCAACGCTCTCAACAGTGCATGAACCATATTCCCCAGAGAGAGCAGTCTTATTCATTTAAGCCATAGCAAGGTGACATAACCTATGTAGACTGGTGAACCTCCCGGACCCTGACATGGATGCAGGCTCAGCCATAAGACGATGAAGCTGAAAAAATGCAGCCGTAGGGAGTTATACCTGATCTGAACATAAAAAATCAGCTGATCCAAGAGTAAAATAAATAATAAATACATGGATAGTGGAAAGTGGATGGGTGTCAACTGAGTCTGACAGGTCATTTTTGACAGCAGTGAAATATAGAGCAAAGAAGTACAGAACAAACTTACTTAAAACTGTAATGTCACTTACATTATTTAAATCTGACTTTTTCATCTGTATGTATTCCTTTTTGTAATAGGTCGTGTTGGAAATTTACAAGAAATTCCCAGACAGCCAAAAATGACCTGGCCCAGCATCGACCCAAACTTGACACACCGGAAAGAATAAGGTGGGCCGTGTCTGGTTGCCTACCTTAGCTGGGACGGCCCGTTCTCACTCGGAACTCATCATATAGCTCCGCTCTGTCAGTGCTTTTGGCATACAGGCGCGACACCAAAAGCCACCTTCCATGTCCAGACAAAACATGACTGGTTGGCATCAACTGGTTGGAATCAACTGGTGGCGCTGTAATCATACGCTGGCTGACGGCACCAGGCGCGTCCACATGCAGAGAATCCTCATTGGTTCGCTATGTTGTTGAATTCAGCTACAGTGAATTCTTGCAAATGCTGTTAGAAAGAGGAGGAGGTAGAGCAGCATGATTTATTTCACAGATTATCTGTCTGTGTGATATGGTGACGGTTTAAACAAACATGACAAAAAGTTACTTTTACAAAAGTTACTGAGTCTTGTGGTTTGACTTGGATTTGACAAGTAAATACCAATACCTGTCAAACAACTTGTTGCCAGCTGTCCCCTGTTGCACACCCAGAATAGAAATGTGTGCAGTAAAAGTAGTGTCAAATGTACACACACGTATCTTCCATAAACGTCCTCCTCATAACGGAGAGACTTCATGTGGCAGGGAGAGACAGAGGAGGGTGTGATCAGAATTAAGATGATGTTGTGTTGCTAGAAAGAGGGAGCAAAGCAGACGCCGAGAGAGGGAAAGTGAAAGAGCAAGTGGTGTGATGAGAATATTAATTGCACAACACTGTGGGTACCTTAAAGTCCATTACTGCTGGAGAGCTGTCATAAAACTATTAATGAGCGAGCGTGATGGAGAGAGAGGCTGAGAATAGGAGAAAAACTGCAGGTTAGGAGCAGAGAAAAGAAGAGGTCATGTTCCTGATTTGCAGTGGTAATATGATCTGGAGGCGGGCGTCAAGGAGAGAATTAAACCACAATTAAAACCAGATTAACAAAGAGCCAGACTGCCAAAACAGAAAGAGGGGGACAGCGGGGAAGAATTTAAGCAGGTGAGGAATTTATAAGAGAAGGAATACCAATAAGCTACAGACGAGAGGAAATGTCAGATGAGGAGAAGACATTGAGTACGACGAAATAAGCCATGTTTGGGAAGAGAGAGCCAGACAAGCAGAGAAACACAAATAAAGCCTCCCTCAGATGGAGCGGGTAATGTATGGCACCTAAATGCTAATTGGAGTGAATGGGCCTGCTGTTTAATGCTAATACGTTTGCAGTGGGAGCTAATGTTTGCTAATTGCAAGGTGGTGGGGAAACGCTTGTTCCGAAGACAGATACAGCAACACAAGCTGGTTGAATAATGTTTATCGGCTCTGGACGAAATCCATAGCAGTGTCTCAGGGTACTAGAGAAAAAGTGGAGATCTGATGTCGATATGACACTGTCAGAATCCTGATTCACTGTTTATTGACCTGCAGGTATACCTGGTGTCCTATCTGAGATCTCCCATCTGGCAGCATTAGGTATATTGACCTCCTACAGTTCCACACACATAATGACTTGTGTGCAGACTGAAAATACAGCCCAACACACTGCAATGTCATTTATTGGATAAGTGGACATAAAATAGAGACAGCTGTATTGGTTTAAATAGGAGCACTGTTTAGTTTTTTTTCCAATGGTGCAAGGTCAGTAGTGGCTCAGCTGTCATCCACAGCAGCTTATAGAATTCATTATGCGCTTCTTTAAGGCAGCAAGCAGTCTGATGTGCACACGCAAGGCGATGTTTGAAAAAAAATATATATCAGCTTAACCTTTTGCATGACCTTTTGGTTTATTAAAGTTGTGCAGGTCAGGTAGTCACGTCACTAAGAAGCAGTGTGTCAAAGTATTTCGGGCTCTGAATTACATTATGAGTCACATACAAATTAGTTTGAATGGATTATGTGTTTGACGTTGGTCAAATGTGACTTTTTGAGAGAAAAAAAGTGTTTCCTCTGGGTTTAAACACTTGCGCATTTACAGTCAAAGAGTGAGAGTACAGAATTGTTCTTGGCAGCTCAGAAGGGGACCTTTACCTGCCATCTGCTGAAACACAACCAGAGCTTTCGATCCATGGACTGTACAGCTGGTCTTCTGTCTTCTGTTAGAGTGTAATTATACAGTTTTCAAAATAATATATTTTGGTGGATTTTGAGACAAACTTTCCATCTGTGCTGTCCATGGTGCTGAAAAGTGTGCTTAGCACTGATAAAAACTGTCCCTTATCCTGGTGAAAACACCTTTTGTGCATGCAAGTGCATACATGTACTTAACTGTGCTGATTTGTGGTTTAAAAAAATGGTCACTTTATGCTGTACATATATATATTTATATTATATGTTGTGTTTTTCTATGGATATTTGAACTCTACTGTTAATTAACTTTACTGCCTTTAAAGTGTATTACGCAGGATTAGAAATGAATACCATCCATATGGTGGTAAAATATGCAAGTGGCTGCTAGATTTGCTGCACTCACCAACCAAAAAAACAATGGCAATCATTGAGTGGCTGGGAGATTTTGGAATTTGCTGGCCATAGTGGCAGGTGGACAAAAAAATTAATTTCCAACTCTGGTATTACGATTCGATTCGATTTTGACCAAAATACCACAAAGAGATGCAAGAGAACCGTCAAAAGACATAAATTTACTACAAAAAGGGGCAAGACAACCACAAAGAGAACAAAATGAACAGGGGAGACACAAAATGAATACAAAAAGGCACAAGTTCACCTCAAAGGGACTCAAAACAGGGACAGGGAGACACATGAATTACCACAAAGAGATACAAAAAAAAAATAAATTGAAGAGAGACAAAACCACCACAAAGTCTGTGTGTCACCATGCATCATGGGACACAGATTATTTGACACATTTTTTTTTCAATCATTAACCAGAAAAGGAATAGGCTGAAATCCAAGGCTTATCCTAAAGCAACCAAAGACTAACCAAGAAAAACAGCCACACCAAGGAAACAAAATAAAATGAATGAATTTTATAAAAAAAAAACTCACAGTCTAAACTCTATCATTTCACACTATAATCACTTCATAATTCATTTACACTATAATCATTTTTACATTATACTTTGTAAGAAATGTACATTCTAAGGCTCTTCTAAAACTCAACAGAGAGCAATACAGTTTCAACTTTTGCTTAGGAGAGGTGGAGGGGCCCTTTGCATATCTGTTCCCAGGAGCCCATTGTTTTATAATCCACCCATATGTCTCTATAACTCTGCTTATACTCTGCGTAGGAGAAGCTGAGGAGAGTTCTGCTTGTTTGACTGACAGTTTCATCAGATCAGTGGCCCCTTTCTAAGACGTCATCTTTAAGGGTCATACATTCCTCGTTCTTCACTGCCACTCTGACTTTGATAGCAGTCATGTTACATGACGGGATGGAAGAGGAGATCAGAATCTATGATGATGGTGTATTGGCAGGATTTTTTTCTGTACACATTGTTACATTCAAGTGCAACTTCAGTTCATAGAGACAGGAACTTCTGAGGTTTGGTTGAAAAAAGCTGTTAAAGTAAGCTAAAAATACTTTGTTGTTCAGTCACAGTCACGCACATACCACACATCTCTCCCTCCGTAATGCCATGGCAAGAAAAAAAACAAGGAAGAAAACAATGGACATAATCTTATGAATATTTAATCTGAGAGTGGAAAGAGGGATAAAAATTATTTAGTTTGCCGTCTGGGCACTCCAGTGGTGTGTGTTCGTTTCTTTTATGGCTTTACTCTATGAGGAGAGGTAAAGAGGTTTATGGGAGCAGTGCAGGGTTTTATGTCGCACATAGGAAGGATGAAAACAATAAAACCATTACCACGGTCCACTCTTTACAGTCACCTTCATAGTTTGTGTATTTGTGCGACGTATGCCTGCCTTTTGCTTGAGAACTGAAAAGGACAGGAGAGAGAATGCAGTCACATAAAGCTGAATTATTTCAATTTAGCAGAAGATCATGCACTTGAAACCGCTTTTTGGTAGCCTCATCACTTCAGCACGTATCCCAGTCATCTGCTGAGTGCTTCAAAAGCTAGATGTGTACAGGGTCTAATCTGACCAGTGGAGTATTTTAAAACCTAACCTAAACATATTAACATTTCCAAAGTGACGCAGTATGAGCTGACTGTCAGCAGGAGGTGGACGGATGGTGGATGGCGTGTTACTGCTGCGAGACGCCTGCCAAGCTGCAGACCACTGCTCAAGACCAATAAAAAACAAAACTAGTTGTTTATCAGCAAACTGTGTGTTTTCAGCAGCTTTTTACTTACCAAGTGAGCGTTTTTTAGCAATTCATTGCTGTGTTTCTAGCCAGGATAGCGCCATGAAAAGGGGCTGTTTTTTACCAACACAGTGGCATTTCCTGATAGGATATGCCACAGTTTTGTTTTTTTTTTGTTTTTTTTAACCAAGCAATCAATATGTTTCCTGCAGGGGTAATGCAGCGAAAAGCATTTTAATTTACTAAGCCAATGTTTGGCTTGGTAAAATCACCTTCTGATGGGATAGCAACAGGAAGAGCAGTTGGTTTTTATTAACCTATCTCTGGGTTTCCTGCCAGGATAGTGCCACTACTGAGCCATGCATGGGGTTGTTTTTTCCCCTAAACACTTCTTTTAGTGGCACCAAAAGTGGGTACTTTAAGCCAGAACAATCTTATTTCCAACCACTCTGAAGTCGTTTTGTGCCTAAACCTAACCACACACGGCTTTGTAGATGTGAGGAAAACTAAAGTTTCAACTTATCCACTACATAATAATGTCTAAATGCAACACATTCATGGTTTGCAGTATCCTACAATGTCAACGTTTATTCTGCCCATTGGGTTGTTATGAGTCTCCATTTTCCTGCTGGTCTCTTTTTCACAGAAGTTTTGCACACTCGGACAGTGTGCTGTTTCTTTTGTGGCACAACACAAGGTACGCTTACGATCAATGCCGCCCAACTGGGTGTAATAACACACAGGACAGGAGACGGCATGGTGCAGTTTTATGAGCTTGATTCCAGGTTGATGAGTTATATTATTTGAACGGGGGCAAATTTCGGTCTTTGGTACATTGGGGGGGACATGTTCCCCACAGCAATTATGTGCTTTATATTAATCAACCCGTCAGTGCCTGCTTCAGGCCTTTTATTTCACAGAAAACCCCACTGCAGTGCTTTTTTTCTTTTCTTTTCTTTTTTATTATTTTTTTACCTCATTTTCAGCAGATCTCACCTCTCACCCTGAGTATCGGTCTAATAAAAAATACTTGCTCTCTTGTCAAACGGCAGGCCTTCTGGGCTTGTTAGGATCCCAGCAGGAAGCCCATTATTTTTGGCAAATAAACCTCCACAGGCTTCCCCTAAACACCTCAGCTTTTTGCCGGCCTTACATTTTTCTCTTTCTGCTTTTCTTTTCTTGTTTCGGTCTCGTAACAAAGCTAATGTGCAGGGTGCAGGCATTTGACCCCGAGGACAATCTATTTCCTGTTCATCTCTTCTCTATATCTCTGTGTGAACGTGTGTGTACGCTTTTATTTGTACTGGAGCCCTGAGTGTTGTGCGTTGAATAATTGAATGGCTCTAAAGCACTTTCTACCATTGTTTTGAAAATTGCCTTATGAATGAAGTTATTATGAAACACTCTCCCATTCTCTCTATTTTACACGCAATAACACATGTAAGTTTGGAGTTTGATTATGGAGTGACTGTCAGTTGGATTGATGTCAACTATGATGATCTTGATAATGCAGCATGAGTAGTTCCACATTCAGACCAACAAACAAATTCTCCTTGAAGCTCTTCTGGTTTAATTTGCTGGTGTTAAAATATTTGTGAGTAAATAACAAAAAGATAGGTTTGATTTAACTTGGTAAACTGCAGCAAGCCTTGACAGACACACACACACACACACACACACACACACACACACACACAGACAAACACACACACAGACAAAGAGAAAGTGAGAGAGAAAAAGAAAAAGAAAGAAGTACGTTCCCGTGCTATCAAAAAACAAATAATGATGTAATGAGCATACGCCCAGAGGTTTCTGCTACAATGAAAATGCAGATTTGCAAAAACACTACGGCTCCTGTGAGTGTGTGGGTGGCAATGATGGGAATTCATATTTCCTCACAGCACAATTAATAAAGATTATGTCATATCAGAGTTGTGCTTATTGACTAGATGTATTCATATAACCAATGAATACACTTTATGAATATTTTTTTAAGATACTGTCATTTACAATGTATTTAAAAACCCAGCTCAGCTCATGGTAAACCAGCCCTAATCCCATATGCCTAGTCAAACCCCTTTTAATAAGTACAAGGCAACCCCAAAACACCCAACTGCGTGAAAACCTGCCAATATGGCTACACTGAGTGAGGGCATAGATATTAACTGGGAGCAGTTTCTGACACGGTTTACTTATATCTAACAAATAATCATTAACAGCATATTTCACTTAAGGAAAATAAACGTGGGTTAGGTACAACTTACATTCAAAGAGCCTGATGCCGTCTGTCTGCGTTTCATGTGCACGCAACTGCATCTTTGTCTAGCTGGGAAAATAAAAAGTTCAGCCTGTGCTAGAAAGCAGATGCACACATTACAGACACAGATATAGTTAAATTTATATGGTGCCAAATTAATGTAGCACAACAGGCAAGATGAATATTAATTTGTGTTTAATTTAGTCAAAGTACTTTGTTCAGTAAAAACAATGTTTTCTTTATTGAGGTGACAGTTTTGATGTGTTCCAGTTGAATTATTTATCAAATCTGCAAGGGCCATGTTAAAAGCTTTGGGCTGTTTTTCTTGGTGATGGGCAGAGTTATAATAGTAATAAATAGTTTTTAATTTGGCATCACAACTTCTATCTTTAGCAACATTAATCGTCTTTGTTTTTACGTAAATTTGTTGGAAGAATGCCCACATGATCAAATACTCCAGTGTTTCTGCTCTGTACATTTCTAGTTCTTACACTTTCATATTGCTGCCCTCAAATAACCTTCCCTATCTGAATAGCACAGTGCAGGGATTCTTAATTGTTTTCATTTCACAAGCCACCAAACAGAGGCACATTAAACCACAGACCTCCATTTGATCAGATTTAGTCACGGTGACGCTTTCGGAACTATTTTGTCGTTGATTTGGCTTTGAATTTTATAATTGCCTCCCCTGGGATTGCAGCAGTGGGAGTGAAATGTCTGATTAAAACAGCCAATCTTTTGCATGCTATAAGTGGCATAATTTTTAGTAAATTTCATTACAGTGAAATTAAACCATTCCTCACCTTGCTGTGAACTACCCTCAGGTACTGGGACATGAGTCGAACAACAGACACATTATTTATAGCGCCTACCTCAACTTAACCTTGCTCGCTCTCTTTGCTCTGTGCCATCAAAAAACAGCTCCATGCTTAATTCCCACTAAAATCACAAGATTGGGAGGTGATGATGAAAAATGTGTTGAAGAAAATCTGCACCATTGGCATGCCATAGCTTAACTTATGGCACACTAGCAATACATGCAAGAGAGTTTATGAAATGTTTGAGTGCTGGGTTTCCCCTGTGGTAGCTCGCCAGGATAACATCTTTTGGCAAAGACATTTCAATTTCAAGTTAAATCATACTTGATTTAGTGGTATGATTCATCTCTTATAAATTAATAAAAATCACTCAGCTCCCATTCTTACTTAATGAGGTTTGCCTGAGTTCACCTATGTTAGAGTCCCTGCTAGATACTGAAGCTGCACCAGCTCTGTACAGAAAAAGGGATACAAATGCACTATTCACTTTCCATACCAGTTATTTATTTGCCCACAACCCTGTCAAGAAGTATGCATGTAGATTGTATCTGCAAGAATTTATTTTCCTCGGAGATGGAGGTCATCTGGGTTTGTTTATTTGTTTATTGTTGATTCATTGTTTATTCACAGAGTTCATAAAAGATTGAAGTAAAATTAGACATCTGAAATGGGACACTCTGATAAGCTATTTAAAGAGACAAATCTTTTTTTAATTTTCTAGTCTTTCATACAGTGTGACTTTAATTTGCATCACTTCTTGGGATAAGTGTGTTCTGCTCAGCCTCCTATTAAAGTGTCTATATGCTTCACATGCTCAAAGATCGAGGGTCAGCTGTTTTTAAGCTGCTCAAATAACAGTATTTTATAGTATCTCTAGACATTGAATGGCATAAAAAAGAACAGCATTTAACCCTTTGAAACCCAAGCAAATTGGTTTGATTTCTTTCAAAAACCTGGAGAGAAGGCAATGAGCAACTTACAAGAAATGACCAAGAAATCAGCAAAAAATCGGTTCAAATTTTTTTTTAAAAAAAGTCACAAGAAAATTATCTTAAATTAGCAAAACACAGGAAATTACCTTTAAAAAGTGCTAAAATAAAACAATAAATGACAAATACAAATAGTCATGTCAATAGTTAAAAAGCCATTTTGTAATTCTTCTATGATTCGCTCCCTTTTTTTTTAAATATATTTTTCAGGTCATATGCTTGTCACCTTTAACTACTTTTTGTGAGTTGCTGATTCTGCTCTAAAATGTATTATTTTTTAAAAAATAAATCAAAACAATTTGCTCTAGGTTCAAAGGCTTAAAAGGCTTGTGGACTGCATCTAAAGGCAGCAAAGAAATGTGATGTCACTCTAGGTTTCAAAGGGTTAAAGAGTGAGTAAGAGTGACTGGGCATGTCTCAGCCCCTCTCCCAGCCCTGTCCATTTTTGAGACTTTTTTCCACATTCCAGGGAGGAGACACTCAAGCCAAAAGTGGCGGGTTCATGTATTCTTTCAGCTCTGAAATCCTGTCTGTCATGTGTTGTAGCTGAGTATATATATTTGCTTGTTCTCGTTTATGTGAAACACATTCTTTAAATTTGAACAAAAATCTGATGAACTGTTAATGAGTTACAGTATATAAATGATATCTATAATGGCCCTGCGCTGTAAGAATGATAACATAGTCAGCAAAGCTCCTTGAAATGAAACACAGGCGCAAAGTTGGATGGACACACACTGTGCAGGCTGTCAGATATTCAGCTCAAGGTTAACCAGAGTAGCAGCAGTTCATATTATGGAGACCTTCCTCTGTTTCTCTCCATTAGCTCAAACAGCAAGAGGCAAACTGACAGAGATATTCTGCTTACAGTCCTGTCTGCCAGTGTGTGTGTGCATGCCTGTATTAACTCAGTGTAAATGCCAACAGCATCAGTCAAATTGAAGGTCAGACTTTTACACTGACCTTTAGACCCTCATCAACCTCTCTGCCTGTTTCTGTAACTCTCTGCCTCCTTCCGTCTTTCCCCCATTTTGTCTTACTCTGCCTCTTTTCTCTATATACTTTCTCTCTTTTACCCTTTCTGTCTTTGTTTCTCAATTCAATACGTCCGCATTCAACTATTTGTATGACCTCTTACTAAAATGCACTTAAAGCGGCTCATAGGATATCTAACAAATTAGTGCCCCATAAATGGTTCCATCACATTACTAAGTTAGGTTTAGGAAAGAAACATTGTTACTGCGTTACATTAAGGAACTCAAAATTCACTTAGGTTTCACACAGGGCACAAACAGCAGTCTTCTGGGTGAAAGTCCTGTATTTGTTTGTTCCATCCACCAACCTAACCTGCCTTACTTTGCATTTTTCTGCTTTTTATGCTATCCTCTTTATTTAGTGCTCTTACCCTTGCCCTCCTCATTACATGGGTCATACAAAAATTACCGGCTCATTATTACGTAGATTATATAAGAATTTTGGTGCGTTACTTTTTGTAGGTATTTCTCTGAAAAGTGTAAGAGAACAGCAAGCATAATTAAAGGTTTACTGTGGTGGAATTGCCAGCTAAATATTTTGAACAATATCACCAACGAAAGTGAAAGTGACAGCCAATCCCAGTTTTGTTTGCTGTTTGTCTCACGTTTTACATTTTTTTCTCCTGTGTCTGTTATTTTAGTGGCTTCCACTTTGATGCTTGATGTTAACATTAAAATCCTGACCTCACCTACGTGCTAGCAAAATACCTAACAAAATACAAATACCAAAATTCAGTGGGTCAAAAATTATAGTTGAGAGGGATTTCTTTCGTAAAAGTCTGCACATAGCTTTTTTTTTTTTTTTTTTTTTTAGGGAAATCCTGCAAGACTACTTTAAGCAATTCTATTAAAATTGATTTTTTTTTTTACAATCAAGCAAAAACACATGCACAGATTGGTAAAACTAAACAGTATGATTGGTTGGTTCTAAGTTTTTTGTTTAATAAACCAAAATCCAACGTCTTCCAGTCGTCTCATGCCAACGCCATCTTGATATAGAATAATGACATTTAGTCATGAGGTATGGT
Source organism: Plectropomus leopardus (assembly GCF_008729295.1). Lineage (NCBI taxonomy): Eukaryota > Metazoa > Chordata > Actinopteri > Perciformes > Serranidae > Plectropomus > Plectropomus leopardus. The sequence continues at coordinate 26,429,365 of NC_056476.1, read as the reverse complement.
GAATGAAATTCAGTATCTGTAAAATGTCATAATGTTAATGTTAACCCACATAATGAAATTCAAACGTCATTAGACATTTAAAATATTGTTAACGTGATTTTCATTCTAACCAAAATTTAAAGTCTGTCGGACATAAGAGTCCAACGACTTTCTGGTGCAATTTTGACATCCAGGGCTTGCAGGGTTCATATTTAGCAAGTGGTAGGCTATTGCTCTTTTGACCTAACTATCAGCAAGAAATGGCAAAAGTGTACTTTTCAAAATGTCAAACTATTCTGTCAGCATTTACTTCACACGTCTCAGTTTGCAAATTGTAGCAATTGTAATTGTAGCTTTGTAAAGTGACTCTGATCGCACATCTTCAGCTGACTGTTCCCCTTCTTCTCATTGATTCAGACTGTTTGGTCTGACTCTGACAGCACCAGATAGAATGATTGATAGCTGCTATGAATGAGAAGTGGAGGTTTTCCTCCCAAACAGATCGGTCTCTGTGGTTAAGTGTTTCCTGGAAGGAGACGTAACAAAGAACGGACAGTATCCCGGCAATCCTACTTCACACAAACCCTTCATCGATCCCACTAACCAGCAGTTTATGTTTCACCTTTCTTTGCATGCCTCTCCCTCTCTTCATTTCTCTCTCTCCATTCATGGTTTTCTATTTTTACTCGTATTTCTGTCTCTTCTCTGACTTGACTCCTCTGCTCTAAAATTAATTCAATTAACTTTAACTGAACTTGTGTAGAAATGTGCACTCTGAAGAATACATTACTTTGAAACATGTAAACAAAGAATATTGGTTCTACAAGTTGTTAAATTATCTTTCTCTCTCTCTGAGGACTTAAATTGCAAAATCAGGACGCGGCTGAAACTTAAATTGTTTTTGATGGAATAAAGTATCTCTTCCAAAGGCAAGTTTTTTCATACTTAAACAAAAATAGAAAGGATGTTTCCCTGCATTTACTGGGGGAAAAAAATCAATTAGATTTCCAAACACTGCCACTGACTGTGCTTTTTATTGATGCCTTTTCATTTTGGGTTTTCATTGTCCTTCAGAAGTCCCATCTGTCTCATTTAACACACTGTTGTGTTTTTTTAAGTGAAGCAAAACAAGACAAAGTTGAGACAAAACTCATTTGAACATTTTTTCATAAAATGAATGATAAATTTGCAAGTTATTATCCTAATAGGTTTTCTTGAAACTCAATCCCATTTTAGACTAGTTTTGATTTTTCAGCAAAACCCATTCAGTCCACAAACCCTGATAACCTATTAGTTTTAATTTTTAGTGGCATGGTCCGCCATTCCTGCAGAGGATTCAGATTGCCTTCGTACAAGGGATTCAACGGGAACAATAATCTTTTGGATTATAACGTTATAACGCTTGCTACTGGTGACATGTGTGGTTACTGGTGGTTACAGCAATAGAGTGCCCCAGTTATGAGTCTTAAAACCCGGAAATGAATTTGCATTTTGTCCTGTCTCAAAGTCAAAAACAAGACAACAAAAACAAGTTGTGATTGCCTGAAAAGTAATAACTTCCCAGCTTGTTAATTACCCATCAAGCTAAGCTCACACCTTGTGTAATTCACCTGACTCTTATTTACAAAATACAGATATGCCTTCTATGTTCTCCTTTTCTACGATGTGAACAGGTAATTGCTGTAGGACTGTTATGTAATAGATGATTGCAGAGAGAGAGACAGAGAAAGAGAGCAGGCTGTGACAGAAAGCGAGTTGATGAGGGGCAGAGAAATTAAGGGAGAGAAAAGCGTGGGAGAGAAGATGAGAGAACAAAAAAGTTATTCCTCTGTGCTGTATACAGTCCTCCCTAATGAATCCCTGTATTAAAAAAAAGACTCCCTGAATTAGAAACCAGACAAGTCATATTCAGACCCAGGGAACACAGCCTGACAGGAAAACAATGGGATTATACAGACAAAAAGAAAAAAAGGATATAATTATGTAACAGACAAAATGTCATTTTTTCCACAATCTGACCTTTTCTTACAAAAACAAGCAGAAACAAAAATAGAACAGACTTGCTGCTGCGGCTCGGCTGAATCCCAAGTCTGTGTATCATCAGTGGTAGGTGAAGTATGCAAGACTTAGCAGGAGCAGAGACATGTTCTCATCTCTCGGGAATACAGTAGAAATCATGTAACACCCAGCACAAATTGGTCACACTCTGCTGTTCTTATACTGAAGATGCCAACAGGTGAAAATGTTGTGTTGTCTAACAGTAATGAATCCCCGTGGCTCATGTCGTTAGATTTGAGGTCATTAGTGTTAATGCAGTCTCTCTGGCTGCTCCGCTGCCACTTTCAACACTTTATGTTATGTCTCTTTTTGTCCTCATTGACCCATGACCCAAGCCCTCAGCTAACAGCACCTGTACTACCATACTGGGTGAAATAAATAGTATAGCCTATACATTAACCCTTTGAAACCTGGACAAATTGGCTAAAAATTGACTAAAATTAGCAATAAATTATTTTTAAAAAACCAAACAACTGAATTAAAAAAAAAGACATGAAAATATGTTTTATAAATTATAATAATTCTGTATTATAATTTTAAATATGTAATTATGCTAATTATGAACTTATGAGCTTTTTTTCTTTTTCCCTTGTCATTTATCTGTAGAATTTTTTTTCCTTAGCTTAAAAAAAACTACTTATTTCTTGCAAGCTTTTCCCCCCCATGTTTTTCAAGAAATCACAACTAACATAATTAACTAAGGATAGGATAAGGTAGGAACTAACTAAGGATTTAAAGCTTTACATACATTTGAAAGGTGTCTGAAAGTAGCACAAGGAAAGTGATGTTGGTTTAAAGTTCAGCTTTATATGATGTTTATTATTTGTTTACAGTAGGTTTGTTTTCAGTGATGGTGTTCCAGACAGAAATACACAAACTAATACTCTAATGCATCAGCTAATCAAACAGCTCATTTCACTGTCAGACAGGACGCAGTGGGTTCTGTTCTGATGACTGAGCTGTTTGTTCTGGCAAAGTGGCATTCCTGTCTGGTGAACAGAGAATTTCCTGTCCCTCGTGTCAGCTTGTTTGCTAGTTTGCTGACTCACTCTAAAGGAGACTGTGTCTAATTGGGAGGTGAGGTGCAGTAGGGGCTCAGTCACAGATGTGTTTATGAGGATTTGTTTTTACATCACCTTTTATAACCTGAAACAAAAATGACATTAAAATAATAAACTGAGGCCTGTTTATATTAGTTCTAGTGATGAAGTTCCAGATTCTTTTCATTTCAATTAGGTGGGATTTTTTGATTGATTTTTAGATTTTAGACAATTTTTCCTGTGATAGTCAACAGACAAGACTGACCGACATACTATACTATGAAGTTTTTATGACTTTTTTCACTGACATTCTATGCCGTGACATTTTTTTCAGATTTTTTGATCAATGTTTTTATGATTTTTTTGATCGACATTATATACTAAAATGATAAAAGAGAGAAAAAAAAGACACAGTAGTATGCACATCACCAAGTGTAAACTAAAAACTAATGAAAAATCAGTATGTAATTTTGTGTATAATTGTCACTTCACTCACTGTCCTCTCTACTTCAAACTTTATTTGAAAGAAAATAATTTAGTAAATTTAATACGAACTTTCTGACTTGACCAAATACACATGATCAGTGAACAGCTGATATCCTGTAATATTTTGGTACAGTCACAGTGTTTTGGTAAAATATACCTCAGTTTGAGATTCCACTTGGTTTATCTCGACTGACTCTTTAACTGCCTCCAACACAGGACCAGGCAGATGAAAGAAATCAAGTGCTCCTTGTTATTTTCAAGCATTCAGAATGACTTAGTCACTGCCATGTCAGTCTGTGCATATAGGTTTTGTAATTCTGTCCCCTCTCTGCAATCTCATCTCATGAATACATAGCTGGCATAGAAAGGACACACTGATAATGCTCTCCATCCATTATGCATGTGTTTGTGAGTCTGCATTCACGACTGTGTGCTTTATGTGTGTGTTTAGTGTACATATTTAAACACGTGCAGGTCAGTGGGGTATTTTTCATGGTAATGACTCTATTCCCAGCCTGTCAGACATTTAATGTCTTAATAGACAGATTCCCTTTTGAAAAATAACTTACTTTAATAGACTTTTTTTGTTGATTTCCACAATCTAGCAGCAAGCTCCACAGCTCAGCTGCATGACCATTATTAGGAATTTGTGATTCAGTATGAGTAGGAGATTTTCATAATGTTGGGAATCCCTTGGAAACGCCACAAACTAATATTAGACATCTAGAATTCTGTTTACTTTAATATTGACGCTTTACATTAATATTGACTGTCACTCATGGTTTCCTATTTTGGCTACATTATTTCTTAATTTGTGCAAATAAGCTTTTCTTACAGCAGACATTTTCAATTGTCAAAGTTGGGACAAGACTAAGAGTCAGCGAGACAGACAGACAGCGACACTAACATCAGCCTGCAAACATGCTCACAGAAAATAGGTTTTTCAGTGGAAATTGGGGATTTAATATACACCTAATATAATAGAAGCATGCCATTTTAAATAAAACCTCCCATTTATCGCAAAAAAGATTTTACACTCGCATGAGGTGGTATTTCAGGCGATTCAAAAAAGGCATATTTTGCAAAACTGGCTATGTGCTTGTCGGTAGGAATTGGCTCCCTCAGGCAGCAGGAGCTACAAGAGCTGTTATTGCATCACACCGGCTAGTGCGGTGGCTGCAATAGAAATAAACTTGCTAATGGTTTGAACATCCATCGCCATGCTTCTTGGGATGTTATCATGAGAGAAGAAGTCGTGTAACATCAGTAGAAACTATGTTTTATCCACATTTTGAAAGTATCGCTTCAGTTTTTCTCAAATCTGTAGTGGAAACCCATCCAGTGATAATACTAACATTTTTTGGATGCCAATGGAAAGATAAAATATCTTCTAATTCATTTTGATGACAAATATTCCTGAAGTAATTACTTAGTAGGCCTATCCCAAAAGTGATGTAAAGTATAATTTGTCATTACTTTGAGAGCTGCCTGCTTCCTTTGGACTCCCTGTTATGCAGTAAGGCTTTTCACACTGGACACCCCATGGCCCAAAGCTCCAAGGGAGGCTCCCAATCTGTAGTGATTGTGTGGGCCTCTGATCCATGTTTTTCTGATTATTTTGAGATGCAAACTCATTTTGAGATACTCATTATTCTGATAATGTTTCTCATTATTTTAGGGTACTAAATCATTATTTCAAGATAGTGACTCATTATTCAGAAAAAATTTCTTATTATTTTTAGATACTAACTCTTGTTTCAAGTTACTAACTCATTATTCTGAGAAAGTTTCTCCTTATGTTAGGGTACTAACATTATTTTAAGAACCATTTTGTTTATTTTGAAATACTTATTCATTATTTCAAGATAGTAACTCATTATTCAGAGAAAGTTGTGAGATACTGACTATACTAAACTATATACTAAACTAAACTACTAACCACTATACTATACTAACTCAGTATTTTAAGATATTTGGCTAACCTAAACCTAACCCAGAGCTTGTTCTATCTTGTAGTATGTAATTTTCCCTCTATAAGTGAAAACTCTGACCAATTGGTGGCACTTAATGAAAAACCAGAGCATCACCAAAGTCCCCAGGATTTATCCACTGGAGACCATGCATATCTGTACAAAATTTCACGGCCATCCTTCCCAGAGTTTTAAATATATTTAAAGCTGCACCAAAATGGTTGACCATCTGACTGACCAAGAGACTGACATTCTCGCTCTCCAGAGACACACTGCTAATGTGGCTAAAAACACAACCATTATGGATGACATCAATGATGGCTTTGTCCCATTCAAGTTAAATGGAATTCAGCCATCATTCATTTGTTTGTTTACACCTCTGCTTTTTTTCATGGTGGTAAGTAATAAAAAAAAAGAAATCCCTACTGGGTGTAGTTGCAGAGGTGCAGAGATGGAGATTTCTATGTTCAGTTGCTGTCACAGAGACCAGGATGTTTTCATATCATGCAAAACATCTGTGTTACATATTTATGACAAAATATCACAGAAACAGACACAGGTTGAGATTATTTTTGGGATACATTTTCTTTTTAGAGTCCCTGTAAAAATGACACTGGAAGAAATTGCATGTCTCATTATCACACACGCATCAGCATTTTCTCAATCTGCATTCTCACTTTCCATGCTGTCATTGCCCTTCGTCCTCGTCCTCCTCCTCCTCCTCCCCTCTCTCAGCTACTTTCCTCCTGTCTTCCTTTCTCTTTCTTCTCTCTTTCTCTCTCCTCTTTCTTTTTTTATTTTATCCGTTGGCTTACCTCTTGATTTATGACTAGTAGCCATGCTCATATGCTCATGTTGTCTTGGGGCAGAAAGAAAGGATAGTATTTCATCAGAGGACATGGAGGTTATACACACACACATACACACACACACACACACACACAGACACACAGACTAATAACTGAAGTGCACCCACAAAAAAAACACACATCCTGCTGCTGCAAATATACACATAAAACATGGTACTTGAATGTTTCTATCATACAGCCACAGACATATGTATAATTACAGACACAAATGCTTTTTACACACATACACACACACACACACACACACACACACACAGATCTGATACATTTGCATCCTGCATCAAATAACCAATCAGATTTCAGAAATAATCAAAAGCTCTTACAGGCTGGCTGTAAATAAAAAATGCAAGCATATAAGTTAACATGCATACATTTTTTAGATCCCACAAACGCAAGCACTAACTAAAATATTTATACATATTGACAACATACTGCACATAATGTACCATACAAGAACAGCCTTAAAAACATTTGCGCCATGTATTTCCTTTGAACACAAATGCATACCCACCAATTAATTCCAATCTGTGTATTTTTAGTCATCGCTTCCCTTTGATTATATATACCACCTTACCTGGCACTTTATTGTAGGGAAAGCGCTGATCCTTTATCAACAACTGTTGCAGATACCTACTTGCTGATCTTGCATGCATGACCTACTGCAGTACCTCACATCTTTGAGATATGACCAATGATTCTCTCACTTCCATTTATTTCCCTTTTACTTTGAGCACTGCTGTTTTAGCCCCCCTTTGGACATGAATTATTTGTTATTATGCATGCATGTGAGCACTGCAGGTGTGCTGCTAGCCCGGGAGAGCAGTTTGACTGATTTGACATTTGAATAGCACTAACCCCCCCACCCCCCCCCCCCAAAAAAAAACTGTTTAAACAACCACTCTAAAAATAACAAGGTGCTAGGAGATCCGTGATCCTGGGACGTTATCTGCCAACAGAAATGTGTCCCCTGTGGGTGAAGCTCATCATGAAGTTAGGCTTTTTACAAATAGAAGCACACATTAAGCTTCCTGCTGCAATGCATATGCTGCACGTGTCATGTTGGAAATGTCAACAGGGTATGAAACAGCACGACAGCGTTCTAGGATACAGCAACGCTATAACCATTACCCTGCTGAAAATATCATTAGTGAGCTTCCTGGTGCTTTTGTTTTCACTGTGTCTCCTTAAACAGGGAGTTATTTTCAGAATTACAATGAGGTTTACTGGGAAGCAGGTTTTTACATACAGGGATTTGCTTTGGTCTTTAGGTTCAAAGACAAGAAATGTAAGTATAGAATGGACATTTTTCAGTAAAAATGGAAGAACTATAGGCAGGAATGTGCAAAACCACATTCTTGGGATGTCCAAAGGTTCACAGTACAAAAGAAGTATTTCACCTCTGGAAAGATGTAGTAGAAAGATGCAAATACTTTCACATGACCAGAGATAACAGAGGTAAAGGACTGTGGCATTTCCTTTTGCTCAAGAGGTAGAAAACCTACAAATACCAGAATCCACTTCACCTTACAAGACTAATAAATGCTCTTGCTGGTGGGTAAAGTAATGCAAACCCATGTGTGTGACACAATAGAGGCCAACTGATAACAAACAATCTCGTGTCAAAGTTAAACAGTAAGCTGAAAAATATTTCTGAAAACATCTGAGTCAAGAGATAGACAAGGTAGTAATAGAATCTTTGCTTATATTTGCTCAGCGCTGCCTAGTTTTTGTGTTTGATCAGAGTTTGGTCTGAGTTTGAGAGAGAGAGAGGGGTCTGTCTCTTGATCCACTTCTATACTCTTTATGTTGGTGGTGGCAGCATGAACAGTCAACAATCAACAGTCTGCAATATGAGCAACAATCTATCATTTGAGCAACAGCCTGAGAGCCAGCAAAATGCCGCCTGATGACACAAAAGACTTCATTCAACAGAGTTAAATCACTAGCTGCTAATGGGAAGAAGCTGTTTTTGTGGCGTAAGGTTTTGGTCCTGATAGACTGTAGCCTCTTGCAAGAGGGAAGTGGTTCAAAGAGTTTGTGTCCAGGGTGGGACGGGTTGTCTACAATCCTTCCTGCCAGTCTTAAGGTCTTAGGGGCATAAAGGCCCTGGAGGGACAGCAGAGCGAATGATATGCTGCAGTGTGCTCTTGTCCTTGGCAGTGGCAGCAGATGGTGAAGGAGGACGTGAGGACGGACTTGATTATGGTAATGTAGAAGTGCAGCTTCATTGTTTTTGGCATTTTTTTCAGATACCCAAGGAAGTACATCCTCTGCTGTGCTGAGGCTCAGCTCCCACTTGAGGTCCTGATTGATGATGGAACTGATGAAGTGGAAGGACTCCACAGGGTCGACAGGGGAGTCACACAAGGTGATCCTGGCAAGTGGGGCTTCCAGAGATCCACTACCATCTCAACTGTCTTAGTAGTGTTTGGCTCTAAGTTGTTCAGTCCACACCAGGTCACCAGATAGTCAGCCTCTCACTTGTAGGCAGACTCAGTCCCACCAGAGATGAGTCCAATAAGGGTGGCGTCGTCTGTGAACTTCAGGAGCTTGATCGACTGTTGTTTTGGTGTAGGGTTGTCAAGCAGAGGGAATGGAACACAGCTTTAACGAGAACTGTTGTTGATGGTCCAAGAATCGGGACCTGTTTTCCCCAGCTTCATGTGCTGCTTCCTGTCAAACGGGACATCTGTTACACACCTGGATATAGAGTTGGGCAGTAGCTTGGAGAGCTTTTCCCACTGCAGAGCAAGGAGGATGGTGTTAAAGGCAGAACTGAAATCACAAATGGATCAGACTGCAGCAAGAGACTTGATTGAAAGAGAAAAACACGAGAAAAAAATGAAGAGTAGGACATCGTCACTGCAACTTTGAAACTTTGATCTCTATGCTTCACACTAAATTGTTTTCAGTGTTTTATCAGGTGTTAATTTACACAATATTTGTATATACAGGCTTCCAATTAGGGATTCTTAAGCTAAAAGTAAAACTGCGAGTTAGTCTGATTACTTGTATTTGATTGGTGTGTCACAGACTACAGTTTCTCACAAGCGAGAGGAGTTTAGCAGCAGGCTTCGGCTGCCTGTAAGACTTAATTGATTTCTTAACAAGGTGGTGTCAGTTGTGTGGTTGGCAGGCGGCTTGTTAAACGCGGGGCACAGCCGACAGCTTTCTGAGGGTGGAATCATGTCACACAGGAGCAACTGTCAGAACGACTTGACAGCTCAAAGCAACAAAGTCAGAGCGTTCAATATGGAGCTGTCATAATTTCTTTTGATGATAATTTTAGCTTGTTCTCACATATGCATTATGGTTAGATATTGAGGTTCAGAAGATCGGAAAGTAGTTTTGACTACAGAATACATTATGTGATAAAAACTGGTTTAATTTGGAGTCTAAAACACCAAACTGTAGTAGAAAAAAACACTTAAGACTGGCATACACGTTTTCTCCTTGTATCTACCACTTAGAAGTTTGTCTGACATGTCTTGAACCAGGAAGTGGTAGAAGATGGGCAGGTTTTTCTGGCACAACAACAATTGCATGAGTCTCAAGGTCAATGCATAGGAGTTGGCAGCCCTGTAGATCTTATCCTTAAAACCTTTTTCTTTTTATAATGAAACATACTTATCAAATATGAACAATAAAGCATAAATCTAACCTCTGTATTGACTGTACAAGTATGGTATCCAGGATCAATATATTAAAGAACTGGGTTATGTTAGATCAATGGTAGATGGGCGGCTGTGGTCAGGAGGTAGGGAAGTTCATACACTAATTGGAAGATTGGCGGTTTGATCCATGACTCTTCCAGTCTACATGTCAAATTGTTCTTGGGCAGGATACTGAACCCCAAATTGCTCCCAGCTGGGTTGAGAATGCATGTGAATATTTAATTGAGTAGCAGGTCTTGTATGGTACCCTCAGCCCCCATTGTATGAATATGTGTGTGAATGGGCAAATGTAGCATGTGGTGTTATACTAGTGCTTTGAGTGGTCTAGAAAGACAAGAAAGGTGCAAGTCCATTAACCATCAAAATACATAAAATACATTGGAATTCATTATTATATTGAATACATATTTCGCACTATAATGTTATGGGTGCAATATGAGAGAAATGCTGCTTCTTATGTCATAGGTTATCTGTTCTACTGGTAAGATGCAGACTTTTTGCCCAGAACATGTAGCATTATATAAGAACCCATTAGCATTAGCCATCAAGTGCATATTTAATTTTATTTTTCATTTGGTCGAACATTGCTGAACAGCCTTGTTCTGGTGTCTGGTGTCATGGGACCGTGGTGTAGTTTGTGTACAGCTTAATTTTTTTTTTTAAAAAAAACCTATGGAAATATCATGTTGGCTTTTTGACAAGGGAACCTGGGCAAAAAGAAGTCGTCTCTGAAGCACTCTAATTCAGGCCAGAAAATGCAGCGGAAGTCTACTACTTCAAAACTTACTACAAGTTTTGATTGATGTTTTTATCACTGTTAACACAGAATGCTATGATAAAAGGCCTAACACTCGTAGCAGCAGCAACAAAGAGGTGCAAGGTTTAGTGAGGGGTCACTTCCCTTCTTTTTGATGGATTACATAGCACCTTGCAAATTATGTGAAAAATGCCTCAGTAATTGTTAAAAAGTCATTTTTGTAAAGGGACCCTCAGTTGTATTCATGAGTTTGCAGCCACAGCTAATGAGCTGTGCGAATGGGAAGATAACATGTAGCAGGAAATATCCTCAGCATCATAAGATGTTACAATCAAAAGACTTTTAAAGACAAGAAGACAATAACACAGTTATTAGTCCTGCTCTGTCAATGGAGCGAGAGCTGTAGCTGCTTTTATGTAAAACACTATATTAACTTTTCCAACACCCCCTCTACTTTATTGATCTCTCTCTTTCTCTGCATCATTACATGAGCTAGAGAAACACAAAATCAACACACGTTTGCGCATACACATACGTATATAGGCAGTGCAAAGGTGCATGCAGCCATTAATCAGTGGGAGTTGTGAAGTAAATGAGGCATTGATAAAGAAAAAAGAGGCTGCTGGTAGAAAAACTCTGGGAGTAACTGTACGTGTGTGTGCTTGTGTGTTTTCTGTTTTCTTAATCAGTCATCTGTGCTGCCTGTGTGCAGGATATTGGCAAGTTTTCTCATCAAAACAGGAGCTTTCTGTATGATTGATAATCACACATTTCATTTCATATATTTCTGCCCTAAGCACGTCACATTTCCACAGCAAATGAATTTGCACCTTTGTGTGCTTGTGTAGCCCCTTTCACACATGCACTGCAACTCTGAAATTATCGACACGTCACCTAAAAGAGCAGTAAGGGAAATGACCGAATTGCTTGGACCTGACATGAGACAGACTTTACCCTGCCAGCTCATTGGTACAAAGTCTGTCTAATGTCCGCTTGAGCCCGGGTGTGAGTAGAGCAGGGCATAGTCCAGAGTATTCAGAGCAAGAGAACGGGCCTGTTGACGACATTTTCTGTAATGCAGATTGCAAAAAAAAATAGAAGAATGCAAACATTCCTGGGTGAAGAAGAATGGTCATTTACACAAAGATGCCAACAAAAATGTGACCAGAGACGGTGACATTCAGGAACTTTTGTCAGTTCAGGTCTTTGCACATGAAGTCCATATTTTTCATGTGTGTTTTTTTCCCCCATTATCTGATAAGAACCATTATGCAGAGAAACCTTGCGCACTGATGATTTTGATGCATTTTTATTGTTTATTTGGTGCCAAAAATTCTCGCTGTAAGTTAAAAAAAAGACACATTCCCTGCCTTGCTTCGCTCAACTGGAGTTACCTGCCCACGTCTTGAAATCGGCACCTCAGTTACATGATGCGGCTAAGTTCTCCACCCTCTCTGTCTATACATTGTCACTGTCTCATTGTCTTTGTGTAGTCCCAGCCAGTCCTCAATCCAAAATCTTCAAATATAGGCATTTTTGCAGCCACTTTTTGCATCCGCATGATACATCGCTGGATGTTGTCAGCTGACAACACAGCCGGACAGAACCATTTGCAGTGTTGTTATACCCTGCCAGACAGCTGAACAGCAGCTGCTGCAGCAGCATGATACGTGGATGGTCAACATCAGTTGAGAACGCAGCTGTTGTGTCCGCATGATAAACTGCTGGACGCTCTCAAGTTAAAATGCTGCAAGTAACTGCGTAATATATAAGAGCGTGTAAGTCTCTTGAGGGAGGGCGGGTCCAAGAAAGCCCTGACTTTCATGTGGGAGTCTGACTTCCCTTCTTGTCTGAATGTGATGTTTTTTTTCTGTACCTTACCATGTGCCTCCTGCCCCTAATCCTAACCATCTGTGGCAGCATGTATGATTGTTGAGGCTGCGATTGGTTGCAATGTGCTTTTGGAAAGGATCAATGCCAAAGTCATCACACAGATTCAGGGAAAATCAAGAGAATGGGTTGTTTATACCATATTACGAGCCAGCTATGTAAAGCAAAATACTGCGAGTTATGATCTATCCAAGCGCAACCCTTCACCTAATCCAAACGAAGTATGTCTGGGAGGTGATAAAACATTTGATGCACACAGTCTCCTGTTGTGTGCTTCATGTGGGAAAAGGCAACTTCAGATAATGTCCCCGCATTGTTGTGCACCAAGTTTCTACAGATAAAACAAAAGATATTCCTTCATTAACACCATTCTGTGGATGTAATATGTGTGATATCCAGTGTGTTTGTGTGTGTGTGTGTGTGTGTGTTTGTGCACATGCTCATTGTCTGATTTTCTGATAACAGCACCTCATTATTTCTACATGCTAACTGCTGCTGTGAAGCCCAATTATCCTGTAAATGAGAAGGAAATTAATGTTTTTTTAAACAGCTAACCCCCAACTGGGGAACAAGTCTGTGTGTGTGTGTGTGTGTGTGTGTGTGTGTGTGTAAAACACAATGTGGTTAGCTTTACATTGTTCAATATTTATTCATAGTCATTCAGCAGCAGTGGTCACAGCGGCAATAACTCTAGTGCCACTGACAGAGAAAATGGGAAATTAACAAATTGCCATCATTTATCAAAATGCCCTTCAAAACACAAACAAGCATCAGTCCCTTGGCTTGAGTATTCAAATGCAAAGCAGAAATCATTTTTATCCCTGGAGCTTGCTCTGCATCCAAAACATAAACTAACGCAGTGAGAAGATGTCAAACTAAAGAGCCCTTTGAGGCAGAGGGAGCGATTAAAAGTTTCTTTTATCAGTGGACAGGTCTCGTATGGCTTGAGGTGGTGCTCAGATGTTAGACATTATGTTGCATTTAGAAGAATTTCTGTGACTATGTTAGAGCATTTTCATGACCTAAAAATGTCAGCCCATCCTACTTTAGCATTGGTTTTCTGAAATAAACTGCTTTCTGCTACACTTGTGAAGGAATATCTATCTAATGCAGAGCAGTTATAGAAAGCCGAAGTGAAACACAGACTTCTGGTTTCGTTTGTGACTACGCCAATCCAGCCTCAACCAGAGCTTTTCTCACTAGTAAGTCCAGTCCATTCTCATTCTTTTGCAGTGGTTTCAGGGTAAGATCCCAAAACCAAAAGCCACCTTTCACATCTGCATGATACGCCTCTGGACAGAAGCATTCACAGTGTTATTCATCCAGATCCAGGAGATTTCATCAAGGAATATGGCTTCATGCTCCACTGAGCAACTTTCTTGGGCAACTAGGAAAAAATAGGGCCCCACCTAATACACTGTATCCAGTTCTATTTATACATCCATGGTTCCAGCCAGGTTAGCCACTGTTAGCAATACCAGTTGTTAACAAAGCATTAGATCGAAGCTGGACAGTACTATGTGTATGACTAATTTAATGAGGCACAAATAAGACAAAAGTGCTTATAAACATTACATAACTACAGCTTTCACAACTGTTGATGCACCAAGCAACAATTTTGAATTTTGATTTGGGATTTGGTGAGGTTCTACCAACTGTCTGAGCTGGAGAGCTGACATCAGGGGGCGTTTCAGTCAAATTTTCTGACTGGAACAAGCCTGTAATGTTGCAGCTTGGGGGAAGAAGCAAGGCCATGAGTAGCTAGCTAGGACATGTGTAACAGCAGGACAGAGAGGCGTGAACACTGCAGATTTTTTAAAACAGCAGAGATTATAAATAGAGAGTTGAGAAAAATTACCCTGGAAGATGGCGTCGATGAGGTTTATGGATATGAATTAAACTGAATAAGATACGATAGTGTAACTACCTGTACTTCTGCACTTTTTCAATGGAGCTTTAGTTTTTCTCTGTGCTCATCAAGTAACTAAAAAAAATTTTTTAAAAATCTTCACAAAAGAACAAAAATTCCATTCATTCACTCACGTCATTCATTAACTGTTTATTTATTGTAAACAATTATATAACACTTTTAACTGTGTTTTCTGGTTGACTTAGTCTCGCTGGTCTTGTTATCTGTTGTGTAAAAACTACAAAAGCTGATAAAGACTCTAATATCATCATGGTGACAGAAAAAGAAAAGTAGTTTCCTGCAGTGTTCATACTGTATGATACATTAAAAATACAACACAAGAGAAACCATTTACAGGCATTTGGATTACGAAACACACATATGCACAAAAACTACACAATTATAAACACTTGTACTAAAATGTACATCTGAGGAGAAGCAATTATCTTCAAAGCAACACATTATGACCATCTGTCAGACAGACACATACACCCACAACTCTTTTGATTAAAAGAGATTTCCTGCAGTGGAGATACTGCAGGTGCTCCCTCTCCTGCTGTGTCACACCTCAACACACAGCATGCACCCAGTGTGTATGTGTGAAATACGGTTCTTTACTAGCTTATTACTTCAATCACTTGGACTGCCGCTGGAAGAGCCGTTACTGTCTCTGAGAGAGCCTGATAACGCATTTTGATCCGTTAGAGATTCCCACATGTGTGTCTATGAGTGTAAAGAGGAGGGATTCAGTTTAGACTTCTTCACTTCCTACAAATGAAACTGTAAATGAAGAACATTAGCCTCATGCAGCAACATTCTCATAAATTTCTCTCACATTTCTGTTAAGAGAAAATATAAGGCAGCTCCAGATCTACCAAATGTTCTTAACCATCCAAATCTGCTCATACCAAAGTGTGCTAAATGCTCAATCCCACTTGATCATCAGTCATTTGTTATCATAGTTAATACTCCCTGAACGCTATTTAAGGGAAGTTGTGGTGCCGTGTGCAAAGACTCTGGCAGATGGCCAAGACTGGAGCCATAAAAATTAAAAAGAGTTGAGGAAAAAGAAGTTCTGCAGAGGTGAAATAGACTCAGGCCTAAATAAACTTAAAGCAAATGTGATGTCATGGAAATGTATATGAAGTGTATATGAGAAGCTGGAAAAATGATTATAATAATAGCTGCCAATTAATTCTCTAATTAACTGACCAATTGTTTTAGCTTCCCTTGTATACTTACATATGTGTTGTGCACCAAAATCTTAATATGTTAAGTAGTTATCTAATAATAGTATTGGAGTAAAAAGTACAATATTTCCCTCTTAAGTGTAGTGAAGTAGAATTGGAAAGTGGTATGAGATTAAAATACTCAAGTAATGTAAAAGTTCCTCAGATTTGTACCTAAGTAAATGTACTTAGTTACATTTTAGCTCTGGTCAGCAGAAACTCAAATTACAGTAGTAGGGATCAATGCATCAAGTATAGTATTCTTTAGCCCTGACATTTCAATAATCCCGTCATTATAATTACTCTGAAATATTATCTGAATTTGATTATATATATTCATGATCTTCCTCAAATGTAAAACTTATTTTTGCTTGCTTATTTTTGCTGCCAGCTTGCTGCTAGGTGAGCTAACAGTAGATTCACGCTTCCGTCTGCACAATGATACAGTTGGTGGGCATAGTTTGGTGAAAAGAAAATAGTTCCTACTTAAAATCTCCTACAACAAGGTCTGTGGATTATCTTTAGAAACCAGATCACAATTTCTAGAAAAGACATTGTTTTTTGAGCACCACAAGCAAAGAACCATCTAGTTCTGTTATGGAGACAGCTACTGCAGATATCTCCAACTCTCGACAACTCACACCAAAGCTATCTTGATAAATAAATACTTACAGGTAAGAGGTAAAATATGTATTTTTCAATTGGGGATGAACTGTCCCTTTAATGTGTGTCCCCTGACTGGCCAACAACTCCCCCCAGATATGAAGAAGTTATACTTTAAAATGTTTTCCTTAGAACCCCTTCAGAAAAATGAATGCCCCTGTTAGTGCCAGGATTAAACAAGACTCAGCTACAGAGTAAGACTGGGCTGCAGCTAATGAGAACAGAGGCTAGTTTCATTATCTCTCTATTATCCAGTCATTGTGTGTGTATCTGTAAAATATTCTCCCTGTGTGATCTCTACTCAGTGGAGGAATTGATGTGAAGATAATTGCTATTTCTGCACAAACAGCTCGGCCTCTTGTTTGTATTACAAAACGTGGCACCTGTGACTAGTTTTTTTTACTTGAGTGTGTAAGCCTGATGAGAGAGGAAAAATAGAGAATGAATGTGTGTGTGTAGTATATAATATGTATGTGTCATGCTTTAAATTAATCCATTGTATCAGTATGTGATGTTTGCTTTTTTTGACTGTCCGTCACCATCTCAAGCTTTTTCTTGGATGAAAACTTTCTCCACTGTCACACTGGCTACAGGGCTGAATAGATTATTTTTACAGATGGCAGGAAAATAACTCTCTGCAGGACAGCCGATTGGCCCCCTGCTGAATGAGACCCTTAGGTTGTAACACAAAGATCACATAAAAGCTTTCTCATCAGAATCAATCCATATCCATATAGCAGCGACGTCAAGTATGTAGAAACAAAATATCATTATAAAGTTAGACAGTAAAGCCAGTGAAGTCTCATTACGTTCACATCTGCGCCAGTTCATAATCTATCCCAGTCTGGCAACATTGCCTAGAAACATATCAATCAGATATAATGTGTCTTTATTAAAAAAAATACATATATAGCAAGGATGTAAAAAGTGAAGACAATAATGTCTTAACTGCATCTGGGACAAAACTTAAGTCCCATCTTCCTTGAGTGGAGCAAAAACTTCAAATACTATATTTGATGGCTAATAGGGTTACTTTACTGCAGTTTAAGTATTCAGATAGCATGATAGTGTTGTTTGTTATTAAAGAGCTTTTCTTTACTCAGCAAATATTCATGGTGTAGTTATTCATTCATGTCCTTGGAAGCTAAAAGAAGAAAAAGCTGTACTTTTATTGATCCCTGAGGGGAAATTCAATTTTTTGACTTAGTTGCTACACTTTCTTTTTTTAACATTACACACACCCGAAATAAACACACACAAAGAGGGCCTATGAGCATGCATCAATGGAGAGATGTTAGAGTAAGAGGGGTGCGCATGGAGAGGCACCCTAAGCAGTTTAGGGGGTTGGTGCTTTGTTTAAGGGAACCGGAGCAGAGTCCAGGAGGGAAGCTGGCACCTCACCAGCTCCACCTCTCTGAGGAGCGAGAGGTGGATCTGACTCATAGATTGTGGTGACTCATCATTGTCACACAAGTGGCCATGTCCTTAGTTATAAGTAACTTTAAGCATCAATAAAATGTAATTGGGTGAGTTATTCAATAATTCACCTTCTGCACAGTTGTCCTGAGTGTTGATGTTAGCTATAAGGACCAGAACCGTTTTTTAAGCCAGGCTGTAAACATCAGTGGTGGATAGTAAAAGAGAACATTTACATAAGTCCTGTACTTTAGCAGAGTTTTTAAGCATCTGTACTTTATTTGGGTTTTTTTTAATCTCATTATTTAATTTTTATTTTTTTATTTTGACTCAACTACATTGGAAAGACAAATGTCCTTTTCACTCCACTACATTTCTACAAAGGCTCTTGTTACTCATTACATTTGTTCCGAAGTCAGATGATTTTCTTTCTTTTCAAAAATGTAAAAGGCCATTAACTGTGCTCGTGCAGTTCTGCGTGTTTTTTTTTTTAATTGTCAAAGTGGTGTTCTGACACCTTTGCATCGCACTACCTTGCACACGCAAGTCAGTGGATTCAGCCATTCATTTGGTTCTGCAAATGTATTGCAACAATATTCAACAATGCGTTTAATTTTTTTTAAAACGGTACTTTGAATACTTCAATTGTTTTCATGGCAAGTACTCCAGTGCTTAAACTGAAGTAATAACTTGAAGCAGGAACTGTCAATTGTATTGGAGTAATATTTGACCAGGAGTATCTACACTTTGACTCAAGTAACAGAGTTGTGTACTTTGTCCAGCTCTGGTAAACATGTTTATTTTGCTGTAAAGTTGGTCAGTTTAACATGGAGGTCTATGGGGATGACTCACTTCTGCAGGCATCCTCAAGTGGGCAATTGGAAGAACTGTTGGTTTAGATGTTGGATCAAGATTATGACATTTCATTGATAGTATAATTGAGGATACTTTTGTTTTTGTTGGTAGGAATTTAATCTGTGAAGTTTTATTCTGTTAACAGAATAATTTGTGGTTGATGGTGTGTTTAATCAGAAGGGGGGGCTTCATAGATTCATCAATAGTGCTGATATTTTCAATCTACAAAATGAACACAATGAAGCTATACAAAACCTTTACGAACTTCTGTACAGCCGAGAGATCTGACAGATCAATGATGGAAACTATTGTTTTCTTTTTCTGTTTCCTTTTGTCTGTTCATTTTGACTGCTGACTGCATGGAATTGTAGTTTGAGGCCCAGCAACCAAGTCTGTGATTTATATTCAGCAGCAAACTGCTATGATGGCATGCCTTACATGCAAATTCTAGCGTATCTAAATATTAATGTAAGATATGGAGCTTAAAGAAAAGCTGAAACGCTGTTTTAATTAACAAAGATACAGCATTTAATTAAGCTCCCCTATCATGCAGAGGAATATAATTAAACCAACAATTATTGGAGGCTGGGTACATGATGAATAGATTCATCGGATTACAGTTTATTAAATCGGGATCAGATCGAACAGGATTTGGGTGTGTGTCTGACTTCCTGTACAGACTGTGTTGGAGCAGCTGTTGGAAACTGTCCTTCTCGAGCCTAATTACACCTGTGCTTTTCCTGCTGTGACATGCCAAAATGGATGCTGTGAGAAGGGTCAAGAGCCAATTAGAATGATTTGTCTTGCCCTAACAGGTACAACAGCGCAAATGGGACAGTCAGCGAGATGTCAGTCAAACACAGTCTGTGCACCACCAAAATAGCCTCTCCGGAAGTGAAGATGGGCCAAAAACTATTTGATTAATTTACTGTAACGTCAAGACATTTGCCATTTGGGGGGTGGACTCTCACCAACTAGACCGAGCATGGCTGAAAGTTATCTTCACATGTGGGAGGGGGAAGAGGTTATTATATTTTGAACAAATACTGACATCCAAATTGAGTACTTCAGTATTTATGCCCAACCCTAATCACTACTAACTGTGAAATAAACAAGTGCAACCATGCAAGTACACACCCAGGGTAACCATAAGAGGGGAAAAGGTTTGAGTTTCTTTTCAATGTTCTTTTGAATGTTGATCCATCTTGTGGTCGACCTCAAGTCTGCAGGTAGTTTTTTCCAGAGAACAGGACCACAGTAATGGAAGGCACCCTGACCAGTTCTAAATCTCATTCAGGGTACAGCTAGAGGACTTTTACCTAATAACCTGAGAGGCCTGATTGGGTTATAGTCCGTGATCAAGTCATAAATGTTGGTCAAAAAATGATGCTAAAATTTCAGACTTGCTCACTGTATTTCAGAGACAGCAATGTCAATGTGGGTGTCAAAATATGACTTTTAGGACCAACTACAAGGAGACTATGTCCTCCCCAGCCATGTGCTCTAGCTCTCCCTGAGGGTTCCCAAGGCATTCCCAGATGTGATGTGATTCCTCCAATATGTTCTGAGTCAGCAACAATATGTTCTCCCAGTTGGATGTGCCCAAAATATCTCCACAGGGAGGTATTGTCATCAGATGGCCAAACTGCCTCAGCTGGCTCCTTTCAACACCAAGATCCTGCCATGATGCCTGAGCTCAAAAACTTAACAATATATCGACAAAAATGTCTGTCTTATTTGTTATGTTTTCTCTGTATCCATTTTATGTGAATCTTTTTGTTTTGAGGAGAACAAATGTTGCTCAGTCAGATCCTTTGAGACATGTTGGTGCTGATAAGCCCCAATAATAAACACAGCTCGACATATCAATTCCAACTGGTTGCAGAACACAAAACAAAACTTCACAGTGTATGCAGAAAGTATATGTTTGGTGCTGTTTCAATGTAGTTTTCCTGTCTTGTCGTCTTTGCTACAGACTGTTGTGACATCGTCTTTGATGAAACATGAGCACACTGATGCGCTCCACTCTAAATTGATGCCAATTACATCTGCCACCAGAAGTATGGATGGGAAATAAAAGGAGAGATAAAAAAAGAAACTCATTAAAAGAAAAAGACCTCAAGAATTACAGAAGTTATGACAGAAAGATGGCATAGTGTGACACAGTGTGGGGGAAAAAAATTCTCTTTTCAATTGATCTTCTGTGGCGCATTCTGTATTGTTTTCAGTTAACACTATAAGAACTAACTCTATAAAGCATCATCTGTACATTTAAACCTAAGTAATATCCTGACTGGTTTATGGACTCTATAGACTGTATTCTTTCTGGTATATAGTAGTATTAGTATTTAGCCTTTTGTCTAATGTTTTTGGTCTTTTAGGCTTTAGTCTAAAGGTCTGTAGGTCAGATATATAAAAGTACCCATTGAATCACAGACTGCATTTACATATTGTAAGGTTTCTTGTTTATTAATGGCATAACAACTGAGTTGAATTGGCAGTAACCAAGGAAAAACCTGCAAAAAATGGCAGTTCCTCTAATGGCCACTGGGGGCTGGCTCTAGAAGAGAGAGCCCATTCTCATTACAAAGGCGTCAAATAACGCCACTTTGACAGTGCTTTACCATCTTTGCTAGCGTATGCGCCTTGTTGCCATGTGCTTGTGTTGTCTAAACATAACATTGTGCCACACAACCCCATCATGTGCATTTATTGACATCACGGTAGCCGCATCACTGATTGTCAACAAGTCCAATGCAAAGCGGCAACATGTGACATCTTGGGATGAGAACGTATTGTAGACACTCATATTTAAATGACATTAAATGACGTTAAATGACATTACACCAGTAAAAAAACATGTTTATTACTGAAACGCTTTTGCTCTTTTTGTAGGTAATTTCAACATTCATTACAATATAGGGGTTAAATTTTCCATACAACTGACCTGTAACATTTTTTTAAGGCTTCAGGTCATGCATAATTGAGGGTGGTGCCGCTTGAGTAACAGGCTGTCTGTGAGGCACAAATTGCTAAAGCTACAGGGTGAGATCCTTGGCCTCACTTCTATTTTGGTTTCCAAACAGCTCTAGCTGCTCATGTTAACAGACCATGGGCCAAAGTGCAGCGAGCTCCAGTTGTGAGCGTTAGTCTGATGTCATTACATCAGAGATCCATGCCGACAATGAACTGACAGAGAGCAGATCCTGTCTGTTGTACTAAAGCTAATGAGTGTTATACTGTGCAGTACATCATGCATGTTCATGCAGGCTGTTGAAGAGAACAAATTCTGCACAAGAAAATAAAACATACAACTTTTATTTGATGTGAACATGACTGACATACCAACCAGAGATGGTGTTGCTCTGGCAAGAGTGGAGAAGTGAACACATATGTATTTAATGGGCAATTCATGATGAAATGTCACACCATTAACTCCTAATTAGCTCAAATGAGTCACTTGGCATTAGACATTTTCAGAAAGAGTAGAGACTGGCCACCTCTCTAATGTCACTGTCTTCATGTGCTCACAGCTGTTCTGTGGATGTCTGGGATGGTAATTTAGATTTGGGATATCTTTACTCAAATTTTCAAAGTAATAATTAAATTAATTATTTGACTAGCTTAATAATTACTATTTACTGATTGTAAAACATTTTTTATAGAGCAGTAGTGGGACCCTGGAAATTCTTCCTGTGAAGATAAATTGGCTACAGTAAAGCAGGAGCTCAAGGGTAGTTTGGGAATCCAGCTGGCTCATTGTATAGACTCCTTGATTATTGAGCCTACACATTTATAGTTTGAAAGCCAAAGTTAGTTTTCATCTGAGGCACCTTTGCAGGGCAGCTCATGCCAAGTTTGTCTCTGCAGACCTGAGACACTGAGAAGGTGGGGAAACTAATTTGAATGGACAAGATAACCGTCAGTCATTTTTTCTAATTTGGCCAGTCAGAGGCTTCTATCAGTCAAAAACCAATCTCCCCAATATGCAACCATCACCAGTTGTCAATCAGTTTTTAATTCAGTGAATCACTACACAAGCAACGTGTGCCCCAGCCATATGTTTTGTATGTTTTAGGCAGATGTTACTGGTATTTCTGTTGCTTTGCATACATTTTTGCGTTTTTCTTCATTCATAAATACAAAAAAAAACAACCACAATTTGATCCTTTGTCTCACAGGTGAAAATCCCCAGACTCTCTCAAAAATCATGCTGTTTCATGAGTTGTTGAGTTATAAACGTGAAGAAAATTGTGTATGATAAATGACTAATTATTTGTGCCTTGCTGTTAATTCATATTACATTCAAGCTGCAGCAGGTAACTTTTATTAAAAATAGTTTTTATCATATTTGCTGTAAATATCATTATATCATGATAATAGTACATGAGGCGGATAATCTGTGAAGTTACGTTCCTTAGGCTCTTCCTAGTGTTTCAAATGGCATTTGCAGAATGCACAGCACATGAACAAAAACAACCAACTGAAAAAAGCACACTCCCTTATGCATATTAAATATGATATTAAGCACAGCAAACCGTCAGATCTCATTCCAGCCATGGACACCGCAAATTCCCCATGAGGATCTGCTGTGGACCTGCCTGAGCCCTGTTACTGGGGAAGAGGAAATTCTAGGCAGCTGGATCAGTGTTCATGCTTGTTCCAGGACCATGAAAGTACTGTAGGTACTATTTATTCAAGTTTATGATTACCTTGTGATGTGGACTTGGCACAAAGTTAGCACTCTTGATTCTATCTGTTAAAATATGTTGTAGTTAGTTTTTGTGCAATTTTTCCCTTTACCAGCTACACATAGGTCTATTGAGCACAAGCTCACTTTTGCAGGAGCAACCTGTTCCACAGACACAGTTTACACACATGCAAACATTTGGAAACACAAAAGAGGAGTACCACTCAGAAGGTCCAGCATGTTAATAATTTTTGAAGTCGCTTTTGACAAAAGCATCTGCCAGATGAATGCAATGCAAGTTTAAAAAAAACCATCACTGATTCCGAGCATCTTTTAATCTGCTTCTGTTGTGACCTTTGAGTCCACACGTTGTCAGTCTGATAAAACAGCCGCTGATTTCACTGATTAGTTCCTCTTATGTGACTGAGTTTGTGCTAATCAGTGAAATCTGTTGTTGTGAACACCACCTGACAAGATTTTGTGAAACAAGACTTGGGAATATCATTTGAATGCCGTGCACACAAGGCTAATCAATCATATATAATTTGGTTATGTGACAGTAGACACACATTATGTATTAATTACAGACAAAAATCAGGAACATTTTTGTTTAGGCAAATTAAAATATTTCTCAAGGCTTAGGCTGGGGTCAGGTAAGGAAGCATTTGGGATTAGGGTAGCAGAGAGTTTTGTATGGAAGCCCCGAGAGGCAAGTGACAAAAAAAAAGATATTTGTGATTTGTTTTTGTTATTTTCAAGGTCAGATCCATATTTTTTTCTTTTCTATGTATATGACTTTTAATTTCACATGAAAGATTTTCCTTAAAAAAACATTTATTTATTTATTTTTCTTTGTTTGTTTTGTGTTGTTTTTTTAAGCAACATTTTCACATACAACGGTCAGTGTGATATCCTATGAATAAGCTAGCACCGTCCGAACAGCATTATGCACTTAACATAAAGTTACTGAGGGTAGGATGAGGGAAAGAAACATTGTTGGGTGTCTTTAGGTACATAGATTGCTGACTTATGATTACAAAGGATGTGCACGCATTAATTTTCATTGGTAAATGTATTAGTACTTGAGAAAAGCCTGGATTAAGTCATTAAAAGAATTGAAAAAACAATTAACAGTACAAAGTATATTATAAGTTTTTTTTGTGATTTTTTTGATCCAAATTGTTTTCTCTCCTGTGTTTATTACATTTTAACTTCATGTTTTCACAGAAATATTCAGACAGAAAAATGGATCACCAGAATATTTTTTCTCACTTGCCTCTCTTCAAGGTCGAAATCACCAAAAAACAAACAAACTGAGATCAAGATTCAAACTCAACTGTGTAACTGATTTATAGAGTATGCATTTAATTTCTGTACATATAGCAGATATGTGATGCATATTTTAGGCTGATTGATTGGACTGAAATCTTTGCAGATACTTGTATCACACAAACAGATTGAAAACTACGCTCTTAAATATTGAATTTGCCATTCCCAGCCTTGCTGCCGCTTGAACGGATTTGATTTCCTATAGGCATTGACTCAGTGCATTTTCCCAGAACATCCCACACTTAAAATTCACACATCTTACCAACAAACTCCTGCTGGTGCTACACTGCAGAACATCTTCACACCATGTCTCATCTCACATAGCTGCAGTGGTGAAATGTACATTTACTCAAGGACGAAGTACAAATTTGAGGTACTTGTGTTTCCTTTAGTATTCCATTTTATGCAACTGTATAGTTTTCTACTTCCCTACATTTTTTTCTGACAGCTTTAGTCTCAACTTTTTTATGACTCCTCCTATGAATCCTTCAGTACATGCCACTGATTATGTCCTGAGTCAGACTGATGTCACCAGCCATCTAAGCCGCTTTCATCTGTTATTAAGCATGGAAATGTATTGTATGTAATGAAATTAGAATTTACTCAAAAATACATGGAATCAATAATTAGATTTAAAAAGAGGGCAATAATAAACCCCTGCAAATAGAATGGATTTACATAACAGTGAAACATTTGTAACAATCACCTTATATATACACACTGATAGGATCATAGATGCTATTTCAAAAACTGTGTGCTGCAGTTCACATTACTGATGCAAGTTCTTTAGAGTGTTAGCACATGCAAAATAAACACTCTTTATTAAAACTACAAGTCATTGTTATAAGTGTCTTGCTAACTGTGCCTCTCTCTCTTTGTGAAGGTGTTTGTGGTGAGGGTCACATTAAATCCACAGAAGACACCATGAAGGAGAGACGTGGACTGAGTGAGAGAGAAGTTTGTCATTATGACTGTAATCTCATCATTGTGTGTGTGTGTGTGTGTGTGTGTGTGTGTGCGTGTGTGTGTGTGTGTGTGTCCTACATCTCATCAGAGCACTGATAGCTTTCTGATCTTCCCATTTCCTCCTGCCACGGCCTTCCCCACACACACACTACACAGGATGTATTGGCCATAACAATGCAAGACTGATTCATTCCTCAGTTATAATCACACATTCATTCTCTATGGATATAATCAGGCTTAGAGTGACAAAGAGAAGGGCAAAAGAAAGAACCGGAAAGAAGATAAGAACAGGAGCAACATACCAACAGTTCACACCATACATGAACTCTATGTGCTCAGACTAAAATGGAAAATATTACAAATATCAAACATGCAATCCCATGTGATGCTGTCGCAGCACCGACCCCTCCCTCATTACCTCCGCTGAGGTGCCCTTGTGCAGCTGCTCCGGACAAAGTTAGTGGCCAACAGATTAGACTGTGGTCAAAGAAGGCACGCTTGAGGAGTGTGGTCAACATGTGGTCAGTATACTTTAATGCATACACATCATCAGGTTCTGTGAGTGTAGAAATGAGAATTTGCAAGCAATGAAAGAAGTGAGGTTTAAAAAAAAATTACTTAAAATTAGTTAGTTGTTGTTTTTTTTTTTTAATAGAAGCCAGCTTTATTATATTTTTCCTAAAAACATTTGCTTTAAAAAAAAATCAAATCTACAACCAATTTGTTCATTGTCTTTTTCTTATGTTTTTAAAAGAAATCGCACCAATTTTCTCAGATTTCAACATTAAAATACTTGTGATGGGTGTTTGAAAGCAGCACATTAAAAGTAATGTTGTTCCACATTTCAAAGGGTTAACTGAGACCAGTACTCTGTGCCACTCCTTTTTGTTTTATTATTAGCAGAATGAAAGCAATACAGAGAGTTGAAGGAGAACAAAACCAAGGGTCGTTTTGTTTTGTTTTTTTAGCGGTTGTGCACAGCCCTGCCCAGGCAGTGATCCAACACTGAGCACATGGTGCACACAAGTTTGTTTTTTTTTTTGTTTTTTTTTTTAAATGAGGCAACACAAATGCTTTTAATTGTTTCTATTATCATTGTACTAAATAACTGTATAGCATCTGCCTTTAGCTGCTGATTTGTGGTGCTGCATGTTCAAAACATGCAGCTCAGCAACATTCAGTTTCCTGAAGAAGCTGATTCTTCATCAGTTACTGTTGCACAGTTAAAGTAGGGCCCTCAGTGTCTGCATCAGTAGTGTCACATCTTGTCTCCTTTGGTCATATTTTTCCTTGGTCTCATTCTGTAGATTCATTTCCTGTTTTAGTTTGTTTTGCACATCTCCTCTTGGTTCAGATCCTCACTTACTGCCCTTGTGTGTTTCCCTCTTCTGTCCCTCCTCTTTCACCTGTGACCTGTGTATTTAGTCTGAGTGCTTCCTTCTGTCAGTGCAAGTTCATCTTTGTACCTTAAAACAAGTGTCCCAGCATTTTTCCCAGTCCTAGTTTTTTCTTCTTTCTGGTTTTAGACTTTGTCTTTTGAAATGATTGCTTATGTGACTGCTTGCATGTGCACCAAATGTTTTCGTGAAGTACAGACTTTTGATTATCCAACTAAACTGTCTTCTGAAATAATGTCCACCAAATGTATTGACAGTCCACCTTTTAGTTGTTGAAATATTTAAGTCTGGCTAAAAGTAAAAGACTGACAAACCAACATTGCCATTTGTCATTTGCAGTGGAAGTCAGTGATAGAGAGCTACAAACTGACAGCCACCACATGTTGTGTTGTCAGGTGGTATGTGCTACAAATCAAAGAGCTGGCTTAAACTTTTTCAGTGCTCCAATGATGCATGTAGCAATGTTTTTTTTTTTTTTGTAGCTGTGCCAGTGTGATAAGTAGCTTACCAAGCTCTTGCTAGGCTAGCTTAATATGCATTTTGGTGCACATACGAATGCAATAGAGCAGCAGAATGTGATGGTAAAATGGGGCTTTAAAATTTGATCAAAAACATAGATGTGTTTTTCACCACTTCGAGCATAGTATCATACTATGGTAACAAGCACTTGAGCAACACTTGAATGGCGACACGGCGATAAGGAAGCTGTTCACACTGGTAATGTTACACTTGAGGTGTGAAAAAAGCATTAATGACAATATATTATTAGCATAAAGGTTGTAGCAGTTTACAGTATTGAACTGTAAACAACATATAGCACATATTCAGATTGCGGTACATTTTGTGAATTAATATTCTTGCAGGGGTCAATGTAGAGCTAATAAGGAATTAATGTATTCAGTTTGCAGCTGAGGTGACTGAATACATGCCCAACCTGTATTTATACCCCAGAGAAGTTACATTCTGTTAGCGATGTTAATTTAATTCTACTTGTCAGAACAGTGTTTTTATTTTCTGCAGAAATCTGCTGTATCTGCGTGTACAGTCAGGGCTATTGATTTTAGAAGTTATCAAAAGAAAAAAAAAAACAAGACTGAGCTCTCAGTGGTCTGCTGCCAGGTGCAAAATGGTTAAAGACAACCTGCTGTCACTTAAAATATAAATGATATTATATTTTATCATCCTCACCAAAGTCGAACAGCAGTTTGTCATCATAATCGACTGGTGCAGTTAAGAGGCTGGTTGGATGCACTGCCTAATGAAGACATCTTATGGTAAAGAAATGATTATTCAATTCGTAGGTTACAGCGCTGGTGGACATTTTTGCAGTCAGCATGATAAATGGCTCCATCACAGATAAAGAGGCTGAATGTGGAGGTCTATGCTGGTATATGTTGCCTGTGGTTTTGAGGCTGGTTGGATGTACTGCCAAACTCACAGGAAGGTCTTTGGAGCTTCTGCAGCCAGCCACCAGGGGGACAGAGATGTTTTGGCTTTACTTTTGGGGAGCTGTCACATCATCCATCTTTATTATAGGCTAGAGTCTATGGTACAACACAATGGTAGATTTCTACCCCTAAAAATACAAAATAAGTACTAAAATAATCTTTACCAGCTCATTCAATTTTTGTACATCGTGGCTCCTGTAGCAGCTCTTCTACTCCGCTTTAGTGGCAGCTTGACTCCTTTCCTCACCTGTTGCTGTCACAGTCTCTCATGTGTGTCGAAGAATGGATAAAGAGACACTAGTTGAGGTTGCGATAAAATTTAGTTATTTTGAAATAAAGATGAATCAGAGCTCACGAAACGCTCTGTAAAATCCTCATATGGCCATTCAAGTAGTCATCAAAACCAAATACTAAACATAAAATACTTGAATGCCGCAGAAGATCATATTGAAACATAATAAGACACTTAACCTTTTAGAATAGACACATTATTATAAGAAACTCAGAATATTACTGCAACACTAATGCATCTGAAAAAGCATGTGTGGCAGAACCCATATGCTTCCAATTTAGGAAAATGGCTGAAAAGTAAGCCCCGCAAGAGCACGTAAAGTGTCTGAAACTCAATTTACTGTCTGCAAAAAATGCTTAACTGGATTTTTTTTACCCCCATGTTTCATAATTATAATTAGGCTCCAGAATAATCATGATCATTCAGCAAATCAGTGGAAGAAAAATGCCATTGTTCCGCCTGCTTGCTAGGAAAACATTACACGAAAAAGTTATTTGCGGGGACCGTGAACAGGCTGAGCAGTTTAGAAAATGGATGTGTGTTAAAGGTTACTAAGTGCTGGGGAATAATATTGTATACTATACAATGTTAATTATGTCAGAGCCAGAGAGAGAGAGAGGATAGAAGTCATTATGGAGAGATAAATTGGCATTTTCAGCTCTGTGTGTTTCTCCATCTTTGTGTGGGTAATATTGACTGACGGCACATTGATTTACTTAAGCACAATACTTCACGCAGCTAAAATCAATCATTGACACGATGGGTGATCCCGTATGAGTCATATTTAACATCATACACATGTTGGCCCAGTGTGCCGCGCTGTTTCAGGCAGGATCCCGCGGAGTTAAGTGGTTTTGACAAAGTGTTTACTTGTTGACACAGTGGGGTGTGCTCAAGTTTGTGAGGCTGACATTCGCAATAGTTTCATTGTTAAATGGGGGCTGCTACAGAAAGCGGTGAGCTGTTATATAAGCTCTGTCTGGCTTTTTACAACCGCCTCACACACACGCCTCTTTCAAGCACACTCTTAGACAGACTATAAGACAGCGGGCTCCAGGGCACAGACACATTAAAGGACCCCCACTCCTCCAGCATACAGGAACAAGACATCCAGACTGAAAGAGACACAACACAAAGGCATGGCCATTTGCAGTCAGTTTAACTCTCTGATGTTTTCTGTCTCCTCACATTCCTTTTGTCTCCCTTTGTAGCTGTTTTGTATGTCTTAGAAGTCACTTCATGTCTCCTTGTGGTTGTTTTGAGGCCCTTTTTGGACACTTTGTCTTAATTTTGTGTCTCTTTGTGGTAGTTTTAAGTCTCTTTGCGACTGCTTTGTGTAACTTAGCAATTTTAGCCTGTCTTTAAAATTGTTTAGCCTCCCATTTTCGGTCACTTTGTGTCTCATTTTGGTAACTTTGTATCTTTGCTGTTGTTTTGGAATCTTTTGTTTTTTGTTTTGCATATCCCGTAGTCATTTTGTGTCCCCTTGTAGTTGTTTTTGTGTCTCTCTGATTTCTTTTTCTGTTTATTTGTGGTTGTTTTGTGACTGTAGTCATTTAGTATCTGTTTAGTTGTTGTCTCTTTCTTGTCATTTTTTTGTAGAAATTTTGTACATCTCTAGTCATTTTTTATTTCTTTGTTGTTATTTTTATGTCTATTTGTAGGTTTTTTGTGCCCTTTGTAGTAATTTTTGTTAGTCTTTGTCATCATTTAGTGTCTCTTTATAGTCTTTATGTGGGCCTTTTGCAGTCATTCAGCTTTCCAGCAAGACATGTTGACAGTTACTTCAAACAGAGGCTGT
Organism: Plectropomus leopardus; assembly: GCF_008729295.1. NCBI lineage: Eukaryota > Metazoa > Chordata > Actinopteri > Perciformes > Serranidae > Plectropomus > Plectropomus leopardus. The sequence goes on along the minus strand of NC_056476.1, from coordinate 26,398,647 downwards.
GGCCCTTTTGTGCATGCAGATGCTGTGAACATGTGATAAAATTTGTTATTTAAAACTTCTCAGTAAAATTCAACACTGTATTCATTTGTTCACATTTTATTTTGAAGGCAGCTGCACCATAGCTTGAGTTAGAATTGCAAGACTATCTTTCAAATGCAGGAAGTGAAAAGGTGAATGATCAGGTAGAGCAAAGTTCCGGCTAAAGCTACAGAGATAAACAGAGAGGAGAGGAGATTTGTTTGAATCAGAGAGTGAGAGGAAGGAAATGATGTTGTGATGATAGCAGTGATCTTCTTTGCTGAATTACTGGGTGTTTGGACAGACTAACATGGAATCAGGGTCTTCTTTTCTTTTTTTTAAAGCACCACTCTCTTGACCTTTAAGTGGTAAGTAGTGTGCATAACCTGAATGGGCTTATAAGCAGGCTCAGTGTGTACTAAGTCAAATAACCTTAAAACTCTGAGCAAGGAAGCTACCACTACACAGCTGGTTTTAGAGCCTATGATGAAAACTATGTCCATCGAAAAGCCATACAATGGGTCTTATGCCAGAACATTTTCCTTTTTTTATCCTGAAACCTCTCTTTTTTTCTGGTTTTCTTTTTTTTGTTTCATTTGTTAGATACGCTGGTACGAGTAATTCACGTCAGATTCACCAACTCCCCAATACGATAATAAACACCCCAAATCATTATATAGAGCTACCTGGGAGTACACAACTATATGTATACTACATGTTTGTTATATATTTGACTTGTTATATAGATATAACTTGGTTTTTTTACCAGTTTAATGCAGAAAGTAAAGATTATATATTATATATATTATATATTTAGTTACATATTTATTCACATGGTTGTTCTTTTGTCTTGCCCAGTAGGCAAAATATTCCAAATGGCTCACAGCAGGTGTTTGAACCACGTGCATGTGAACCAGATAGCTAAAAAAAAATCTTCAAGGGGTTTAATCCTTTGAAACTGGAGAAAATTGGCTTGATTTCTTTCAAAAGCATGGGCTGAAAGATTTTCCCTAGCTTTTTGCTTTTTTCTCTAGGTTTTTCTCCTAGCTTTCATTCCTTAAATATCATTCCTTAAATCTCTTTAATTTCCTGTAATTTGTGGAACATTTCTTACCAAGTTGCTCAGTGCCATTTTTCCCATGTTTTTGAAAGAAATCACACCAATTTGCTTAAGGTTTGAAAGCTTTGATTCTTAAAGCAGCTTAATAAAAGTGATGTCACTCCAGGTTTCAAAGGGTTAAAATGAAAAATATTTAGGCTTTTGTCAGTTTTAAAAGCTGTTGTGGACAATATTCAGGGGAAAAAAATCTTATTCAGAATGCATACTAAGCCACTGAGTCAAGAGGGCCATTTTTATATCGTTAAAAGAGCGATCAATTTGACATCCCATAAATATTTCATTTTGTTTGTGCATCATTATTGCATGTGTTGCACTGGTTGTCAAGCCTCTGAGTCAGCCAGAGCATCAGCCACCCCAGGGAGATGTTTTCAGGAAGCACTTTAGAACAAAAGAGGTCCATTTGGTGCACAGTTCAAATAACTTTTCACTTTATTATATGATATGCAGACACTGAGTCAGCTAAAACAGCAGGGGATGTCAGGAGGAACTTTCATTAGCTGCTGTCACTTTTTAAGTAATAGTTTGTTTTGATGCATTTTTGGTGTTATGATGTGATTTTGACTTGAATCTATTTTCTCGTCGTGGTTATCAGACACTGAGTCAGCCAAAACACTGGCACAGCCAGAGGGGCCCTTTCGCAAAGTTATTTTAAAAACAGGAGCAGTCAGTGTGGCATGCAGCTTGTACTCCATTTCACTGACACTGTGTATCATTAAAGTATCTGTTTTCAGTGAGAATGGTTTTGGGAGGCACTGAATCAGCTACAGCATCAGTGATACCTGGGGAAGCCTCGCACAATAAGAGTGGTCCTTTTAAATTATAAAAAAGGACGATTATACAAGCTGCCAGCTGGATGTTACAAAGCTGAACAGAATTAATATTAATGTTTTGAACCTTACACATCTCAGAACTTGGCACGGCTGACTCCAGTGTGCATTCACATTGATACAGTCTTTTACAATTAGGCAGCTTCATATAAAAGCTGGTTGCAGTGGCAGATGAAGAAATGCAAGATGAATGACACTGATTTAATAACTCGTAAGATGAGTTTTCACAAAGCCAATAAAATGTAATTAACTTGCCAGTACTCACTTTGGTGTTCAGTTAAAGCAGCTAATGATTGTGGAGATGAATTTGTTTGTTGTAAAGTGAAAAGTTTTTTCCTATGCAGAAAGATTTAAGCTTGTTTAAAGGGATATATTGCCAAATTTCAATCACATGTATCATAACAATGTGGCGAGTATGTGTAAATGAACTATGGTAAACTTTACGTTAATCTCCTAGCTCAAATCCCCTGTGAAACTTCTCATCCAGGAGATTGTCACTGGCTCTCAGGCTGTTCTTTAAACTACAGATTGTACTTTTGCATATTCATAGGTACACCACCACGGACACAAAGAGTGCGGAAGCGGATCAAGAAAGTCACCCCTCTCTCTCTAATACAGACGAAACTCTGAAAAACCATAAACCAAGGCAGTGCCGATCAAATATAAACCGAGTATACTGTATTGCGTATGTCACACCTGAAATTTCTTTGGAAAAATATTTCAGTACACTATGTATTAAACAAAACAAGGCCACTCACTCCTACCGAAAACTGCAGGAAGTTCTCGAATATATACAGTGACAAAAGTAAGAAAAAACAGTATTTACAAAATTTGCAAAAAGTCACAAATCATTGCCTCTCTTATATTCTGCAGTTACGACATGCGGTCTAAAATCAGACTCTGACATTCTTTGGTTTTGTGTAAAAACGCAAAGGAGGCATAAAGAAGGGACTTTGTAGCAGCCTGGTTGTGCAATCTTTGTGCAAAAAGGGCTAAAGTCAGACAAGATCAGAATCAGGACCATGGACAGCGACAGTTAGCCCATATGCTGCTCTTTATATACAAGTCACTGAAAGTACTGCGCTACACTGTGATAGTACATGTATTACTATGTGTTGCTCCAATTCTTATGAACACCAGATATAAAAATAACAGCAGAGTGCTGTCTGTCATGGCACCCACACACAAACCTATTCATACATCTAAACTCACTTACTCCTTGAATCCGTCACGGGTGTTGCTGCGTAAACACACAAGGCCACCCCATTAGTGAGAAACGTCTCAGATCCCCGTGGTGATTGAGAGAATTAAGAGCAAAGAAAGAAAGGACTGTGAGGAATGAGGCTGACAGCAGCCGTGTGCTGAGTTACTGACTGTAACCTTCAGTTTAATCACTCAGTCTCTGTTCCTCCAACAACCGTGCTGATTACCCAGCCTCACTGAGACATTACCCTGCAATCAAAGCAGCGCCGCCCAATGATCTCGCCAATCAGCTTTCATCCATTTCTGAATTATGCAGATTCACTTTCTCATTAAGAGGCCGACATAAACAAATTACTATCTGTTAACCATTCATCTGCTGTAGGTGTGAGCCTCTTCCTCAAAGCAGTTTTCACACTGCTGACCCCAATGTTGCCTTCAAAGGTGGCTTCAGAAAGTTTGTAATTCGCTCTGTCATGCACATTGATTCACTGCAGTTACAATAGCGACCCAGTTTCACAGAATAAAAGTATCAAACAGCCATAGAAAGTTCTCTCACAGCTTTTTCCGTGCTGGCCATCTGTATGTTCTGTCATTTCAAACACTCACATTTTTTACCAGATGGCTAAAAATGCTTCTGTTTCTAATCCTAACCTCAAAAGCACTTTATCCTAGCTCACACATTGGCTTGCCTGACAAACTTATGACCTGTTTCCTTTATAGGAAATGCAGTGTCAGACTAGCCAAGTGAACTGTGACAGTATTTCTATGCCACAGCTCGGTCATGTTTTTTTTCCATTTATTATGGCTGTAGTCTGACAGAGCTGACTTTGAGTAACTAAAGTTATATGTTGCAGAACTGTCACATTGCTGCTGTTGTCTTGAGTCTAACACATCCGTGTCACACTTAAATCTCTGATGTATTTGTCAGCTTTTAGTCCACGTGTGGTTTATTTTGATGCCTGCATCTGCCCGCGGAAAAAGAATGACTGAACAAAGTCGAGCCAATCAAGGCAAACTTCCAACCCAATCACCACAATAAATGTTGGCATTGAGCATTTTTGGAATTTTGACATGTGGTTAGGTTCAGACACAAATACCACTTTGTTTGGGTTAGAAAAACATCATGTTTTGGCTTAAAAAAAAAAAAGAAATACAATGCCTGCTTTTGTCTCAACAACAATGCCTGTAAATCTCCTGACCTGTTGTTAAAAAATATCTGCCTTTGTTGCTACAAACAAGGCTGAAAATGTCCCAACCTTCTGCAAAAAAAAAAAGCTTTTGTTGTTACAAACATGGCTGGAAATGCCCCCTCTTGCTGAAAAATACCCAGTTTTGTCTTGAACAGTGGTCTGTTGTTGTCTACTGCAAACTCAGCTCATAAGTATGTAATTCGAACTCCATCACTTGAAAAATGTTGATATGTATGAAATGTACAGCTGTCCATGGTTTGCAGAACCAGTCCTTTTAAGCCAGCCGACATTTTCCCGCTCTTCAGTGACCATCTTGTGCATACTGTGGCATAAGAACAACGGCAGTCCTGCAGACTTGCGTGTGACAGAATATGTCTTATGCGTGATATTACGACCCAAGCAGTGGTATTTTAGCTAATGAGATGTTTCATAATTTGCGAAGCAAGAGTAATAAAATGTGTTTAATAAGGCTGTTGTGTCCAGCAGCCAGCTGTGTCTCCATCTGGTTATAAAAAATAATAAAATCACATCATCACCAGCGTGTTTGCCAGCACTTTAGTACAGCTTTGGAGGTCTGGAAGGGACTTCTGCTCACATCAAAACCATAGTTAGTCAATATAAAGACGATATGATATAGTCCAGATACAACACTTTTGATTGTTATAGTTGGTAAAGAATTTTCTTTCTTACTTACAGCCATGCCACTGACACACAAACGAGCACACACATGCAGCATCACTTTGTCTACATGACCTTTTTAAATCCACTTTTATAAAAAAAAAAAAAAAAAAAAACACACAGTTACTGCTCTCTCACTCTTCCAAGCCTTTGCCTGCTATGTTACACAGTTGCATGTGCACCTGGCTGCGTGTATGTGTGCTGTGACCTTTCCATGCCCAACCTGGCTCAGAGTTTAAATGGAACCTGGGTGTTTTCAGAGCTGTCTGGCATCGAGCCTGGCTCACAGAATCACACGATATTTTGTTGTTTGACTTTGCTTCGGTGTTAAAGGTTAACTGTTAATCAGGGTGTCGTTTTGGCCGCTGGACAAAGGCACGCAACCTGTACTAACAATGTTGTTCCCTCCCCTCCTTCTGTCTCTTTTGTCCTTTCACTTGCTTCCCTGTGAACATGGAGTAAGAAACTAAATTGAGAGTATTTTTTTATATGCAGAAAAATAGCCTCTGAGTCATTGTCTCTTTTTTTTTTTTTATCATTTATTTATGAACCTTCTTTGCCAAAACTCATGCCATCGGGGTAATACTGTGACTGCTGTCTGTGAAGATATAACCCTTTAAAACCTGAAACAGCATCTCTTTTCTTTTGCTGCTTTCAGATGCCTTTCACAAGTATAGAAACTGTAGAACTGATTTTAAATAAAACGTGAGGGGAAAAGGCAATAAGCAACTTGTTAAGAAATGTTCCTTAAACTGCAAGAAAATATAGGGAAAATTTTTAATTATCATAATTACATTTTTTTAAAAACGTATTATTTATTTATTTATTTTAATTTTAATTTTATTTTTATTTTTTGAGCACTTTTCTCCAAGTCTTGGTGGGTGTATAAAGAGTTCATGTGGGGAAACTTGTTATTTGATGGCTTTGTTGTTGTTGTTGTTGTAAGTTTTGAAGTCTGTAACTGCTGCAGCAGAGGAGAAATGTCAGAAATTATAAAGTGGAAAGGTGACTGTCAGCCAGCAGCTCCTGTGAGCCGCCAGGGCTGTCTGTAACAGTGCCACAGCTTGTCTCTTCTACCTGGTTGTTAATTGGAGTTAATTACACTCATCTGGCATCAGTCCCTGATTAAACCACCACACTCAAATCTCAATTGTCTTGAAAGGCCTACAGTTAATTAGTGTGTCTTTGTGCATATTTGTAACTGTTCACATATGGGTTTGTTGTTGAAAACTGTTGCTTTGGTTTGTTTTTGCATAACTCATGTTTGCTCATTTCTGATCCTTATCATTAATTACATCCAAGTGGAAAACCTAGTTACAGACATTCAGAAAAATGCAGTGCCCTTAATTACTTTCAGTGTGCTACATTTCACTGAGTTGCTTGTAAAAGTGCTCGCTAGTAAAAGTGTATTGGCTTTAAAATTAGTGGAAAGTGGAAATTAAAACAAAAACATGTACATTAGTTATTTTGTCTGTTGGTGCTCCTGACCTGGATGTCTGGAGTTGGTCCCAGAGAGCTGCATGCTGCCGCTCATTGCTCCATAGAGGATGGGTTAAATGCAGAAGATAAATTTCAAATTATTTTTCTTCTTCTTCTTTAATCCTCACAAATAGCAACTGTTCAACTAAGTGGCACATCACTGCAGCTCATTAATTCTGTGATGATTCAGCCCGTTCTCACTCCAAAGACACCTACAGCATCCAAGCGGAACGTGGCTGGACGGCGTCAGATGAGAACACACTCGGTCAGAACCAGTGGCATTGTTATTATATGCAGGCAGGACCCAACTGAGCATGTTCACATGCAACGCACACAAGGGGTTACTTGAGAAAACGGCAGGATAGAACCAGTTGTGCTGACGGTAACAACTTTATATAAGGTGTGCGCTAATAGGACGGGTAGGAGGACGATGGGTCCCACAAATAACCAAATTTTGTGGGAGGACGTATTTTGTTTCCCGTGTGGATGTGTGTTTTTTTTCTAGGCCTTACCATGTGCGTCTTTTGCCTAAATCTAACCATCCGTGACTTTGTTGCCTTATCCTAATCATCATGACGTTCACTATGTGCTGTTGTATAAGGAAAATGCCACAATGTGCATTTGTTGACATCACGGTAACAGCGTCCCAGAGCGTAAACAGCTGATGCAGAGGAAGACCTAAAATGTCAAAAGTAGACGCAGGAGGTCACTGATAAAGTGGCACCATGTGAGGAACTGGGATAAGAACGTGTTTGATGCTTTCATATATCCACAAGTGATCACAAAGACGTGTTAAATTAGTCTTAAAGTCACACTAGACAGGTTTACATGCAACATAATTAGGTGAAGTTGAGCTCCGTGTCTTTTTAATGTGCGTTGTAGAGGAGAAGATGATGATGAAGTCACTGGCGAATTCCTCTCGCTCGCAGCTCCCCACTCTCTCACTGCTGATGAGGAGACATCTTTGTATTTCACACTTAATATGTATCTCATCACTTCCTAATTTCCCTGCAGTGAACCTCCTCAACTCCAGAATAGTAATTTAAGAGATCTGCAGCATCTGTATTAGTAGGGGGGCAAATCTCTGCGGCAGGCTGACAAACTCTCTGAAAAAGGACAATAACCCTTCCCATTCCTCTCATTCTTCCTTTTCTCTCCGTCTAACTTTCTTTCTTCTGCTTGCTTCTGCTCCTCTCTTTGTTTGACAAGTGAACACTCCAAAGTGGCACTGAAGTTTCAGTTCAGTGAGACTGGCAGTTTATAATGCACACACGCTCAAGTTCTGCCGGCCACTGACCATTTCAGACCAGTGACTCAGGTTTGGTTTGACTGAGAGGTGTGACTGGAAAAATCCCTTGTGGGGCCGCTGTAAGTGACTGAGAAACAGCTAGAGAGATGGGGGTCAGGGGAGGCAAAGATGAAAAGACAGGGAGCAAGAGGGAGAGAGGAAAGAACATTGTGGTGCAGCCCAGTACTTTCCTGGCTATCTAAATTTGTACTAAAATCATCAACAACACTAAAACCTTTCATCTTAAGGCCTGCTTAATACATTCTGTTGGTAACATCCCTCTAATTACTATAAATCTTACATGTACATATTGTATACTTAAAACATGGTTCACTGGCAGAAGAAGAAACAATGTGGGTGTTGTATGGACATATGTGCTAATAATATTCATTTGCCAGATCATATTGTCGTTAAGGATTATATGTGCTTTTAATGCACCAACCATTTCATTCATGCAAGTTTCTTGCATATGTCTTTCTGTTTTAGTGTCTATCTCATCACCTGGTTGAAAATCAGCTTTTGGTTAATACTGGCATATATATAGCAGTGTTTATTCATTTGTGCTGTCCTTGTAAAAATAAAATCATAAATAAATAGACAAGTTTAGTGGCGCAAGTAAAGTTTAGTAAAGAAAACTAATGTAGGTTAGATCTAGGGAAGTCAAGTTATGTAGGTAAGGTGTAGGCAAGTAGAATTATGTAGATCAAATTTGGGCAAATTACATAACTTAGGTTGAGGGGAAAAAAATATAGTGATGACTTACCTTGAAATAAATCAAAGTTCACTTTGTTTCACACAGTTCTGAACACCAGTTTTATGGGTCAAAGTCCTGTGTTGTTTGACCCATCCACTGCCTTTATACTACTCCCATCTTTACTCCTGTTAGTGCGCTACTCACGTGATCACAGCTTTCCTATTTATGGAGAATATACATTTGGCTTATGATAATATGGGTTATTGAAGGGTTATATGAGTTGCATCACCTTTCATGTACAAAGAGAACATGAGAAGAGTCTCCACATTTGAATTTGGCTAACAGTATTCAATTTTACATCCCAATACAGTGCAAAATCTTACCGAACTTCCAGATTATCTGCAAGAGAAAATGCTAATTAAGGAATGTTTCCTATAATACTACAGTTAAATGAATGTTAGGAGTTTGTTCAACAAGATAAGCAGTTGGTTTACTAATTCTTCAATCATTAAATCATTGCTTTTATTGATGAACCTTTTCTGCTCAGTGGAGCATAAAAACTTTTGCAATATTTTAACTTTTCCACTCATCTTCTAAAATGAGCAAATTGTTAATGTGCCCAAAAGCAGGTGGGTGGAAACTCGCTTATTAGTATTCCTATCACATTTTATTACTTTTTATGATTTGTCCACTCTCTGATTCAGTAGTTATGAAAAGTCATCGATTCTGACTTGGATGCATTTTAAGGGTCAGAGTGTTGCACATTTTCCCTCTGGAGTGGTGAGAGCTAATTGAAAATGCTGGAAGAGAAAAGAAGTGTCCAACTTTTGGACCTTGATAACAAAGGGCTGAGTGTAACACAGTTCTCACGAGGATTGTCTAAATTTTCAACACACAAAAACTTGGCACTGGAAAATTTTAGAAATATGGTACATTGGCCTTCAAAATTCAATTTAAAAGAGACCAGATGTGTTAACATGTCCTACTCAGTGGCAACCTGGCATTCACACGCATAAATACTAACTGCACTACTGGATACATCAGCAGCACCACTTACATTTAGTGCGAGCCCCACACACTTCTGACAGAACACATAGATAGCAAAGCAGACAAAATGTGTGTAATGTACAAATAAACCTGCAGTTAATGTGCCAAAGCTGGAAACACAATGAAAAGAAAACACAAATGATGTTTGCCTCTACACACTGCCATTTAAGTAGGGTAGTTTAATGGGTTGCCTTGAGTGAGGATGCTGGTTCAAAAGATATAAAAAGGGGAATGACTGTCACATTACTTTTGTGAAATTAAAATTATTCAAACAGGCTCCACAGGAGAAATATGCTGAATTTATGTAACTCAGTTGGCAAACGGTACAAAAGACACTTATGGTCAATGATGATGAGCTAGTTTTAGGCAGTGGATGACTGCCTAAAAGTGTGTGTGCGTGTGCGTGTGCGTGTGCGTGTGTGTGTGTGCGTGTGTGTTCAGCCACGATCCACTTTATCAGCCATGCTAAATTAGACAGGACATTCAATTGCTTCACATACACACACCTCAACATGGTGTTGAAGGACCAGCTGTTTTGTTTTCACACCTACAGACTTGTCAATGTGAGGTGACACGCAGGTGCACACACAAACACACACACACACACAATAAAAGTCTGGCTTATGACATATTAATGCAGGTCAGTGACCAGCTAACTAACCAGCTGACTCACTGTTTGTGTGCAGGCGTGCATGCGGGCGTGCGTGCGTGCATCACACGTACATACATGCGAGAGAAAGAGAGTAAGTGAGTGGGTGAGAGAGAGTTTGAACCTATGGTTAATTCAGCATGGTTAATAAACTAGATCTCTGTATCACCCTCTCTCTCTCTCTCTCTCTCTCTCTCACTCTCACTCTCACTCACACACACACACACACACACACACACACACACACACACAGCAATAAGATGTTTAGAGACCATCTGTCGCCTCTCCCTGAAGTGAAAGATGTGGGAAGATACGACATGCGTACACAATGAACTGACCAGCTGATTTGAGAAATAATTAGCAAATGATTTTCTTGTTTACTCACTGACTGGTTGAATGATTCAAAATGTGACTGAATCTATCGAGTGACAGACTGCTCGTCGTATATAGTAAATGTGTCTTGTATGGATGTGTGCTAGTAAGGTGTTTGTCAATGGACATCCAGACAGACTGTGTACATGGTATAGCCTGTAGATGTTCACACAACAAACACTTTGACTTTTCAGCAAACAGCATTCATGTATGAAAAACCTGTGTCCACACTAATGTATACATATCACCTGTTCTGTTTTATTACAGCCAAACTCACAATTAAGTTTATCTTAATTTGTCTGTGTTTTATCAGTGAACTCAGGGACCTCAAAAGGCAATTCGGTTGTAGGTCCTAAATTCTACTCTATTAAAAATCAACAAATATAGCTTAATAACAGCATTTGTAGACAAATCCAGTGGGCTGTACCTTGAAGCAAGTTAAACAGAGCCAGGTTCTCTTTGACTGAACTGGCTCAATAAACTCTAATGCCTCTGTCAGAGATAACAGGTGCCATGAAGGTGATATAAACGGTCTCTGTTAACTCAGGCTTTTTGCGCCAGCCTTCACATAAAGTGAGTGCTGAATGCATCATTTGAGACTAAAAAATGATACAAGACTATTAAAACACTATCACAGCAAAAAGTAAAACCGTTGCTTCAATAAGGGGAGCAGTGGAATGTTGACAGGAAATTGCAAACTGTGTGAATGCACACATTATTATTACATAATCATTATTTGTGTGTCTAACGTGACAGTTGCAGCTTGGAACTTGATGCAGCAGATTTAAACACTGTAATCAAGAACTATGTTTAGGTCTGACTGTGTCCCGTAGTGGAGGCATAAAAATCGCTTTAGTTTTTGGACAACGGTGGTGATGATGTTGATGGTTGTTGATTTCATTCAATTGAATTTGTTGAAATGTTTGGCAGGGAGAAACTCGGCCGTCATTACACAGAGAAGGTCACACATTAAACCATAATGCCAGCAAAATCTCCATAACAACCGCCTGAGCCAAAGATGTGGTTCTAAATTCTGACTGAAAAAAACAAAAAAAACATGCAAGAGGACTGAAAAAAGAGAAAGAAATGTAGTGAGTATATTAATTCATAGTGTGGGAAGATGGCTGACGGAGAGAAACAGTGAGTAGAAGCTCTTGTCATCACACTTCACAGAGCTCGTCTTCTGCAACACTACACTAACTTTATGATACTTTCCATTTCCACACTCAAGCACTTTCCACAATCTTTATTTATAACCGCACTGAGGCACAGACACGCTGAAAAACACCCATGTGTCATTAATCAAGAGCTGAGATGTAAAAGCTTATTCTGTTTGAAATTAATGAAACCATGTGCGGGTGCGATAATCTCATTTGTTTCCAAAGCAAAGTCATGTTGTTTGGAGCATTTTCTTGAACGTACTATCATTTTCTTTATTCAGTAATCTTTGTTTTTTATCTTTCATGTTTTTGAAAGGTGCTGCCTCCTCTTTTCACTCTATAGTCACGCTTATTTTTTGTGTCTTTCTTTCATTGTCAGCGGGATGAGTTATTTCCTGTCTCCACCTCCATCTCTTCTCTTTTCTTTTTCCCTTTTTTGCATCTTTATCCTACAAAAAGGAAGTTAATCAGTATGCAAAAAGGGACCGAAAAAGGTAAATTGAAATGTCATTTTTTATTCATCAGCACAGAGGGTGGTGTGTCTGCACGTGTTACTGTCTCTCTGTTTATGTGTGTGTTTTCTGTGTTCATTTTCAGAGAGAGTGTGTGTGTGTGTGTGTGTTTGTGTTACTGTATCTCTTTTTCAGGACAAATACGGGTTGACAGCCTTAGTTTTCATATGAGGCCTTTAAAGGCTTTTCTTATTTTCTAATGCATATTTGCATATTACAGAAACCTTGTCTACAAGAAATTCCATCCCAGATTCATTTTCATTTTATAAAAAACATATGCACTTATGTTTCAGTCAAATGAAATTACAGAATACAGGGATAAATCTTTCCCTTGCTTAACCGACAAATTGCTTTTGTGTATAAGTGTGTAAGTATTGTGTCGACTAATAAATGTTTCTGGTGAACACCTGAGTGGCTGCATGCATCAGTCACAAGTGAGTGCCTACAGAAAATCTAATCCTCCTTCCAACAAAGAGACACGAAGAGACGGCTAATGAGAAGACTGAATGTCAAACTTAAAAAAGTCAGAAGTTAACAGTCAGCAGAAAAGTGACATTTTCGCTGGAAGTATTGTATATATTTGAAAATATTTCTACAAGTTCAGATGAAAGTCGAGACTGAAAACACCCAGAAAGATGACAAAAAAAATGTTTTCATCACCTCTTTCTTTCTCTCTCCTCTATGCATATGCAAAGATTTCCATGCATTAGATTTACACACACACACATGCACATATAGTGAGTGTGACTCTTAGGAGAGACTCCTGGAGAGGTTGTGTGCTGCCGCGGGGAGGTTTTGACGGTCGGCCACTTTCACCACAGCCAAGGCTTCGCATCTCAGCAAAGAGACGGGAAATGTGTCAAGTTAAGGCGAGGTTTCGAGGTCAAGGTGTGAAATCACAGTCTGGAAAGCTGTTGAACAGAACTACAAAGGAAAGGAGAGGGGCAGAGGATGAAGGGGAAAAAATGCACAGTGGCAAATCGACGCGTCAGACAGGAACCCTGTCTGGTCTGGACTGCAAAGACAGTGTGTTGTTTTATTTGGCTGGTATGTTAAACACGTTTTTATTTCACCAGGTACAGTGGGTATGAACTGTGATGGAAGTCTCTGATGCATAATATGAATACATTCTGCCTGTTGACATTTGAAGTATAAGTTAGCATTTAGGCTCATTGTTTTTACTTTTTACATAAGCTGTTAAAACAATTTTCACCTCAATTTTAAGTCTCCATGTGTCCAAACGTTCTCATATTATGTGTTAACTAATATGTAAATGTGCTCAAGAAACTGATACAGAAGCTTACTAGATATGAAGACTCCCTGGGTAAAAAGCTCATTGTTTTCTATTTAATACCTCATTCCCATAAACCCGCTAAATATCTGTATTCCCACTGCCACATTTACCGGTGGAGAGTGAGTCAGACTTTATGTCAGCTGGCGTGTCAATTTCATGTCAATTCTTTTCATACAGCCCATTATCACAAAACACGGTTTGCTTCACAGGGCTTTACAGAAGACGACATCCCTCTGCCCTTAGACCCTCACATCGCCTAAGGAAAAACTCTTGGTGAGTCGGTGCAACGTCACAGACAGGCAGGAGAACGGGTAAACAGTAGACAGCAGCAGGAACAGAGGTCTCTGAAAACTTTTCAGTTTCTTCTCATTATTTAACTCTTACTTATTAAGTCTCCCTTTCTAACTGATTCCAGATGTGTTTGGATCGGTGTTATCGTGCTGCACAGGAGGAGACCGATAGTAATCAGTCACGGCGCGTAATTAAATCTTGCCAGGAAAGCAGCTGAAATTACCACGTTCACCTGGGTGTTACGTTCCCATCAGTGCTGATCAGAGTCAGAGATGATAAAAATCCATGTCTATTGCAGCCATTTGACCCGGGTGTGAATGCCGATTGTACGCATTCCCATTGCATTAAAAAGCCCGATGTTAGCGGATGTTAGTGGGTTTTTTGTGCAGTGGGAATGAGGCTTAAATGTTGCAGCACTTTTCATAAAACAGAATTACTACTAACTCATTTCATACACCTGGTTATCCAACATATCTTCATCCCAACTTGTCACATGATGCCGCTCTGTCAGTTACCTTCTGCGTCTACTTATGACGTTTTAGGTATCATCCTGCGTCAGCTGTGAACTTTGTGGGATGCCGTTACTGTGATGTCAACAAATGCACATGGTGGGAGGACGATGCACAGTCCTTATGTTTACAAAGCGAATGGCAACTAACGCAGAATGTCATTATGGTTGGGACTGCACAACAAAGTCATTGATGGTTAGGTTAGGCAAAGGAAGTGCATGCTAAGGTGTAGAAAAAAACTCCCGACATCCACACAAGAATGGAACTCCAGACTCCTGCACAAAAGTCAGTTGTTTGTGGGACCCTTCCACCTCCCTTTACCACCTTTACTATAGGCACATTTGTGCTCCTTAAAATATGTCATAACCGGCAGCATTGCTACCTGACACCGTCAACAGCGTTGCATGTTGATGCACCTGCTGCTGTCGGTTAGCGTATAATGACAACGCCACCAGGTTCTGTCGCGCATTCTGAGCGCATTCTCGTCTGATGCCACCCAGCCATATTTCGGTTGGACGCCGAAAGTGCCTTTTGGTGTCACGCTTGTATGCCAAAAATACTGCTATTACAATGGTTTCCTGTGGTTCTCAGTCAGATGGGCCCCTCACTGCTCAACAGCTCCATCTTACTACCCAAATATTGTCACTGACTCCAAAAAGGATGGCAATGGCTTCAAAACAAGAGGCCACAAACCAGTGGGTGATGTCACAGTGGCTTTGTCCACATCTGTTTTAAAGACCAAGCCTGTGTAATACCTCCTTAAATTCCAAATATGTAAACACTGTTTTTTAAAGAATATGTCTGGTGATATTCTTTTTTTTTCTTACTGTCATCAAATCCCACAAAAAGCCCCAATCCAACAAATCTGAATTAATCTGAATCTGAATGAATGAACAGATCCTTCTAACAAGTACTGTCTGTGCATCCAAAGCCTGATCCATCATGTTCCTGTGTGCCATAGAGCTCCATTGTTGTCCAAAAACTATTGAAAACACGTCAGTGAGTCACAATGTGACTGAGTTACATGTTCTGTCATCACCATGAATACAAACACATTGTGAGTGAGTTCGAGTCAACCCAACATGCACTGCCCTGGTGCTGCAAATGCTTTCTCTAGGTATAACATAACCTTTATTTTTAATAAGTATAAATTTATGGTCTGTTTTTAAACATTGGCACATTCAGTAGGAATGAATGGGCTTTGAGAGCCACCCACAGTCTGGGTAAGTAGGTTTTTGTCTTTCTGTTTGTGTTTGTTGACAGTAACAAAAATACAGAATATCTTTAGATTTATCCTTTGAATGTCTTTGTCAAGTCCCCTCAGGCCGTTGTTGGTTTCTATTTATTTTCATTTGAAATAAAAATCCACCGGCAGACCCTTGAAACTTGCTTTAGTTGTATAAGCCATCACAGTGAACATCATGACTGTTTAATATTGTTTCTTGCAGTTGATTGCAAGTGCAGATTGATGAGGTCTACTGCATTACCTGATTTAGCAACACACCACTGCAAGAGAATAACCACACCTGTATCAGCCAGCGGTTGTTTCTCTGTGTTCAGCTGCTCCTGGAGGGAAGGACTGCTGGGTATAGCCTTTTCACAACATGTATCCTGCACACATGCACCTACACACTCTTGTGACCTCTTACTTTCTCCTTCACAGTCATGAAAACATACAGTATATTATCCACTCATATAGAATGTCATGTCTGCAAACACACATGTAGAAACGGACACACACTGAGGGTCAGCAGGTCATTTTAACCACTGAGAGGATAATGAGAAATCAATACTAAAACAAATCATCACTGCTCCCACACTGCTAGCCTCATTACCTGTGTGTGTGTGTGTGTGTGTGTGTGTGTGTGTGTGTGTGTGTGTGTGTTTGAACATGTGTGTGAATGTGAAAGTGTGTAAGAGACAGAGTGATGATACAGTGACCTCAAGTTCTTCAGCAAGGTCTCACACTGGATAAAGTAGTCACACTGCAGTTTGGGTCTAAACATGGAAGTGGATGATGAATAATAGTTCAGTAATAAAATATATAATCATTTAAATACCACTGCATGAGGTAATTTTTTGGATTCTGGATAATTCTCTGGATTCTGGATTTCATATCTAACCAATAATTTACAGAAAGCAACTCAAGTTGTCCAACATCAACCATGATGCATTGAAAGCTAACAAGGTTTTAACATTATTAATTTGACAAACCTGTCCAATGTTATTGTGCATATAATATATAATGCAGTGTCTTTTGTACTAAGAAGCACTTGAAGTTGATCTTGATTCCAAGAGGAAGCCATGAATATTGTGGACACAGCACCAAAACAAACAAAACAAAAAAAGCCTCTGCAAATATACTGAGGTGAAAGACTTGCCCCTTTCTCTCAAAATCAGACCAAACAGATAATATAAAGTAGTGCTGATCAAATATGAATCATGATCCGGTTACTGATTGCCTATTTCTTGCCTCAAATGTTTTCAGAAATGTATTTTAGCTTACTTTTTAACTGTAATTAGAGAGTTTATAATTCGTCTAATTTGTCACCTGTCAACCGCCATATTGTCTCCTGTGTCATAACAGACAACTGTGGGAGTGTTTATTGGTCCAGTATCATTCTTGTTTTTCTTTTTCTTTTTTTAAATTTATTTTTCTTCCTACTGGCAGCCATACTTTCTACTCCTAAATTTTTATTTACTGCATCTGTTATCCAGTTCCTACAGGATGTGGCGATTAGAAAAATTGACGTGAATTTAGCCAGCCCTGTGAATTCTTTGCCACCTTGCAATTTTGTCCAATCACTGCAACTTAACTGCAAATTTTAATATTACAGTGAGTAAAATCTAATTTGTTCCGGAGCTGCATGCAGCGTATTGATTCACTCGGTCCCTCTCTCTCTTTTGTTTTTTTTAGACTACTGCTGTGAGACCAGAGCTCTGTGCCTGGGAGAGAGTCACACACACCGTGGCAGGGCTAACTGCTAGCATCACACAGGTAATGTTACCCTGCCAATTACTAACAGGTTTAACAACAGAGACTAGCTGTTTTGATGCATGGCATGACAGCATCACAATTATTTTTGCAATTTTCACTTGCAACCTTCATTTCATTGCAAACATATATGGATATATATATATATATATATATATATATATATATATATATATATATATAAAAAAAAACACCACAGCATGCTATGCAATTTTTTAGAAAAGCCGCCATGAAATCAGGCATGTTAGGCCACAGCAACAATCCTGGAGGGACTGGTTATCCCATCGTTAAATCCACTCAATTCCACAAATGTAGGACTGCAATGTCACTTTTGACCACACACCCTACCTTACATTTCTTAACAGTTTTAACACAGAATGGCACTATTTCACTCATTTGATCACCAAAAGATGACTGACAACAAAATAACAAGAACAACACTGCAGTTTTTAAATAATAAAGACTTGACACACACGTCATGTGATCTGATCCAGGCTGGATTAATGTGGTGCAATGAACCATTCAGATGATTAAATCATGTGTTAATACTGAAACCTGCACAACCTCTAAAATACCTCCTGTTTATATGTTTCTTCTCTCTTTCATTCTTACACACACACACAAACACACACATACACAGAAACACACGTTTTCTCCACACTCAGTTATCCAGTCACTGACCTTGTTACAGAATTGTTAATAGCATAATAATTGCTCCCTGGTCTAATCCCAGCGCTCCACTGGGATAACTGGTTTCAATTTAGCCAGTCTCTCCAATCTCTGGCTTTCTAATTGGGAGATTGTGTAAAATAATGAGATATGGTATAAGCCATTATATCTTAATTATTTAAATCTCATGTGGGTTAACAGTCTGAAACTAAGATAACATATACAATGGCGTGATGATACAATGTTTGTAAGGCGATAAAGCAATCCATAGCACAGCTAACAAAATGTTTTAATTAGTATTAAAGGATTAATTGATACCCACTGCGGTGTAACTTACACTGTATTAACATGTTGCCATTATGTCATGATTATCCACAGCAAAGACAATCAGACTGTGGATTTGATTGACTGGGACCAACAACTACCAAACAACTAACAGCAAACAAACAATCTTGTATTACAGCCAAACAGTACACTAGAATATTTAAAAGATATATAAAATGCCCCCTGGTTAATCCTTGCAATTGTTCTCTTGGGTTGATTATATTTTCGGACATATTGTTGATGTAAAATCAGGAGTTATACACTGACTATAGAGTGGTGAATTAATGAGTCCTAAAACGCAGTAGTCTGTTAGCCTTTTAGCACTTCCTGTTCCCTTGTCTTAAAGTCTATAGGTTTTTTGAATGGGTTTTTGGTAAAATGCCTTAAATAATGTCTGTGGTTAACACAGGCTAAAGATATTTACACGTTTTGTTCTGCAACATAAAATACATCATACACAACCCAATTTTTGAACTATTAAGGTTTTACTCATCTTAAAAAAGGCGGTTGCTATCAAGTGGCTAAATGGGACTACAATGTTTATCGGGAAGGTAAGACATCATCACACTGGACACAGAAACTCATTAAACCCACTTGTCTGCCTTTACAGCTTAACAGAGTCACACTCGAACTTGTAAATTTAGATGTATAACAAACCCAATCCAAATTAGACTTTGGAATGGTAAGATAGGCATTGTTTTGCCTGGTGCTTCTTTCAAATAACAGTAAAATAATATATAATGGCCACCATGGTACTAATAATGTATGATAGGCTGAAGGTGGAAGACTTCTAACAATGACTGAACTCACCCTGCTGAGTTACTTAAGTTGTGAACTCCATTCCCACTAAATCATTTCCGATATCATTCCCCCTTCCTCTGTATCAAAGCCAACAATGGCAGTTTAATTAGTCCCAGAGCTGGCCAGCTCTCCCTATCACCATCGGTCTGAATCCCTTCCACCCTCCATCCCTCTCTGTATCTCTGTCTCTTTCTTACCGTATCTTTGTCTGTCTCATCTATCCTGTTAGAATACAATAAGCCTGTGAACTTGGCAGTCAGATTCACTTTTATGCTGATTTCATCATGCGGTCTCTCATTCTGCTGCCACATATCAGCTCAGAGAGGCAGAGCGCAGCTACTGAGAGACCAATGGCAAGCACAACCTATCCTAGCACTGAGACAAATTAACTGCCATTGTTGGCTTTGATACCAAGGTGAAGGGAAATTATGTTGAAAAGGATTCAGGAGGAATGGAGACTGAAATGTGAAAAGCTGTTAGCACAGTAGGAGACGAAGGGAGAGAGAGACAGACAGACAGCTTCTAAGCAAATACAACTATTTCTCTGTCTTACTGGAGTTTAATCTACTTTACTGTGCTGTTTATTATGATCCAAGTGGTATTCACACCTTCTTGCCAGACATATAACAGCAGCAGAACCTTATTAGATGTCAGACTTTGCTTACAGTGACATTTGCGAGTTTCAGAAAGTGCACTATGTCCTTCAACAGTGACATATTTATTCATGTGATTCACTGCAAGAAAAGTATTAAACTGCTACAATTTTATGCGCATTATAAAAAATGTACTGATTCAACTTTTTTTAAAATTGCAAAACCCAGCCTCAAGGCGAGGATAGAAGTGCCACTAGTTTGCCATTAGACATTGGGTTTGTGGTTTGTAGCAGCAGTGTAGCCACTGATAAATTAGGCTACTGACCAGGGGCCCAAAGTGTCAGGGGCCTTCTGTCCCTTTCCTGCAAAATGTCACACAATTTAACTCGTGGCAACCTTTAAAAGACACAAAGAGACCACAGAGATACATACTACAAAAACTCAAATAGACCTTTAAAGAAACAGAAAATAACCACAAATATACACAAAACCACAAAAATGCATAACAACATGCATAACATTTATATATAAAAATGCAAAACAAACAGAAAGGCAAATTCTCTATAAATGTTATCTTTTATTGGTTTTATTCATTTTTCTATTTGATTGAAAATCAAACTTCGCTTAATTCTATTTATAGACTCCTTTATCCCACTGTATGTTTTTGTATGATTACACAGCAAGCTGTTAAAATGAATCCTGCCTCCTTAAAGAAGTTGTCTGAATCTGAACATGAATATCTATGCCAAGCACTGACTCATAATCCGCCTAAGTTTAGCGGGTATAGGCAACTTTCCAATTCCGTTTCGAGGACGTCAATTACAGCCTCTTGGTCAGTGGCCCTTGGCATCTGCTTCTGAGGTGCCAGGCACTCTTCAGCATTTCTGTGAGACACACCAGGCTTTCAGCTAACGCCAGTGTAAACCTGTGATAATAATTTCTCGGTATAAGGACCAAGAAAGTTTGCGCAGGATAGGAGGGAGTGATGGGCAAGTCAAACAAACAGAGGACTTTCACCCAGGAGACCGCTGTATATAAAGATATTGGCTTTATTAAAGCCCTCTTAGACAAGAGTAGTGTTGCTATAAAAAAAAACTGGCAAGCAGACAGAAACTCTGTTAGTATTCAGGTGAAGGTTTGCATGGTTTAGCAGTCTGGCAGTGGAGGGCAGAGATTATTGAAAAACCTTGCGCTCATAGTTTCTGTAAACGTGGAGAAGACGTACAGCTTTAAATAACCTCCTGAAAGCTTCTCATCCAGCTTCTGTGCCACAGCAATCACATCTGAGCCTCCACATCATCCATCAGGCATTGATGGAAAACTCTATTAGCACTGACAAAGCAACAGTTGGATCATATTGCGGTGGACAGAAGAAATAGAGCTCTTATATAATGTCCATTAGCAGCAGAGGTGTTCACGTGTGTTTTATGAGGCGGATAGGAAATCTATTACTGTTGGTGGAAGCAAAGATAAATCAGGCTTCACAGCACTCTGAAGGTTACATAGAAATCTCTACTGCAATGGGAAAACATACAGAGATAAAAGTTTAAAATTTCCTAACGCCTGATGAGTGTGGACGTTTTTTTTTTTTTTGCTGCATTTTAGTACAATTCAAGTTTGTGTTTCAATATTTGGTTGTAGCACATATTACTATATAATTATTTTCTCAGAACAGCTTCTGTATTTTTCTAATATTAAGTGATCACTATAAATATGCCATAATTAACTGTGTCCCCCTGCGTTTTTTATTGGATGTAAAAGATATGTGACACCAGGCAGAGGCAGAAATAGACCTCAGATCAGGCATGTGTGAAGGTGTGACCTCACTCTTCGATGCAGTGTGAACACGTGGTGATGAAGTGTCTCAGCAGCTACCTAGTGACTGACTAATTAGTGAAATTAAACTCTTTTATTTTTTAATTGTGACGTTCTCTGTTTGAACTAATGCTAAACTACCAAATTGAAAATATGCCATCTCAATTATGACATTTTGGGCTACTTTGCTTCCATTGCGTTTCTTTTTTCAGACTAGTGGAAAGAAAACAACCACAATGCACATTTATGTATTTATTTTATATTTGTGTTTTGGAAATGTATGCCAAAAAGTGCAGTTTTGGAAATAACATTTCTGAAAACTTATGTCAGTAATCAACTGGTGAAGTTTCATGGTAATACGTATCAGGTTTTTTTTACCCAATTCATCTGCAGCGTCTTATATATTTTTTAAAATACATATCTTTAATAGCTATTTTCTCAAGATGTGTTTTTCCTCATATTCTGAGTCACAAATCTCAACTTCAGTAGCATTTACATAAGGAATCGAAGACTGTTTAACTCTACCAGCACAGTCAAAAGCTGACTTAAAGCGAGATACGCCTCTGTAACTAGGTTTCATCATTCCTGTCGTGTGATCAGGAGAAATGTGTGGAAAATGTTAGTTAGGATAACTTACAGAGGTTTTCGAACCTTTAGAAACTGAAATCTGGATATTAAGGTGTAGTCCAAACAAACATAATTTACCCTCCTTTGTTCCACATTTTGACGCAAGATCCCAACGACAGCATTGGTTGCCATGTGCTTTTGTTGCCTAAACATGACAATGTGCAGCATAATGCCACCATGTTTTTGTGCTGACTTCACGATAGCAGCCGGATTGTAAATAGCAGACACAGAAGGATACCTGGAGCATAATATGTAGACCCAGAAGTCTACTGCACAGTGGCAATATATGACAACTTGGGATGAAAACATGTTGCACACACACAATTCAAGCACTGCAGAGAGCATGCAAAACATAGCACAGGCAGCAACATTAAAACAGCCTCACTAAAAAGATCTTGATCAATCAGCAGAATGAAGAACTATTATCAAAAGGCCACTGGAGCTGTACTTTTTGTAATGCATTCTGACAAATGCCATTGTGCAATACACCATCTCATGTGTGACACTTTGCAAAGGCCATAACGACGCACACTCTGACGTCACAAACCAAAATTTAGTGACCCTAAAATTCAGTTTGCATGACAAAAAAAAAAACATTTACAGACATACCAGTATCAGCGTGGCAAGGAAGTCAGCGCATAGTTTGAGGACTGCAATCTTAACCAGAAGATGCAACATACTGAACTTTTTTTTGTTTTTCAACTCTGTGATCAGAGGCTATTTGAATTTAAACCATATGCAGACACATTTGCATACTAATCAAGATCCTAGAGTGTCAGCCCAACAACAGTCCAACCAAGGCATGGGGCATCACCCAAAGGTGCACAGAGCACACATCTGTGTACAGCTGCAAACACAGTTACGCAAAAGACAAATGGTGTTGGTGCTATTTGGTGAAAAAGAAACGGATGTGTAGTCTCAAGCAAGTCTTTGAGGAAATAAAAGCTTTTACCTGCTTCATGTTACTCAAAGCTGTAAACGAGTCTGTAGTGCTGTTGTGTCCTCAACAAAATAGTAGACTGTTTGTTTTTCAGCAGCATTGAGCATTACCTCAATTTCTGCATCACTGCACCTCTTCTTTTAGCCTCACTGCCACTTTGGTCCAGAAGATGATGGAGGTGATAGATGATTGATAGCATTTTCGGAGGTGGAGCCATCATGTTAACTCATACTCTTTCATAAATACACCTCGCATTTAGAGGCAAATGAGTATCATTAACATTCACATAGATGGTTCTAAATGCTCAGGTCTGTTTTATTTTACTGAAATGAACACATTCTTAATAATTTACATTTCAAACATTTCAAAAATGTTATCATATATAAGCTGTTGTTGAATGAAGCGAGGTCAGAGGTTCTGCTACAGGAAAAAAAGATGCAGGTTTGCTATTTTATTGACTTCTCTTTCAATGACTCTGACTTGGTAGATGTAGGTTGTGATAATCATATGGAGATGGTATGGAAATGAAAAATTACCCCTTTTGTTGCAGAGCACCTCAGAATGCAACCCCAGCACTTTCACTATATGGAAATGAGCTAAGTGTTTCTTAACTGCAAATATCAGAGAATAGATTGAATATGAAAATGCCCTCTATGTGACCTTAATTTAACACGGTATTTTCTGTTGGCCTTGATTTAGTTGCTGGATCGTTACTTTGCCTGTGGCCGCTGAGGGCGAGATGTGATGACGGTAAATTTGAGCCATGAATAAGCCCAAATGATGCTGTCATTTTTATGGAAACTCAACATTAGATGAATGATTAGGTCAAATTTAGGTTGAATAAATCTACAGTGAGTACAATTTCCATCACTGTTGCATTACTACCTGTGATGGGCAGGCTGTAGAGTGTTGTGACTGGATTGCTGGGAGCAGGAGTTCTTTTTTTCTTTTTTCCCCAGTCCGTATGACGATTACTCCAAAGTAGACTGCTGTGAATGTGGGATTTCTATTGGCCTATATGTTAGCATATATTAATCATTTTAAAACATTTATTTATCCTAATAGTCCTGACATTAAACAAGGCACACATTTTATTCACATGACAGAATGCATGCCTTTAAAGAGACAGTTCACCCCCAAATCAAAATATATAAAAGTATTTTTGCCATTTACCTTTAGTGCCGAACCATTTTCATTCTGAACACGTCAAATGGCGCCACTCTGTGCTTTCTACATACAAGTGTGATGCCAGAAGCCACCTTCCATATCCACATGGAAGTTGCACAGACGCACCAGATGATAATGCGGTCAGACAGAACCTATGGCAGTATTACGTATACACTTGCGGACGGCCCACCATGACGTCATCCCTTCACGTGCATTTGTTGAAGTCACAGTAATGCAGCCTGGAGCGTAAACACCTGATGCACAAGGATATCTTAAACTTCATAGGTTTATATGCAGAAGGTCCTGACAGAGTGGCAGCTCCATGTAACGAGTTCGGAGTGAGAATGTGTTGGTAGTGCTATAAGTCTTGATAGTTTTGGTGTGAGTTGCTGAGTGTTGAGGATATAGGCCATAGAGACGTCTGCCTCCCCTTCAGTATAATGGAACCAGATGGCACTCTGCTTGTGGTGCTTAAAGCTACAAAAACAAACAGAAAACTACATCGGCAAAAACTAGTGGTAAGGTATTAATCAGGTAAGGAACAGCTGCCTCTTGCTTGAGAAAACTTGGATCTGTAAATCTTTTACTTTGCATGAATGAATGTCTCCTTGTTCTCTTAGTTCTTTCTTTCTGGCAGCCTCAGCAGCACACTCCTTTATCACATATATCAACCTAGGGTTAATAAAAGAGGACGTGCTCGCTGTCTGTTAAATTCAAACATAACACTTCCAGCACTCCATTAATTAACAACTACATCACATCAGGCGGTATGAGCAGGAGCTAATGTCTCATCCCCGACATCCTGACTTGACATTAACAACCTGTCTGATCTACCACACCAGCGTCTGATGGCCTTCTCAGTGGTGTAACTGGTACTGATAATTGACCTGATCAAGACTCGGCCAAAGCTGACAGAGAGAGAAAAAGAAAGAGTTTTAAAAAGAAGGATAAAAGATGTGCAATCCATTCAGTAAATATTTTGATATTATTCTGATCCCACTAGTAATTTCTTGCATCTCCAAGAATACAAATGCATGGCCTGAAGGAGACTGGGTGTAGAAACGAAGCTCAGAAATGCTGCGAGTGCGTCAGTGTGCTTCATTTGTCTGATATTACCTCAGTGTGTACGACATGTTAGACCTGCATATTATATCATTTTTAGTGTGCCAAACACGTACTGCCCTCTACCCAACAGCTAATACCAGCTCCCACTCCGATGGTTCCTCTAAGCCGGAGAATCCACCAGAGCTCTCGTGCCCTGGCCCAATTACAAGAACCCACCCACCCCATCCCCTTCTGAAGCAGCCATGCTCTGCGTCCAGAACAGAGACCACACTACTGTCGATGTTGATTCAGACCAAACACAACATCGCAGCCTGTGATGATATTTAAAAGATGCTGTGTTTACAAAACGAGGCTTTACCAATTGCAAGAGTGCACTGGAAAAGAAACAGGGAGTTTTAACTAGCTTGCATGTAACCACTTCAACCACCTGCTGGGACCAAAGAGGAACTCTCTCTAAGCTTACAGTGAGAGGTAAAAAATTCATGAAGTGAGAACAAGGTTCATGTTAAATTGTTTATAGTCGGGAATAAATCAGTAAGTTCAAATGAAATTGAGGTAATTGATTTTACAAATCACTGGAATACTCCTAATTAGTGTGACAGTGGGGATACATTTTAAATTCACGTTTTAAGAGAGCACATTTTAACCTATCTATAGCACGTAGTGTTTTAATCATTGCTTGGATAAAAGTTATGAACCATAAAATGACACTTGGGCCCAACCCATTTTTTATTTCTACTCTAACCCCTTGTCTTTGAGTGCCCCCTTGCCCCTTAGAATAGAGTTCCATGCGGCAGTGGCTACAATCTCCCCCTATTAAATGGTAAAAATCTTCAAGACCCTGAATTATCATCAGTATCATCAGTGGCATTAACGCAAACAAACGCAAATACATGAAGATATATATTTTTATTTGAAAAAAAAACAGTGGTATGACATTTGCCATTTATTTGATGGAGAGAAAATCATGGATGCTTGTAATTCATTCATGACTTTACTGATAAATTTGCTGTTTTTCAGCCTTGCGTACAATACACAATACATGGTCCATGATCCCGATATTATCATGATACAGCAATACTGCGATAATCAATATATTGCAACAAAATAACGATACATCACAAAATATGTCTAACTAGAGAATAAAATTTAGCCATAAAACGGTCAAGTGCAGGATTAAATATTTCTGGCTCAGTATTTCATACCTTGGCTCCAGCGTTTGTAGCATCTGACGAAAACCCTCATTTTCGACCATGCTGTAGGGTCGGAGGTCCTTGCAAATAAACTTAATGATTGACTTCATAATGTTGGTGGCCCTCAGGGGCGAGAAAGGGAGCTTTGCGCTGAACATTGCATTCACAGTTACATGTTTGCTAACATTAGCATTAGCATCAGCCACTTTCCCATCAGGGTGGTGGCGCTGCAAGTGAATCTGCATGTTTGTGGTATTTCCTGTGTACTTCACTTTTGTCAGTTAGTTCTTACATACAGCAAAGTCTTTGTCGAGTTTGTTTGTCCCTTCGGTGTTGTAGAAGCCAAGGGTATCCATACTTTTGATTTAAATGAGGCTGGGGGATCTCATAGTAGACTTTTCGCTGCACTGCTGTCCACCATTACCGCTCTGCAAACTTCCTCTTCTTTGGCCAGCTAACTTCCATCCAAATTTCATGCACTGAAGTGTGAAGCGTCCCTGCGAGGGGTCATAAAGTAGCGACGCCAGCTGACAAACCAGCATGGACATCTGTTTAAAGCACAGTATTTTACTAATTAAAATATCTATATTTGGCACCAGCATATTGATTCTCGTACGGAACGAGGAAGGACAACGATTATCACCATATCGATTTTTTTATCCCACCCCTAGATGAGAACATGTTGTGATTTCTCATTACACGTGGTTTGAAGTGTGAGTCTGATAAAACTCTGTTTGGTGGGCCATGCATGCAGCCTTTACATCTGCCCTACCTCTCTATCCCAACAAGAATCAGCACCGAGATGTTAGTGCACAAAACAGAGGGATAATGGCGAAGAGGTAGTAGCAAGATGTGTCATAAGACTGACCTTTTGACTGCAATAAACAAGATCTTCAGTGCTGCAAAACCTTGGGTTGCATTCAATGCCAAAGTTGCCGGTACTGTTACTTGCAGATCTGTGAAAGGAGGTGAACTACAGTCTCCTGCATAAAAGAAAGACATGCAACGCCTTTGTCCTCCACCATGACCCTCTCCTCCCGGACTTTCTGCCTCAAAACATGTATAGCAAATTATTTCAAGCATTGTGGATAAATGTTGTCACTGAACAGAAATTGTGAGTTGCTGAATCATCCAATAACGACAAGATTCGTAGAGATCCTGGGCTGTTGACTGACATGTCAAACTGCTGCTCGAGCACCGTCCTGACATGTCAAGTCTGCGGCTCACAGTCTGCTGTGACAATGATTTCACAAAAACAGTGAAGCGCAACGAGCCTGATGATGGAAAAAAACAAAAAACGACAACTTCACCTGCCACCACAGTACTCTCATCCCCCCAAATTCAGCAAGCTAGAAAACTGGTAATGGGGATTTTCGGGCAGCTGCTCTGAAACTTGTTGATTCTCCTTCTAATGAAAGTACCTCTGTCATCTTCCCTTGTTCTTTTACGGGTGTAAAAATAGAAAGTGACAGGGGCAGGGATGGAGAAAGATTAGAATGTGACAGAAACACAGATGGAGAGACAGGCAGCAAAGCTGTTTTCCCCCATGTGAGCAATGTATTACAAGCAGAGAAAATGTGGGGAAATAAAGAGGCGCTTGCTTATCCTATTATTTGTGAGAATAAGAATGAGGAGAGAAATAGACACGGACTTTTTAGCATTTATTTGTATGACCCACCGCATTCTTCCTTCCGCTGAGTTTTAAATGAAATCATTTGGTACGAGTCCGTCTTTAATTCACATTTCCAAAACCTCATCATGTACCTGTGATTCACTGCAGCCTCCTTATTATGAGAACAAAACCACTCCAGCGGACTTCAATAGAAGTCATTCAGAGTGATTCTCGCTCTCGAACAAT
Organism: Plectropomus leopardus; assembly: GCF_008729295.1. Taxonomy (NCBI): domain Eukaryota; kingdom Metazoa; phylum Chordata; class Actinopteri; order Perciformes; family Serranidae; genus Plectropomus; species Plectropomus leopardus. The sequence goes on along the minus strand of NC_056476.1, from coordinate 26,370,269 downwards.
TTACATGTTCTTTCTCCTCCATTCCACCTACAGCCAGGGACGTCTCTGTCTCTCTCTCTCTCTCTCTGTCTCTCTCTCTCTCACACACACACACACATCACATTCATTTTCATTACTTAGAGAACTCTTCAGTAAAGGCGAGAGAAGAATTCTTCAAACAGCCATGGCTTTTCAAGTGTCAATCAGCAGGAGGAAGGAGGAGGAGGAGGAGGGATGCAAAGAAAACAGGGAGAATATAGGGTAAATCGCCAGGAATGAAGGAGACTGAGAGGATGAGGAGGAGAAAAAGACAACATGATGAAGCTGCACAAGAGAGCATCTGGTGTCAATCACCACAAAATGAAGAAAAGCTGAAAGTGGGAAATGCAGGAAGACGTGTTTAACATTCTCCATCCGTCATTTAAAAGATGCTACATGAATGCTTTGCTGGTGTTTAAGTGTTTGGAAGAGAGGAGGAGGAGGAGGAGGAGAAGAAAATGGCGGCATTAGGGGGAAAATGGGATTTGTGGCGGCGAGAAAATCTCACAGCAGTATTACCTAGTTGGATTGCAAACATGGCAGATGGACGTGGCAAAGGATTTACACACATTGCAGCACGGATGCACACACACTCTGCTGCCCACAGATTTATTAGGAGTAATTAAATCAGTTCAGCAGTCTGGGGTATAAATATATCTGTTCATTTTAACAAAAGGGTGGGCATGTGTCACTCATGGGCCTATAGCCTTAGACAGGTCTAAAGGCTTGACACATACACACAGTCCAACTTTTCCAAGGTAGATCTGTTTTTTTCATCAACCTCTTTTTTAATGCACATCTTTACATATTACAAAAAATACCTGAATGGAAACCCCAAATATAAAAAAATAAAAACTTGAAAAAATTGTTAAGTTTATGATGATGTCTGGCGGCATTCCAGTTGGACGCAGAAGATGGCGTTTGGTGTCATTCTCGTACACCAAAGGCGCAGACAGAGGTATTTGATGAGTTTGGATTGAAAATGTGCTACACTGACAGACCCAACATTGCATCCATAGAGCTGTGCTGCTACTGTGGCTAAAGATCCCTTCTGTTTTACTTACTGTTTAAAAAAAAAAAATGCTCAAAATGTACTGATGGATGAAGCATTTTGCTCTGTTCTTGCACTGATTGGCTTCATAGATGCTTTATAAAACTCAGCATCATGGGTCTGATCGGGCAGGAAATGACAACCCAGGATCCTTACACTGATTGATCAAATGACACTATGATCTCAGATAAAGATTCTGAAATGCCTGAAGCAGTTTGATTTTTGTTAGTGGACTAATAATACAGCCTATTACTGATTGGTAAATGGATTTGCACTCGTAAAGCGCCTCTCTAGTCTTCCCGCTTAAGCATTACACGCATCGCTCTGTGCACAAAATGCACTTTTCAAAATCAAGCTTTGAAATATATTATACATTAATATGATTTTCTACTTTCATTAAGTCTGTTTTTCTAACCAGCATCAGTCCTAATCATAAATATCAAATATTCATTAATTCTTCTGATTTTTTCAGAAAATTTCAGAATTTTAAACTTTTAAATGCCAGGTTTTTGTCATGATGCCACTATGTTTTAGATTAAAGAAGAAAATACAAAAAGATTAATTATTTTCAATATACCACATACAAAGTAGGACTTGTCAATAATTTGTAGCAACACTGATTGTGACAGTGCACAGAGAGGATATTCTGTAGCATGTATTTTCTCCATACAACATGGTAAAAAAAATGACATTATCAGATGGAAAATAGTAAAAGTTACAAATTCCACAGCAAAAGCCCAGAATGACACCCACAAATAATACAATGTATGCTTTTATGCTGCAGTTTGAATCGATTTCAAAGGTGCAATTTTGGCATTTAACAGAATGAAGTACTGTATGAAGTATAATTTTGTTTAGAGTGTATTTTAGATCTATTGTAGTCGCTAAGCTTGAAATTCCAAGATTGAACAAAAATGCAATCTTTTATGCCATATGCATGAACACAGCAAGAATTATCACAATTAAGTTTAACAGTTATAACAATTAAGAATGAAAAGTGTGTAAAATGCACCCAACAATCCCTAAGAGTTAACACTTCATGTCACATCTAGAGGCTACAGTAAGTGCATGCTCCATTTCTAGGGTATGGCATGTTACCTGTTGCTTTTTTTCCACATATGCCCTCTTCAGCTCTCAGTGTGAGCTGTGTGTGATGGTTTGGTAGTGGTGTGAATAATCTCGCTCAAAATTCTGACACTTTCCAATCAGACAGATAAGAGGCATGAGGCAGAACACTGGAGTGGTACGCACCACCACCTGATCGGCCCACCGTCTGACAGCTCATCAGCTGATCAATCAGCAGACCTTTAAGATCATCAATCACACTCAAACAACTCAATGAAGCGCCCTTTATGATCTGACAGCTCCCACTCCTCTCCACCTGTACTCAAGATGCTGCCAGAGCTCTTTCTCAATGTCTCGTTCTGCTCTCATTTTTATGGATGGATATATCTCTGTTCTCACTGCTGGTTGGGAGCATGTTTAGCTGTGCATCTGCACAATAAATGGTCCTTTAAATTCTCTCAAAATTAATTTTCAAAGTCAATACTCCATAACATGTGAAGACGTGGCACAAGTGCAAAGAGCTGCAGGGTTTATCAAGTGCAAATGCAGCCATTTAACATTAATATTCAGCACCTCACTGCCAGTGACACATACAGTATGTCATTGGCATGTACAATTAAACTGCAAAGGTCAATCAGAAAAGCAATCAGTTCTGAGAAACTTATGGAAATTAACCTTAAGGAGTCTCTACTTTATCCCCTGCTTATGGGGTAGCAGTGGAATAATGGAAGTTCGTAATGAAGCTGGATTCTCTGGAGAAAGTCTGCACTCAGGGAGGAAATGAGTAATGTTCTTCCTCCTTAAGCAGCTGTTATTAGAGTGGTCTATGGCAAGGAAATTAACCTCTGCCTACCCAGGGGAGTCATTCTTGTATGAGATGTAAATGTATTTAACCTTCTCTGGCCATGTGCAGGCCTCTGGGGAAGCATTGCTTTGTGGTCTGAGTCGACAAAGGATAAAAACCAAGATGCTTGTGTATAGAAATGTTCTTTAATTTCTAATTCAAACACCCCAATTGCCTTAGTATAAATGCACTAATGATATTTAACATGTCTTTAGATGTAGAGGTCAATAAGGACATTTTTATGGAGATGGATCTCCTGAAGCAGAAATAGAATATGTAACTTTGTTTTTTTTTGTTTTTTTTTTGGTCTTATCTACTTGTATTTGTTAGCAGCTTGTTGTCATTCAGACAAACTGTAGGTGTTTGTTGCATAAATGGTCCCCATGGCTTTATTTAGACAGGACTGTTGCAGAGTTGCTAACACAGTAATTGGCACATGGTGTGCAAGAGTGAGGGGGAATATTGCTGGAGAACAGAGGTGAGGTTAAAAATGATGGTATCATTTTATCATTTTCTGGCACAGGCCAAATTATCCATCTTAATATATTACTAAGTTCCAAAATCTTATGTTAACAGAATATTTTGAAACTAAATAACTTGTTCAACATGGTATTTTACATATATATGAGTAGCTGTTGTTAGTTGTTGGTTCTGCAAAAAATGTAATCAAGTTAATTTGTGCTGTAAAATGGTGAAATAATGAAATGTTTTGGTAGTTTTGACATCTGGAGCCACTGATTTTCACTATACACTTTAAGTTTAATAAGCATTTTGCCAGCATTTTTGGTGGAAGTTCCAAATTTCCCAACTTTGGAAAGTCCAATAGGATATAAAATTATATTTAAAAAAAAAGAAAAGAAAGAAAGAAATGATGATATCAAGGAACATATGTTTTCTTTTTTTCCACATGCTGCATAACTGAGGGATTTTAAAACTTTTTTTGCCATTGATTCCTTAATTGATGGCCAGTGAGAGCAATGGACATTTTCACCTCGTACTTTTTGATCGAGAATTGTTATTGTGTGTTATTTATTTCCTGTGAAGTAAAAATATCAGCCTGCTTTCACTTAAATACTCCTGGTTTAAAAGGGTGTAATTTTGGTGTAATTTTGTAAAAACTGGTGTAATTTTGTTTAGAAATACTGAAGCTAATAGAACCACATCATCTGTGAAGAGCAGAGATGCAATTCTGAGGTCCCCAAACTGGACCCCTTCCTCCCCCTGTCTGCCCATATGTGCAGACAGGGGGAGGAAGATTCTGTCCATGAATATCAAAAAACAGAATCCATGACAAGGGACAACTCTGGCGGAGGCCAACACCCACCGGGAAAATGTTTGATTTTAGGCCAAGTATGTAGATGCAGCTCTCCCTCTGGTCATAAAGAGACTCGTAGCAACAACCGCAGTATCCCATATTCCCTCAGTACCCCCCACAAGGCCCCACAATTCCCATGACCCCTCCAGCAGCCAGATTTTTGTCTGAGAAAATGATTAAAACATATTGGGCCCCTACTTCTGTTGGCATAAGACAAACAGATAAGTTTTTGTTTTTTGTTCCATATCTTACCTGGCTGTTTTCAAATGAATTCAGAGGTGCTACTGCAAAAAGTTTTATCCAAGTTTTTGGGCTGTAGTCACACACTACAGGTATATGGTATCTAAACACCGCAGGGACTTAAGGAGGATTTGGCAGCATAAGAAATTCAACTCAAAATGAAACTCCCCCTGTCAGAACCGTCTCCAGAATAATTCTGCAGCCCCAATTTAATTTTCTCACCATCCAACTTCAGGTCCTGGCCCAGCCTGTGAGAGAATAATCTACAGCGTCAATGTATAATTAACTAGAAAGGCCAAAAGATCCATCTGGTTTTCAATTAGACTGTTATCTCCTGAGAATGGCTCCGGCATTTGACTTCTTTCTATAGAATAGAAGTCACAGAGGTCAGCGAAATTAATGTCTCCCATGTCTGAAACCAATCCCCTGAGATTATTCATCCTTGCTTATTCACTAGGTTGGATATGACATCTTTCTCATGTTAAAGTTCCTCCAAAATATGTTCTATCTGAAAGTCCTTCCTCTGCGTTGGTTGAATTTGCAGTGTATTGTATAAAGGCCATGTTTAATGCAATAGGAAGAATGCAGTTCACTTTAAAACAGTGTGATTTGCACATTTCTCCTTCACAAATAAATAACATGCAGCTTATTTTACAGACTTGTTACTTTTAAACAATCTATATTTATTGTGTTTTTAGCTAAATAAATGCATGTGAGGGGTTAAGTCTTAGCAGGTTGTTTCAGCAGCCTGCAATGCCTCAGCTAGCAAAGGTCTAAAAAATAAAAAATAAAAAAACATAATTATTTCTGTAGTTGTTTACTTTTGGGTAAAATAAATGCTTCATTTATTTATTTGCAGGTTTGAAAAGCAGCTAGTCTGAGGCAAATCCCTCGGCTTGTTCAACAAACAAATATGATTACTGCACTCAAGTTGGTGTCCAAAGTCCACATCTGATTAATTATTTCGACATAAACATATTTACTGCTGTACTCTTGGCAATTTCTTGTCCCAAATGATTCAAATGTAAGCAGTGAGCTCTCCAGTTTTATCTAAAGGAAAATGGATCGGAGGTAAAATCGATGCCATGTGTCTGTCCGTCCTTCTGGCTGCCGGTGTTTCATAATTAACTGTCAACCCATTGGCTAGTTGGGCGGTTCTATCGATTGTGATTGGCTTTTATCCCCATGGGTTTGCTTTAACAGCTCCTCCTGAATGTCTCTGCCGCTCTGTCTTTGTCATCCAATTGGCCTGTCTCGCCTCAACACTGCAGGCTGATTGGTCATTTTGGCAGGCAGCTATCTCTAATGTTAAAGAAAGTCTTTGTAGCTTCTGGTGACTGTGTGCGTGCGTGCGTGCGTGCGTGCGTGCGTGCGTGCGTGCGTGCGTGCGTGCGTGCGTGCATGCGTGCGTGCACACAAACAGGCCCAACAGTCATTTTAACAGAGCGTGTGCCCTCAACCCTCTTCTACCTCTACACTCACACACACACACACGCACACACACACTCACACACACACAAAACACATCATTCAGTTTAACTCCAGGCCAATGACAGGCAGTGGCAGATGACAGCAGACGACACGCACACACACGCACACTAACACACACACACAAAAACATGTCTCAGCTCATTTCTGAGCCTGCACACTGGATGACAAATGTGTATTATTTTACCCAGGTCTCAAGATAACACACACACAAAGGTCCATTTCCATTCTTCATATCAGCGTCTGAGTCATCCCGGAGCCTCCTAATATAGTGAAGTTAACCCCAGATGTAGTTCAACTGCCTCTGATGATTTCATTGGCCACACTAAGATAAACTGATATACTGTGTACAGACATACATAAAGAATAAGTATAAACTGATAGTGTTTTGGATAATGAAGTATTGTAGTTGCAGCTAATTGATGCAATTTTGCTTTCTCTTTCTTGACATGATACTCTTATGCCTAAAAGAATTCATGTGGGTCTAATTCTGCCCTGTATTTTACATGGACAAGGACCAAACATCCCCGGACTGTTTTTCATCGCCATTAAAATGAACTGTTCATTCTTTTTCATGGTCTCTCTTACATTAATCTTTATAAACAAATATCTGCATATGTATGCAGAGAAAACAAGATTTTTGTATCTGAAGCCTTGCGGTTTCTGGTAGTAATCTGCACTTTGAGGAATATTGACCGATCATGTTTCAAAGGCAGGCAATACAGTCTTGGAAACCAGTCGTCTGACAACAATCTAGTTTTATATTGCCTTTTTAAAAGTTTATTTGCACTCAAATGCAGATGTTTGTAGAGATTAGCTGAAATCCGTGCACATAGGGGAAGAAGGAAGAGGTCTTGGCCCAGATATTCACTTGCAACACCAAATTTTTAAAAAATATTTGCCATGGATGTATAAAGAGAAGTGGATACAGCATTGGGGGTGAAACACTATTCATTCTAAAGTTCTACTTTGGCGCATGAAGCTCAAAAAGTTTGACTTCGTATAAAATTAAATTTGTGGGACCTCTGGTTATGGACTTCCCATTTAGCGCTCCCCCAGCTTAAATGGGGATAAGAATTATTCAATTGTGCAGCTCTTCTTGACCTTCAGAATTTTTTTTGGACTGACTGGATCAAATCCAGATAGCGGAGCACATCATTTACTCACACATCATTTATTTGCAATGCTGAAAAAAACAGGTGAAAGCTGATTTACAGAATGTTTGGCCACTATAACCTATTAGTTTAAAAACCTGACACTGTTCCCGGGGACTTGGCTGTTGCCTCCAGAGGCCAAAATTGGTCTTGCATAGATGCTCTCTGTGCCTGTGTAACAACAGTCATTAAATTCTCGTTAACAGTGCTACCTAGCAAAGCTCCCAGGCAGCCTTGTCACATATATGCCTTTATAAACATCCCCTCTAATTATGAAATGAAAATAAATAAAATGGTCAATACCTTAGCTTAAGCTTTGTTTTTAGCTGCAATAACACATTTTCCCTATGTAAGGGGCAGCAGAAATAAAACTTGTAGAAAAATGTCTAATTATCTTCATTTAATATCTAAAATTATGTTACAGCATTATTATAATCTTCTTAGGACTGGCATTTCCTTGCTCTGTTTTTAACTTCATTTATCGGAATTTTAGGATTTTTTTCCAGTGCTTTTTACAGATTTATTTATAATATTCAAGTAATTTCTTCTTTTATTGCTCATTGCCTTCTTCCCATGTTTTTGAAAGATATCAAGCCAATTTGCTTGGGTTTTAAAGGGTTAAAATAATTTACTACCCAGAAGTGGTTGGAAAAAGTAAATATCATAATGTACAAGTCAAAAGCAAAGATGCAGTGACAATAAATACATAGTATAAAACAAAACTGTCACAATAAGGAATAAACTAGTAATGTATGAGAAAAGCACCTTGAGGTTTTAATTTCTGGTAACAAGGACATTACACCCTGATCTCTCCTGATCTAAGACGGGACTCCAAGGTGTCATGTCCTGCAGCCTCCTCCGGTCTGCTCACGGTTCTCCTGCTCACATGGATTCCTCTTCCAGTACCCCAGAACGGGGTACGAGGTTTTACCAGCTGCACAGCACTTGTGGGGAAAGTGATGTTGACCCAAATAACAATGTAGCATGACCCCCCTGTTCCCTCTGCTGTTGTTGAGATATATGATCCTGGAGACCATGGGGGGTAAGCCAGCAGATGTGCGTCATTACAGGGGCTAAGGGTGGTACAGCGAGAGGAGAATTTATGAGGGCAGCATATTTCAAAATTCCTTCAGTGCTGGCTGGGGACCTCAGCTTTGCCCCTCTCATTTGGTGAGGTTAAGTCCTGCCTCCACACAGGAAATAGGAGTCGATCAAAACCATATTATTCTTGTCGGTAATTATTATATCCTCTTGTTATCAGTTTTGTCAGAGTCCTAAAGGTCGCATAGAGATGTACAGTCATCAGTGAAGATGCTCTCGTGTGGGGTGGCACACAAAGTCTGAGATCTTAGTCTGGGTTTGCAGTCTTCATATATAAAAAATGTTAAAAAGATATATATATATATAATGTTTTTGTTTTTTTTAAGTTCACTGAGGGTTCCTTTGTATACAGTGATGTGGAGTGACAAACATGTCAAAAGCAGTTACACAATAAAACTAAATAATATCATGTAAAGCTGCACAAAGCACAGGAAAATAAAACAAGGATGAAAACAAAGAAAATCAGCTAACATGGTTGCATCATGATCTACAGTGGTTTGTGATCATGGTTTGGAATTGTGTAAGAATTGGAAGAGTATCGATCTTAAAAGTTTGTTGAAGGTTATACTTAAAATCATGAGCACTAAAGGAAAAGGCAAACTTTCCAAAGCCTTGCATTGCAGCATTTTTCATCGTCCTGGTGTTTCTGTTTTTTGTGTTTTTTTGACCTTGCGTTTTGGCTGGCCCTTTTTGGATTGTTTACTGACTGCCTGCATGTGTATCAAACCTTTTTGTGAAGTAAAGACTTTTGATTATCCAACTGAACTGTCTCAGTGGAGCTACTGAGTTCAGTCAGTCTTGTCAAGATCTGTAAACTGCATGTAAGAAAAAGACTTGTCCCCCCATCTTGAATTACTATAGTATGAATTCCTCACTGGAGATTAATAGTGTTGGTTATGGTCATGCTGACAATGCTACTGTCTTGAAACAATTTGCTTCCATTATCTTTAAGAAAAGAAAAAAGCAAAACGAGCTTCATGAGGTTCAGTAGAACTAGATACTTCTAGACTAGTGCAGTCCAGTGTTGCAGCACGTGCTTGTATGCATGCATCTGTTTGTGTGTGGATGCACATTACGAATATAGACACTCGTCAGACGTTGTGTGATCAAAAAGATGAAAGTTATGTGTGACTTTGTGTCTGGAGAGTGCAAAAGAGAGAGAGAGAGCGAGTGAGACATGAGCATATTCTGTGTGCGTGTGCGTGTGCGTCTGTCTGTCTGTGTGTTTGAGCTTTCAGAGCTCAAAATGTCAACAGCATGGCATGAGGGCACAGACACTGAAAGCTGTTTCTCTAATGCCAGCGAGATGATGCCAAGCCACAGGCTGAGTGTGTGTGCGTGTGCGTGTGTGTTTGCGTGCATGTGTGTGTGTAAGAGGTAGAGCAGCTGTTTGAAAGGTCAGAATATCCACAGAGGGAGCGGCTACAGAGAGGGGGGCAGATGAATTTATGATGGGAGGAGGATGCGCAGAAAAAGAGAGGGGGGGTGATTCTTAGATCATTCAGTGCACAAGAGAGGAAGAGACACTAAAGACAATGAGCAAGTTTTTGTTATAGTGTTTTTAATCATTTTGAATTATTTATACAAAAAGCATGGCGAATTCTCAATTTTTTTGTTTGTTTGTTTCTCTTTTGAGAGATTCCATTGTTCTCCTGTTAGCCCAGTCTCTGTTATACTTATGTTATACCTCCTCTGTTGCTTTTTAAATTGCATCTATTGAAAAATAACACAACTACAACATTTTGGGGGCCTGAAAACGCAGACTTTTGAAACCAGGTTCTCGGGTGTAATTTTTTCGAAAATGCAGCTCCTTCTGTCGCTGTGTAAATTGGCAGTGCACAGATCCTGTGAGAATGGTGAGGTCGCGGCCGCACTTTGGGCATGTGCATTACGTTTTAGACAAATAGCCACGCATAAGTAGAAGGACAACAAAAACAACAATGGCCGACTACTGAGCTGTGTTTGTGCTGCTAACTCTACTGACTAAAATTAGGCTGTCAGTTATGTTCATTGTTTTGTACAAAAAACAACAAGTCAAATACCTTGTATATGTAAATACTTGGCAATAAAACCCGATTTTGATTCGGATTATGAGTTCTTGTGCATGCACTCGCCATCATCTTCCTGTTTGTTTATACCCATCACTCTGCAGAACACTTCTATGCACAGGTGTGTGGTGTTCCTTTATGGTGTTTCATTACAAAGTTACAACACCAGCTACAGGCCTGGCATGCATACTACAGCATTTTCAGTTATTTTTGCAGAATCACATACACAACGATCATTTTTACAACGTTGTCATATCAATGTGGATTTTTTTTTAAATGCAAATGAAAGACTTTTCCATTTTTAGTAGGGCCGTTCTCATCTAAACATGGCCTTATTCACTTTCTACATGCTAATGTTGTTAGTGCTCTCATGTCCTCACAGTTAGTGTGAAGTTACAGCCGGCAGCTGATTGGCTTAGCTTGGATAAAAAGCTGGAAACGGGGAAACTGTGTCCAACAAGCTGTAGAAGTACTGGTATTCAGGCTAACCTTCCCTTCAATTTCAGTTATTATGCATTCCTAAGCTATCCAGCTGCTGTAGATAGCTTCAGCACACAGCCATGAATGTGGTGTTTTGTCAGAACAGGAAATAAGGGTTTCCTATTAACTATTGCTTCAGTGTAAACATGGTGTCACTCACTCCTCATCTGCTTCAAGTAGCAGAACTCACACAATGTTCATTTTAATCTAAGTCTTAAAATAAAACAGCCCCATCTGCTTTGCTCTCTCTTGGCGCCACTATATTTGGACCTGATCTTTTTAGCATGGATTTGATCCATCCTTTTTTTGTCAAAAAGCAAAGATACTGAAATTTTGGGCAATGTTGCATTACTTCCTTCCAAGTATTGCAAGAGGCTTCGTAACTCCCCGGGCTTTCTGCTAAACCACTTGAGTTTCCTAAGTCACGCCATATTCTCGGGCTGCCGAGAACTCCACACAAACTCAGGTGTCGCCTGCCCTTTCTTAATCCCTCAGAGGGCGGATTGCCACTTTGGACTAAGCTCCGCAACACACTGCCAAAATCAAATGCACCGAAATGTGTGAATCCCCCTGAAATCTAAGAGGGTTGTCAGCATGAATTTAAAATGCACAGTGGTTCGGGGTGTTTAAGTCTGTGTTTGTTGTTTTGGTCAATGCACAGCGTGAGTGTGAAAGTGTGTGTGCACTCCACATACTTTAATCATTCTGTGGGACTATTTGCTTGAGGAGGGCATCGTTAAAGGGAAATGAAGAGGTTGCTGGTTCTAATCTTTTTTGTCGTCTCTTGGGAGAAAAACTGTCTCTCTTTCTTGTCTAAAGTGGGCAATTTCAAAGTGTGAATCTGTGTCAAGTGAGGCCCTGAGCAGGTGTGTTTAACTCACCTACCCCGGGTAAAGTAAGGTGATGCACTGTAATTCCTCCCTGACCTCCACAGCTGAGGTAAGCCCCTGACTAATGCCACTGTCAGTCCAGCAAAGCAGTGTGTCTGCTCACACACGTGCATATTCTCAGTCTGTGTGTTCTCCTGTGTGTGCACAGATCAACTCTAATCCCTAATGTCCTCTTCCATTATGTTAACAGCAGGTGCTCTTAATTATATTTTCCATGATTACAGGCCCATTTGTAAACCTCTGTCTTGCTGGAACGTATTAGAGGGGAACAAAATTTAATGACTAATGAGATTACATGAGCAGCTCCACTGTGGTCTCCATGACATAATAAACATACAGTATAAAAATTCATCTACCAGCAGAGACTGGTAAATATTATAATCTGTACACTGTTTTCATTTTACCCAATCATCACAGATTTGGTTAGAATTACAAATGCTCATAATATCCTTATTATTATTTAGTTTGTATGCATCCTCATTCCATATTTTCTAAAATACGTCCGTAAAACCCGATTTTTTTTAAGGTTTAACTCGTCTTAAAAAAGGCAGTTGCTAAAAAGTGCCTAAATGAGTCTACAGTGTTTGTTGGGGACATTAGACGTCATCATGGCGGACACAAAAACTCATTAAACCCACTCGCTACCTTTACAGCTTTACAGAGTCACACTTGAACTTGTAGATTTATCTGTTTATAATATTTTTCGATTGTGTTTTATTGAAGTTTTACAGTGTTTGTAGTTGTGACATTTAAGTAGTGCGACATCGATGTAGTTTGTGTATGGCCTAACAATAGGTTTTTGCTTCTGGCGATTGCATTTGCTTCAAAACTCACAAAAGTGGTGTTCATCTGTGAATATTATCATTCTGAACAAAACGTGTAAGTCTCATAACCTTGTTTTCGTCACAGGGCTTATTTTTGTAATAATCGAGATCCCATTCAAAAATCACATAAGGTTTTGATGAGGGAACCAGTGCGACGCTAAATTCCTGGTGGCCTACAAAAATATGTCATCCCTTCACCACTCTATTACCTGCACAACCATAACCATTACCTTCAGAAAAATAATATTCTGACAGGTTTTCCTTATTACTTAGAGAAATGTAAACATTAACCTTTAATTCAAGTTTCTCTCTTTCACCTAGTCGTTAACTCATCGCAAAATACACTTGATTTAGACATGATACAAACAAAATAAAACTTGAAACTGCCTTTGTTAGTCTTGATGGTCATTGAGTTAGTGTGTTCCAACAATTACCTGCTCTGGTTTGATCAGAAGAAACTCTTAATTTCTTAAGTTTGGTGTAGTACTTTTGTCGTCGGAAAAAATATCAACACTTTCCCCAGACATAAAAAATGATGACAAACGAATATATATGACAAAAAATAACAGTATATCAGCGTTCTATTTACTGGAAAATCAATGTCTATGCTGTGCTGTACTTCTTAAAACTAATGCATCATAACTCGTGAGATTGGAGATTCCAGAAAATGAACTCTTCCATGGACTTTTTTGGTGACTTTCTTGACTTTCTCATCTAACTCTCACCAAGAAGGAAAATAAGTGTGTACCCCAAAGTGTCATACTATCCCTCTAAGTTATAAATGACAATCATAAAGCAGTCACAAATACCATGGGTGATTAAATTTTGGTGAGTGGAGGACAAGTCAAGTGTGTGATGTAGAAAAATAACAGGATAAACTCAAAATGTCAAGGTATCCCTTTCGGGGAATTTTATTTAATGATCATTTGAATGTCTCATTAATCATATAGCATGTGGCTATCAGCAGCCATTGTTTTCACTGAGGAATGCTAACCAACACAAACCAGCCAGCATAGAAATTTTTTTAACCTACAACATGACAAATACTGTGAAGAAATCAAGCAGAGTGAAATGCAAAATGTCAATTGTCCCTCTCAGGAAAAAGCTGTTCTGGACTCATTTGATGAACCCATAACTCACATAGTGACATTCTGTGGAGTTGTACACTTCCATGTATATCCTTTTTGGCATTTACAGTCAATCTGGTGACATTTAGGAGTGAGTTTTTTCAAAAAGTCTTTGCAAGTATGTGATGCTTCTTTTGTTAAACTTGTGCTGAATGTCTTTGAAGGTTACTCTAGCACTTTGACAAACAAAAATGCTCATGCTCTGCTGTGGCCCTGTGGCACAGTGAAATGACTTTAATAAGAGACAAATTTAATGAGAGGTCAAGATCACAGGTACAATTAGAAGAACAACACTGAGATGCAGAATAAAAGGGTGGTGACAGAAAGACAAACACTGCAAATGAGCATAGATACCAGTTTACGTAACCCTTTGAAACCTGGAGCGTCATCACTTTACAGGAAACGTTTGACCTCTGTCATTGCCAACAAAGACACATTCTGTCTCACACAGTTGAAGTGTACCTATGATGAAAATTACAGACCTCTCTCATCTTTTTAAGTGGGACAACTTGCACAATCGGTGGCTGCCAAATACTTTTTTGCCCCACTGAAATATAAAATAAAGATGTAAATAAATCTAAATTTTACATATTAAATTGCATTCTAAAAATTATTACATACAGTGGGGCAAAAAAGTACTGTACTGTACTACTATTTTACTACTATAATTGGAGCTCAGTTTGTTTTTGCATGAAAGTGGACATTTCTGCTATATTTTGAAATATATTTGACATTTATGTGTTCATATCTGATTTACATGCGCATCACATCTATATACAGTGGGGCAAAAAAGTATTTGGCAGCCACCGATTCCGCAAGTTGCCCCACTTAAAAAGATGAGAGAGGTCTGTAATTTTCATCATAGGTACACTTCAACTGTGTGAGACAGAATGTGAAAAAAAAATCCAGGAAATCACAATGTATGATTTTTAAACAATTTATTTGTAAATTCTTGCGCAAAATAAGTATTTGGCACCTACAAACAAGCAAGAATCGGTGGCTGCCAAATACTTTTTTGCCCCACTGTACATATATGTGTGAAACATACATGGGCATGTACACAATGTAGTTGACATATGTTTTCATCAACTTTCTGCATATGGGTTGTAGGTTATGTCCTCATGTGTCATCTCTTGTGTCACTTCCTGTCTTTGTCTGTTTCCCGCCTTTTCCCTGACACAGCAGTCTTCCCTGCACACCTGTTCTGTGTGAATCTTGTTTGCTTCACCCTGCCACACCCTTGTTGTCAGCCAGCGCCTTTTGCCTGTGTCCACCTTATCCAGCTGTGTCTTCCTCTTGTGAGTAGTTTTCTGTGTATATATACCTGTGTCTTCTTCGTCTTTTGGAAGTTTGACTGTGTTCTTCCATTTGTTCATTCTTTCATTCTGTTTGGTTTTCACTTTGGTTCTTTCTTTTTTTACTTAAAGTTTTGTTGCCTGCCTGTTTTGGAGGTGTTTTACCAGAATTAAAGCTCATTTTTGTTTGATTACTGCCTGCTGTTCTGTATTTGGGTCCTAATTTAAACTACAGCCATAACAACAGTAGGCGATTTGATGAGGGGGGATGCCATCCCCCTTGTTAGCAGGATGACAAAAATGAATCCCCCTTGTTAACCTGCCAAAATTAACCTGTACTGACTGCACCACGCTCAGCTGCTAAAGTTACATAATTTGAGGTAAAGTTGTACAGTCAAAACTGTGGTGTGTTTTGAAAAATAAGCATGCTGTGGACACCCTGCCGCTGCAGTGCTGAATCAGCTGCGCAGAGCAGATCCAGCCGGGCAGGAAGTCCTGCAAGAGCGCCTGGTCAATTTTAAAAATAAAACAACTAAAACAGACAAAAAAAGAAACAATTTAGTAATGTGCGTAACACACTGGCCCATGATAAAGGCACAAAAATAAAGAAAATGACCAAATCAACAAAATCTCAGAAAGTCAACAAACTCGGGCAGGAAAAACTCTCCTCTGATATGCTCCAAATGTTATGTGAAGCGGTGCAGAGGACAAAACAAACAGTGTAGACATGCCCTTAAAATGACGCTGCTTGTAGTGTATTGTTGAAAAAAAAACCTAAATAAACTCTGCAATAAAATGCAAAAGTGTATTTACTACTAAATTGTTCACTTCCTGTCTGAATTTGATGGCTTTTTTTCCACACCTTACCATGTGTTCACTAATCCTAACCATCTATGCCGGTATGTGCAATTGTTGACGTTCAGCCGTTGGTTGCTATATGCTGTTGTTGCCTAAACATAACCACATACAGTGTCATCCCAACATGTGCTTGTGTTGAGTTTACAGGTAGCAGCATCCTGAAACATCAAGAGCAAACGCAGAAGGATACCTAGAGCGCAGTAATTAGACATGGTAGTCTCTTGGGATGAGAACATGTTTTTTCATATTTTCTGAAAGAATAACTCCACCAAGGATCGTATTCTGCCATCCAGTGGCAGCTCCATGCTCTGCTCAGCAATGCTTTCCCTCGTTGTTGTGACTTTCTCCTTCTCCCCCACAGTAATGTAGCCTTTGATGAATTTTTTTCATCAGTAAGAAAGACAAGTCCTTAATTTGGATGTTGAAATATAACCAGTTGAACCTTTGAGTAGCCCGAAGATGCTGCGGCTGAATCTACATGGCCTCTGATTTGCGGATCATAGTAAGAAAGTGTGAATAATCCTTTACACTGAGGACTGCTGGGCCCTGCAGTGTGCTTTCCCATCACATCAGAGAGCTCCAAATGCTCAGATGACATCAGACTGACAAGCGTTGGCAGGGTGTTTGACTCGATGCTTCATGTCAGATTTGAGACAGAGAGGTTCAAAGGTGCTGCATCAAAATGCAGCATCACCTCAGGTGGAAAGCCTCTCGCCATTTACAGTGGCCGTAAATGCCAGAGAAATGCCACCAAACATGGAATGTTAAATGTGTGTCTGCGGGTGTGTGTGTGTGTGTGTGTGTGTGTGTGTGTGTGTGTTTTCAGACTTGTATTGAAGCATTTGTGGATTGTCTGGTGCTTATCTCTTTGTGTCGATATGTTTCTTGACTGATCCATCGATAAAGTCTCACTGATTGCAATGCTAATCCACATCACACACACACACACACACACACACACACACACACACTTCTACAGAATGATCTAGCGGATAAAAACCAGCTCACACACCTGATTAAACTCCTATCCTGCCGATATGCGCACACAATCACCTGCATCACTGTGACATACAAAGACAATAGCTGTGGTGTGGTTGCTATGGCAACAGACGGGCGATAATTCATATATGAAGGTTATCACCTTTCCTCTCTCCCTCTTCTCTTTCATTTTTATTCTCTTTAATCTATCTATTATCTTCTTTAATCTCCAATTCTTTCCTTTTTATCATCTCATTTCTTCATCTGGTCACCTCCTTTTCTCTCCTCTGCTCTCCTCTTCCTCTCTTTCTTCCTCCTCCCAGCCAAGACCAAGCAGCAGGATCACTGAAAAAGGGGTACATCCGCTTTTGGAGGCAGGCACAAATATTCTTAACAGCAGCTTTTTTTAATACAGAGAGTGAAGGAACTGACATGATGACGTTTGAGTGGAGTTGTAAATTGTACAGAAGTTCATGTGACAAATAGATTGATTGATTTGTGCTGCCTGTACAGTAACCTGTAATAAAAATAAAACAAAGGCATGGCCAATTTATATTAAAGCAAGTTCAAATTGTAATTGTATTGTACATAAGTAATTACTATTACACATTGCAGAAAATAAGCTCTGTGGTAAAAAAAAAAAAAAAAAACTGTACCAATGTTCAGCAAGATAATCTTCACAAATGAACACAATTTTTTAAACCTAAATGCAAGAAGTAAAAAGCTATTACTAGACTAAAACAAACTACACCACTGTGGCATTGCCTCCTCTATGAGGCTGAAAGGCTGTGTTTGGCACAGTTTGGTGAGTTGACATTCTATATGGTCTCATTTAGTCACTTGTTACCAACTGCCTTTTTAAGACACAAAAAATGACGTATTTATTGTCGTGTTTTATGCTGTTAAACAAAACGTGAAAGTCTCTTCAGCTTGTGTTCACTACAGACCTTATTTCAGGCTTCTAAACAAAAACCCATTACAAAGAAATCCATTGACTTTGAGATGTGGGAACCAGAGGTGCAGAAATGCTTCTGGATTTTCAGGTTTTAAGGGCTCATTACTGGGTCTCTCTATGCTGTTAATTAATAATAACTGTGTCAACATAGCTTTTTGTTCCTATTCGGTGTGCCAGAATCTCTTTTCAATTTTTTTTGGCCATGTAGAGAAAACAAGGTCATCTAGGGGGGCCTGGCACCTAAATGCCCGCCATTGAGTCAGGCCTTGCCCCGCAAGACTTTTTCTCTTTTCCCCATCTTCATCACCTCCATCTTTCTCCTTGTACTTTATTCACCGCTGTCCTCTGTACCTTCTTATCCTCTCCTCCCACCTTACTTTACCCTTTGCTCACTTCTCTTCCTACTCATTCTTTCTTCATCCTTTTATTCCTCCTCTTCTCATTTCCTCACCCTCTACTTCTACTCTTTCTCTTTTGCCCCCACTCTCATCTTTTCTTATCCTCCTGTCTCTTTTGCATCTCCTCTCTTCCTTGTTTCTCTTCCTCTTTCCGTCCCTTATAATTATCACCTCCCTCCCCTCGCTCCTCATCCTATTATTTCTCCTCTCCTCCTCCCCTTCGTATATCTGCAATAACCCAGTTTAGTCGTGTTTTTCCATTCCAAATCCTGTCACCTTGCATTACCTCAAAGGTTCCACTGGCCGTCCCTGTGGGTTATTTATGTGTACTAGTCTCTATATGTGCCTGCTCTCTCCTGCCGCCGCCACATGCTCAAATAGCTGCAAAGGGCCCCGCCATTAATATTCAGGCCCTCGAGCCATTTGGTGCTGGAGATATTTGGAAGAATATTGTTTTTTAAATTTATTTTGTATTTATTTATTCTTTAGGTGATGGGATTGAACAGAAATTCATTCAGTGGTAATATTTACGCCCCGAGGCATTTTTTAAGAGTTGTTTTCAGATATTGGTGGGATATTGTGGTCTTTTTTCTTTGTTTGGGACGATGCTCATCTGGCATCCTGCCCTCTGGTCCTTGTATAATCAAATAACAGCAGAGATAGTAAATATAGCCTGTCTTGTAGGCATTCGCTGCTGCTTCACTTCCAAATAGCCTTTCCGGCCTTGTGTTTATGTACGCTTTATATTATACTAAACTAGTGTTGTTTATATCGCTGGTTATGTGTGGTCCTGTAGGCTGGAAAGATATATCAGGCTGATGCTTTTCAGACACAGATATTACCCATTCAATGTCAGCGACGTCTGCTATGACAAACGCTTGTAATGAATAACATACAGTGTTTGAGCTCAGATGTCTGAGGAGAGAAATGATCTGGTGTGGGAGTGAATGACTCAGAAAGTCTGGAAAAGCCACAATGAAAGCTGACTCAGGCTGTGATCACACTGGAGGCTTTTATATCGACGTGACCTTTTCTAATTTTTCTCAATGGGTTTGAGATGTTTTGTGTGCTGTTTTTGTGGTTTTTGTGTTTTAGTCGTCTGGCCTTCGCCTCACATTTTTCAGCCATGTTCCACCCTGATGAGAGTTTGTGTAGCCGGGTTATCTGAGCAGTAACCTCTGGCTAAATATAATATTACAAAACTGATTCAAAAATACTTTTTTTCAGGACAGAAAAGGCCACAAAACTTAGTATGTGTGCAGTGTATCTGTAAGGTCCAAGTTCAAAGTCACTCCTCCGTTTATAAAGTTTATTTTTAAATGCTGAATGCTAAAAGAAGTATTTCACTGCTGGAAAGATGGTCTATTCATAAAACTGGGCTGTCCATGCAGTAAAAAGACACTAATTCTTTTGAAATTGATCCAATATGACCAGAGAAAAAGGAGTTTGTTGAAAAGGACTAGATGTTACAATCCTAATGTTTGCACCTCTTTTAATTCAGGAGTTCTTGATGGATGGCTGCTATAAGGCTTTACCAGAGGGACACATCATCAGTTGTGTACCTCAGCCACAGCCAATGGCTCGTCCTCTCGGCGGTGTTTGCCAGTTCCTTGATGGCTAGTCTATGAGCCTGTCCCCTGACTCCGACCTCCCTAAGGAGCTTTGCTGTTGTACTGGCTACAAACCCCTGCACCCCACCTACACCAGGCGCACCCTTATCTTCCAGCATCTGTCCTCTGCCTCGGCTGCTGGGTTGGAGTAACGTAGCCTCTTAGGCTCATACGCTTCTTCAATGGCGTCCTCCCAGGGAACAATCAGCTCTATGATGTAGGCAAGTTGGCAGGACTTAGACCAGAGGATGACGTCTGGCCGCAGGGTAGTTGATGAAATCTCTGGGGGGAAAATGAGCCTTTGATCTAGGTCGACTCGCATCTGCCAGACCCTGGCAGCATTCAGTGTGGTCAGGTCAGGGTTTGAGGGGCTAACCCTCGGCATGTCAACCTCCCGAACAAATGATGGAGGTTGTCGGCACATATCCTGGTTGATGAAGGGTTGGGCGTTGATGGATACCCTCTTGCACTCGAGTTTATCAACTAGACATCTGAGGACCTGATTGTGTCTCCACGTGTATCTGCCTTGGGTGAGGCTGGTCCTGCAGCCAACCAGGATGTGCTTGAGTGTTGCAGGGGTTGTGCACAGGGGGGGCAAGATGGATCCTTTCCAAACCACATCTGTAGATTTGTGGGAGAGGGCAGCACATCATACATAGCCTGGACGATGAAGCTCAGTCTGTTAGACTCCATGCCCCAGAGCTCGCTCCATGTGAGTTTTTTCCTCTCAACACCCTCCCATGTCATCCAGCAGCCCTGTTTGGCTTGCACTATGGCTTTGGAGTGTCTGGCTGCCAGACCAGACCAGAGAAAAAGGAGAAACATGACTGTGGCCTTTGCTTTTGTTTAAGAGGTAGAAATCCTACAACTACCAGAATGCACTGTGGTGCACAAGACCAATAACAGTGTATTCTATTTGTACTGAAAAGTCGAAACTTCCCGATTAGTTCCCAGATGAAAATTTAATCTGAAAGAGTCAGAGTGCCAAATTGGAAAGTCATAGGAGCCAACCCTGATGTCAAATTCCAATATGGCTGCTTCCTGATCAATAGTAGTGAAAGCTGTAGTAATAAAAATTAGAAATTTAAATTAAATTAATGTTTTATTAGCACATCTGTCTTTTTTGTGTCTCACCAATACAGTCCTACACATAGTCTTGTCCAACCTTTGTCTGTGGACATGTTGTTGTACAATGGTTGTATGTGCAAACTACATTGTAATGTGTTGTTATCAACTAGTATTGCTAACAATGGAAAACCTTACTTGAATTGGTATTGCTAACAACATTGGGGTAATCCTACTTGTTGTACTGGAATGCAATCAACTTGTGTGTGATGTCATAACCACCTCTGACCTCTGACTTGTGAGATAAATGGAATGGAGCATAAACGTTCCTGCAGGTGGATGACATAATGTGAGCTCTTACGTTAGAAAGCCACCTGTTACATTTGCATTGCCTTTTTAGAAAATGATGCATTTTTGGATGAATTGTTCACTTTTAATCTAAAGATATTAACGACAGCCATCAAAGACTCATGCTGGTTGACTCCAAGTCACCAAATTTAAAACCAAAACCATCAAATTAATCCTAAAGAGGTGGTAAAGCTGCTTTTTAATTAATTAATTCTGCACCAGTTCAATCAGGTTCAAAAACCCTGAAGCCAGAATGAGAAGCAAACAATGCTGTTCCATTTTTAACCACATCTAACAGCTCATGGCTGTGGTTTGGTTTTGAGATGGGTGCTGTCTGTTGCACCTGTTACCACATTAAACAGTGATGTCATCTGTACATGTACTGGTATATTTACAGCTGCTGTTGTTTGATCTTTCAGCTATTTTGTGGCTTCTCTTGCAACAAATCAGTTGTTTCTATAGAGACGCATCTGTTTTGTTGGGCCCTAAAACTTTAAATTGTCAAAACATGATGAAATAATCACTTTTTTAATGCTACTGGGACATTTAAAGGACCAAAAGACTAAAATCATAAAAAGTTTGGCCATGGAAGACATAAAAAAGAGAAGTTTCCAAGAGTTTATTATTGTTGCCAGAGAAGCAAGAGTTTGTAATAAAATCCTGTGCTCTCTCCTTGTAGTGTTTCATCAGTTTTCTTTTTGACGGTTCAACATTTATTTATCAAATGTTTTTTTTGTGTGTGTGTGGGATTGGGTGTGTATGGTAATTCCCTTATCGCTCCAAAATTATGTTTTTTTTGTTAATGAGGTTTGGCATCTGTGGGGCTTTATTCTAATATTGGGCTTTGTGATTTCTGCTCTGTGGAGAAATTAATATTTCAGTAGTGATTAAATTCATTGATATCTGGTCTTGATATTGATCAGTCATCATTCTCCTTTGTGTGAGGAAATTAATGAAGTTTCAGAAGTTTCTTTAGAGTCTTGCCCTGTTTTTGTTTTGTGATGTTTGGAAATATTTGGTATTTGATGCCATGGTATATAAAGTACTGCCCTGTGTTATATATTAAATGAGCATACAGGGATTCCAAAGGCAGGAGGGAAGATGGAAGAAGGATGTTATATCTGTGAGAGAGGGTGGCAAACAAATGAAGAAAAAAACTATTTTCGACTCCGTCTTTCCCAAGACGAACATCCGAGTTTTCCCTTTTCAACAAATTTGATCAGAATCAATCATTTACTGCCATCTGCCCCATTTCACAACTGAGAGCAGCCCAATTCCCACCCTGCATTATTCAGCTGCCTGTTGTTACATAGGGTTTCTATTTGTTGTCATCGTCTGGCAGTGGCGGATCTTTCTGGAGGTGATATAGGCTGAAATTGATCCTCCACCCCGAAAAATTGAACATAAGGGAGATAGTGAAGTGGAGTGTATATCAGTGATTTCAACATATTTTTTTCAGGGAGCTGTTTTCAGAACAACTGATAAACTGTACAATGATCCAAATTAGTGAAGGTAACAACTGTAAGAAGTTTGTGTAAAACAAGGAAGATTGAATGAATTCTGACGTGATTAATTCTTGTGAATATTACAGCAGAGATGGTTTCTCCATGATATTTTAAGTAACTTTTAATATGATTATCTGTCTGTATCATAAATGTTGATTTTAAGGGTGGGAGGGTGACCCAGGGGACATGTTCCTCTTAATATTTAGACCATGTGCAGACAGACTAGATATCCACTAATGCAGAAAAGCACAAATTAGTACAAAAAAAAAGAAAAGTTATGAGATTGCAGGAGATCAAGTCATCATAATTTTCTGGCGGATGACCCTCTAATTCCTGTTTCATATGTGTCCCTTCAAATGTTGAAGTAAAACTGAGTAGCATCCTCCAATGCGGAAGTGCCAAAAACTGCAGTTCCTCTAATGGCAACTTGAGACTGGCTCTAAAGGTGAGTAAATTCCCACAGACCCTCATGTTAAAATGCCCAGCTTTACAGCAGAAATAAACATGTTTACAGACTGCTGCAAAAACCAGTTGCTACAAATCCTGGACTTTCAAGCAGGAGTCTGGGGGATGCTTCCTGTCTGAATGTGATGTTTCTTTTCTACACCTTACCACGGGCCTCCTTCCTCTAATTCGAACCATCCATGCATGTGTGTTTGTTGACATACTGGCATTGGTTGCCATGTGCTTTTGTTGCCCAAACACAACCACATGCAGAGTAATCCCACCATGTGCTTGTCATGACATCAGAATGTGGCACAACAGAATGTGAATACCAGATGCAGAAGGATATCTAGAGCGTTATTTGTAGACGTGGACGTCCACTGCAAAGCACCAACATGTGACGACTTGAAAATGAGATTATGTTGCATGGTTCTACACTGTCTTCAGGCGCCTCAGTATGACTTGTGGACCCTGTGATTGCCTCTCCAGTGCTACCAGCTCGCAGCAGCGCTCTCCCAGTTTCAGCCTTGATGTTTTCTCTGAAGCTGCTGAGAAAAGTTATTGAGGACAACCCATGACATTAAACTTTCAAAAGAGGAGCAAAAATACTTTCGCAACAGTGATTCAATTTAATGTCGTTCTGTTCGCTCACTCTCGTCGTCACGTTTCATTTAAATCATTCACACGCACGCTGATTCATTGATTATATCATGTCTCCTGCAGTCATGTTTCAGTCAAATGTTCACTCTGTAATAGTGCAGCTGGCCTACTTATGGCCTGATTGAAACCTAATGAAATCTTTTAATGAGCAGTCTCTGTGTGACAGCCTCTGAAGGGCGAGGCTCAACTCACACACTGCCGTGTGCGCGTGCCTGCGTGTGCGCTGCAGGAATTGAAATCTTTGTGCAGCTGACAGTGTAGTGCATGAATATGGGAGCATATACTACATATGTGTGTGTGTGTGTGTGTGTGTGTGTCTGGTTGTATGAGCATATTTTCCTTAAAAAGCCTCTTTTCTGTCACTGAGACCTGGAAGGGGATTCCAGGCATTGCTGGGAGAACACAACACACCAGAGACAGGATTAGCTCAACTCTAAGTGAACAACCCCAGAATAATTAAAATGTAATTTTTTTTCTTCTATAAACCCCTGTCTCTTCCTACTCCTTCACTTTGCATGCAGGTCTAGTCTAAAATGTTTCCCTCTCTCCTAACCTCCTCCTCCCATCTGTCCTGCTTCCCTGCATGTAATTTTAGTTTTTTAAAATGTTTTCTCTGTCTCCTCTTCCCCGTGGAGAGCAAGAGCACATAAGTAAAGAAGCTCTTATCCTCGCGCCGACGAGTAGATAAGAATAGGAATTACAGAGGCATTCACTGGAGAGAGAGAGATGGAGGGGGAGAAGAAAGAGAGGGACTGAGTGATCCAGACAGAGAGGAGGAGAGGAAATGGAGGGGGATAAGGTAGAATAGAAAAAGGAGAAGGGGAAGGAAGGAGAGGGAGAAAACACAAAGCTGCACAC
This sequence comes from Plectropomus leopardus, assembly GCF_008729295.1. Classification (NCBI taxonomy): domain Eukaryota; kingdom Metazoa; phylum Chordata; class Actinopteri; order Perciformes; family Serranidae; genus Plectropomus; species Plectropomus leopardus. Next base: position 26,345,650 of record NC_056476.1, on the reverse strand, counting down.
AAAGAGAGTCACACGCAAGCTGTGCAGCGCCGCTTTGGGCTCGCTTGTGAATTTACGGGGTTTATTTCACGCAGCATGAGGTTTACGGAGCGATGACTGATAACGGGGAACTTCTTAGACAGTTCATTCAAGGACCGTGGCACATCCTCTCTCTCTCAAGACCTATCTAAGCATAGTATATGCAGGATCTGATGAAACATTCCCCCGTGCAATAACAAGAAAATGTCATCGACAGAAATAAGAAAAAGGCTCTTCCAGGTCCCTGTGGCCTCTAATGGTATCGCTGGGTAATGTAATGCCTGCTACATTATTATTATGTGTCATTAAATGGGTAGAAAATTTAAATTCACCTTAGTTTAATTCAATACATTTATTGCCCCCAAAGGCAAATTTGGTTTTGGCAGAGCACTTGTGATTTCACATCTTGATGGCAGCTCTTACCTGAGCAGCTACCAGCTGAGCAGCATGATGCTGTCAGTGAGCTTTTAGGCAAAGCGAAGGGACGTATTTATGACTGAGTGCAGTGTTGTTCTGAAAGGAAACCATGTCAGCCTCAAAATCACCTTCATTTCCAAGTGCATGTACATGGGACTTTTTATATATATGTGGATAAGGCTTTATGTTTTCAGGTTAACCTTCTGTCCGCCCATTCTCTCAGCCCGTTCTCACTCTGAACTCGTCAAATATGTCCGCTCTGTCAGTGCTTTTGGCATATGAGCGTGACGCCAAAAGCCACCTTCCACATCCAACCGGAACACAGCTGGACTGGCGTCAGATGAAAATGCATTCAGACAGAACCAGTGGCATTGTTATTTTCCGCCAGCAGACTGCTGGACAGCACCAGTGGCGTCCTCGTGCAATATGCATGGGTGGCATCACTTGAGAACGCGGCAGGACAGAACCGGTCACATGCACATGAAACATTGATGGACAGCGTCAGGCAATGATGCTGCTAACAATGTAATACAAGTAGTGTGAGTGCGTGTATAGGGCGGATAGCTGACTACAAGTTCCCTTTTTGTTATGTTATTGTGTACAATAAAATAAGGGTCTATAATTTTGTCATGCATTATATCACTTCACTGCTAAAGAAAAGAAAACAGACTCATTGCCAGATGCAGTCTTATTTTGATTTGATTTGTTCATTTTTTTGTCTAAATGATTGTCATTATTAGTACTTAAAGTAATAAATACAATAATACAATAAATACTTAAGTAATAAATACAAATCATTAACAATTCATTAGAAAACACAGTTTTTACATCTTCTTGTATTTGTTTGCACAACAGACCTGCCACATCCAATATGGCAGATGCGCTGACGTATCATATTAACAGGCCAAGTCATAGCTATTAGTACAGGCGGTGAGTGAAGCAGTGGATATTTTGATGGTACAGAGTTACTGAAGGTGTGTGACTGATTTAACAGTTCATCACACTGAGGGCTTGTGGAAAGAAGCTTTTGTTGTGTTTGGTTATTTTGGCGTACAGTGTTTTGTAGAACCCTCCAGAGAAGAGAAGCTGGAACAGGTTGTTTCCAGGGTTTGAAGGGTCAGATGTTACCTGCACACACTGACTCTGGAGGTGTATAAGCTCTGGATGGAGGGCAGACTGGCGCCGATTATTTTCTCTGCAGCCGTGTCTGTCTGTTGTAGTCTGCTCCTCTCCTGTTTGGAGGCTGATCCAAAGCACTCAGTCAGGCTTACAAAAGAGAATAAAAACATTTTACACAGCTATATCTGTTATATAATAGGGAATAGTGCACTCAGAGAGCAAGCCGGCTCACCATTGTGCTATAATACCTTGTTAATATTTTATGTGTGTGATGGGGCCAGCTGACCGCGGCGAGCCAACAGTGAGACTGACCGCTGTATTGTGCTCTTATCCAGACACTGAAGCACAGCACAGAAATGGAAAGGAGCCTCTCATCCATCATTCCTACACACAACTCAACACAATGAGCCAAGAGGTTGATTAACCAGCCAATTACAGCAATGTCTGGTTGACGACAGTTACACTATGGGATACCATTAAAGATGATTTAGAGGGATGATTAAAATGTTTACTGGATATGCAATTTAAATGGACACCTGCTAGACAGGACTGTTTTCTATCAAACAAGCACTGCTATAAAAGACACAAGAGGCTGCGCTCGTAAGCATGTTGCCTCTGTTACACATTAAACACTTTATTTTTTTTACTTTCTTTTATTATTTTATTTTGTGCTGTTATCCTTTCATTTACCTCTTATTTACAACAATCAGCGTATCCTCTGTTGCATTCTTTTGCTATTCATACTATAGATATATGAGTATTCTGCACTTGCAAGTGTTGACTCAAAATGATGTTGCCATGTTCAACTTTTTTTGCTAAATGACTCTGCATTTCTCTTGCGAGAGCCCTCTGTGGTGGCACCTGTGTGTCAAAGCAGCCTGTTCTTATGCTAAAGTCTTCAAATACCACCACTTTTGCAGTGATTTCAGTGTAAAATCCCAACGTCAAAACTTTGCATACACATGATACGCCGCTGGACAGCGTCAGTTGAGAATGCAGAGGGACAGAACTGTTTGTGTTGTTATTATACGCTCCTGGATAGCCGGACGGAACCTGTTGCATCTGCATGATACACCACAAGACAGCGTCAGGTTGAAACGCTGAGTGTATTGACATGATATAAAGAGCAGGAACCTATTGGGCTGGTGGGAGGGGCAGTGGATGGAACCCCTGAGTTAAATTTGGGAGCCTTGTGTTTTCTTCTCATCTGAGTGTGATGGGGTTTTTCTACACCATGTGCCTCTTTTGCTTATCATATGTGCCCTTGCTGTCTAATCCTTAACCATCCCTGCCAGCATGTGCATTTGTTGAAATCCTGGCGTTGGTTGCAATGTGCTTTTGATGCCTAAACATAACCACATGCAGTGTGATCCCACCACGTGCTTTTGTTGGCATCATGGTAGCGCCATCCTGGAACGTAAACAGCAGATGCAGAAGGATACCTAACATAATATGTAGACATGGAGGTCCACTGCAACGTAGCAACTAAAGATCTCACCATTCTTGATTCCCCATGCAAACAATTTTCTTCCAATCCTCATCATCAACAACAATCCCACTCTAGAAATTATCCCACTATCTGCTGGTTTTGACAGGCCTGATCCAGATTGTTTCTGACAGACCTAAAACACAGACGCTGAGGTGGGCCAAACGGCATTTGTGTAGGAATACTACCTTTAAGTGCAAAGTATAAATTAGTCCAAGCAGTTCTAAAAAACAAATGCTTAACATATATAGCAACAAGGGACATGCGCAAATCGAGGAGTAGATATCATTGTCTCCAGAACACTCTGGCTACTTTGTATCATTGAGAAAGTGTAAAACAGAGATTTGAGGGGCCAATGCATACAGTAGATTAAATATCTATTTTCAGAAATACCTGTATGCATGTAGACAGAGCGTCAGTCTCTTGATGGATGTGCTGTTAAAGATCATGTAACCTGGTATTAATATCTCCATGTGTTCCATTCTTAATCTGTTAGCAGCAGGGAGTGCAGATAACACAGGTGAATCTGTATTGTTCATGGGTTCAGTACGGTGGCAGATCTACAGATTAGAGCCATTCCACAAAGCTCTGTACTGCAGTATTGCCGAGATCCCTTGTAGATTACTGACAGCATAATTCCCAGGGCTATCTGCGCTGATCTGCTGTGTTCCACCTCTGGATGAGACAGGACCCAGCCATGCAGCAGGCATGATAACTGATGCTGCTGCTCAACAGATTAAATCTATAGCGACCTGGGGCAGCCTGCATGCTAGATAAGGCTATATGTCACTGTCCGTGGACAGTGCTGATCTGGAGTCTGCTGTTGTAGCAGAAGAGTTTTTTGATTCTGCATAAGGACTAAAAAAGAGTTAGCATGTTTTTTTAGGCTTTGCAGTCACTTCTGACAAAACGCTTCTCACATAATACAGAGCTGTGTCGTACCCAGTCTGCACCACACCGGTATTAAACTTGAAGCGTGTGTGTGGGTGCGACTCATGCTGGTTTTAGCGTTATCCTCCGCAGCAATAAAAATAAAGTAGTGTTCTTTGTGGAGTGCCTCAATATTGTATCAGGTATGTAATCATCCATCTCCATTTCTCTGTTCATCTCCCCACTGTCCCACTCCTGATATTGATGTTGTTGATACTGAGGACAATATTAGAAGCAATATCAACACTTCTCTAAAGAAGAAAAATCTCTCCGCAGAATCTCTAACACAACTGTACTCTGAGAGAGAATACAAGTATGTGTGCTAGTGTGTGCTGCATTTTCCAGTCAAGTTAGAGACTAAACTAGATCGGTTAAATGTCCTACTCACCAACCCACATTTTAAAAGTTTATGTTTATATGCTGTGGGTGTGTGTAGTTTAGTGTATGCGTTCAGTACAAACGGACACATGCAATGAGGAATCAAAGCTGAGGAGAATTAAGTCATGCTGTGAGTTCCAGAGCTGTGTGTGTTAGCATGTGTGTATTCATGTGGTTTTTCATACATCAGTGATACTCAACTTATGGCCCCAAGGCCAAATCTGGCCCCTAATAGGGTGCCAGAGTGCATAAAATAGCATCAAAATAGAACTTGTTTACCAAAAAAAAAGTGGCAATAGGACCAACAAAGGTCCTAGCTGAGCCCTTCATGTCCTAAAGTCTTAGAAGCATCCTAAAATCCTGGAAATGTCCTGAAATCCTTGAAACGTCTTATGCACTAAAAACGTCCTAGTATCCCAAAAATGTCCCAAAATCCTAGAAATGTCCAAAAATCCTGGAAACCTCTGAAATCCTAGAGACGTCCTTATGTCCTAGAAACTTTGTAAAATCTAATAAATGTCCTAAAATCCTTGGAACAGCTTTAAAATCCTTGAAACGTCCTAAAAATCATACAAATGTCCTAAAATTCAAGAAAACATCCTAAATCCTTAAAAATGTCTAAAAATCGTATAAAAATCAAAAATTCCGAGAAATGTCCTAAAATCCTCCCTGTGCAGAATCTGTATAATGCACCAGAAAACATTTCCTCATATTACCTCCTATTTTTGTAGGTTAATGGTTGTTGCTGTCTGCCAGGCTTTACTGTGAATAGATTAAATGGGCATAATTAGCTAATTTGATATCCCACACACACACATTTAGAGCCACATATAGACATGTATTTATACCTGCACATTATGTACACAAAAATCCTGCTCCATCATAAGAGGTCAGTTCATCTAATTATGTCTGTATATCTGCATTAAAAAAAATACAGCAGCTCGTGAGATGCTTGGCTTCGGGTACTAATATATATACTATATATATAATATGTATGCATATTGTTTATATATATTTCTTTTATAATGACTGGAGACTTGGGAGTTGGCATAGACTGCCATGGAAAGACTTGACTTTTTTAATTAGATATTTGCATTTCTCCATTTATTGAGAAGTTGAATTTTGTTTTTATTGGGTGATTTCTTGTGCAATGGAAACCTGGCAACCTACAAGGACGTGGCAGACCAGCAGAGGCAGCTATCATGGAGGGAGCATTTTAAAAAATAATAACATTTGAAACTTAAGGATTTCTTTTTTTTTTCCTTTTTTTTTTGGCAATGACAGTAGTAAGAAAAAGAACAGTGGTATACTAGTTCTGCAGCTCAAAAATCAATGACAGAACAACCACAACATCCAGATTTAGCTGTGCCTTAAAAAGAAAACACAGAAAGACACAGGAATGTGTCTTTTTTAGCTTATCAAGTTAGAATTGTAGAATTTTACATGACTTGTCTTACTTGACTCATAGCAGGTGTCATGGGGGATGCAACCCTTGTTTTAGTTTTACTTTCTTTACCTGGCTCAGTTGGGAGGCACTCTCCTCAATCAACACGCAAATTATCAATATGATGTGCAAAATGTACGATTTATAAAAAACAAGCCAGCAAATAATTAAAAACTGCTAAAAGGGCCCCAGTTAAAAGTCTCTTTTAAAACCACTGTCCATCAAGTTTACTTAGAATGTCTGTCCACCCCCTTACTCCGAGCGCGGCTGGGTCCAGGGGAAGGCAGGTGCAGAGCTTAGCTGAAGGAGAGGTGAAGCGCACTTCACCCCTCCACGTGTCTCACTCAGGTCTCTGTCCATCCGTCTGGTGCTGATCGTCGTCGGGGGGTCGCCTGGCCCCGCTGCTCTCACGGTCGACATCTCCCTCGCTTCCCCGTCTGTCACCACTGGCCGCAGTCTGCGCCTCCCTTAACACCAGCTGCCAATGCCAAATGTTAAAGGGAACACTTAAGAACTTTAAAGGATTTTCATACAGTTTTCCCTCATTATTATCAGTAGTGCCGTGTGCAGTATGGCCACCAGAAAAACACTGTTTCTACATCAGTAGCCAGTAAATACAACTGTTATACAAATTATATTCTCAATTTCATGATTTCTGAGTCAAAAAAAATTAATGGAGTGGCAAAATGCAAATTGTGCATCTATGTGTATAAATCCTCATGCGTGTAATGTGTTCTATGCAACACATACAGTATTATGCCATTCCTAATGGTTACATGAACATCTGGTGTGCATTGAGATATTTATGCACTATAGTTTAATCAATGTCATTATTAAAGCTCAGATAATCACAGTCCATGTGATAAATGATTCAAGACAATTAAATTAGAAGGTTCCATATTTGCATACAGAGAAAGGAGAGATGTAATCTAATTTGTCAATTTCCCATTACATGATGTTTGATTTGTTCGTTTTATTTATGGATGCCAGATTGTCACATGCGCATATGTCTTCATGTGTCCTTTACTTACCTCACAGTTCTTTTGATTACAGTGAGCGTGTTTTGTGGACACAACCTACTTTTCGGAATAATGTTGGTATTGTAAGTTACAAAATGTACAAATCCTGACTCTGAATCTGAAGATGGCCTTTAGGGAGTTCTCAAATTTGGCACGCGTCCACTCAAGAACTCAAGAGGGATTGATAAGAATTTGGAGGTTGAAAGTCAAAGGTCAAGTTCACTGTGACCTCATAACAGATGGCCATAATTCAAGAATTCATACACTAAAATTTCTGACAGTGCTGACATGTCCTGACATTTTATCTCCGAAAGGTCAAAGGTCAACTTAACTCTGACATCATAATGTTCTGAAAAAACAATGGCCATTACTTAATGTCATAATTCAGGAACAGAAGGGGAGACATTTGATCAGATACTGAGAAGGTGACACTAATCTTGGGCCCACCTTGAAACCAGAATCCATCAAAATCATGATATTATAGAATGTCGTCCAAAATTCATCAAAAACTTAATTGTCCATGTCCATGTTTTTACAGACATGGGTATAACTGCAACTTTCTATTTTAATGTATTTATTTTCCATCTAACTCTTTTAATGTTGTTCTATGTTGCCTTTGGAGTGCTTGTGTGGCTGTTTTGTGTGCATGCTTGGTGTTTGTTGTCTGTGTCTTCAGTGTTGCAGGGGCTGGGCGTGGCTTCCAGGGTACTGGAGCTCACAGCACACGTCCTCACCTGTGCCTTGTCAGCAATCACCTCCCTCACTGCATTTAAGCTTCAGCCTCACCCAACTTTGACGTCATAGTTGTTTCCACTCCTACCGTGTACCTACCACCTCTGAGCTCCAGTGCCTTGCCGCCCAGCCCTTGCTGTAGTGCCCAGCCACTCGCTTCCACCCCATCTTCGGATCCTCACCACCCTCTGCTTACTCCAACGTCACCATCACCCTTCTCATACCACCTCGGAGATCCCCAGCTCCCATTCCCCGACTGCCATTCCTCACCCCCTCCTCTTCATCTTCATTAAAGCCCTTCATTTGTGCACTTCGAACCTGTCTGTGTCCACTTTTGGGTCCACCTCACGCACAAACAGTGTATACACACTGTAAAGCACTTTTACAACTGCATCTGTTTAAAAGATGCTATTACTTCTCATCAGACTTGCCAACATTTTCAGATTTAATTATTCTGATTGGGGGAAAAAAGATCAAACAAAAGTTGAAAAATTAATTCTGAAGCTGTTTCTGAAAAACTGCTGGTAAAAACAATACTTTTACAAAGTCACAACAGGGTGCGCTCATAATTGATATTGCATCTAAGATGATAAATTAGTATGTATTTGTAATAATTTGTTAAACTGCTTTGGTTGCTCATAATGTTGTCAGGTGTCTAGACTTTGTACCTGTTGTGAAAATCAATAAAGTATACTTGTTCAGAGTGTTTATTGCTGTCACTTAGAAGATGAAGAACCAGCAGAGTAAAAGGAGGCAGAACAGAGACACAGAATGAAGAGTAGCCTGAGGCGAGGTATGAGTTTGAGTCTCTCGGGTGTGTTTCCTGTCCCCCTGCTGCCCACTTCCTGTCTGTCCATCACGGTGTGGCTGGGATTGGCTATGACACATGGCCCCCGCGTCGATACCGGGGGTCACATTCACGAAGACTTTGCACTTTGTTTCAGAACACAGTTAGCGCCTGGAGGCATGCGTGTCATCTATCAAACAGTGGAACAGGCCTGGAACAGTGCTTTACTTGTCATCTGTGTGTGCCTTGCGTGTCAGCAGCGGAGCGCGCTTTTCTCTTTCTTTCTAATGAAATTCAAGCATCAATAATGTGCACAGACTTTGAGTGTGAATAATTGTTGATGGATTTGCTGGACTTCATTTAGGTCAATTTTTGCATTCATTTTCTTTGCCTCTAAAGATGCAGATGCATCAGAGTCACCTCCACTCTTCATCTTCCTCTGCTACGAGCATCTGCTGGACCAGTTGCTCCATCCTGCCTGCTCCTCCTGCTGAGGTGCTCCTCCACCTGCTGTGGAGGCCTGGAGTATTTCATTTACTCAGAGATTGGTTAATGACTCATACCACATTTATTTTAGGAGAAATAACTGCACAAATAAATAGCAATTAACCACTGTCTGTAAATTTTTATGCAGATTGTGGGTGTAAAAATGCATATTCTACGTATTCATATTATTAAAAAAATAATCTCCACTCAAGAAGCTAGTAATCAGTTGTTGTGGAGCTATCCACCATGGACTAGATGTTTGAACTCTCCATTAGTAGGACATCGCATTTATGCTGCTTTCAAAATTGACAGCTAACTCTTGACTTGATATGAAGGTAAAAATCTTACTTTTCTGTTTTGGAGTTAAGCCTTTGATGTTATTCATTTCAGTGCAACTTTAAAGGAATAGCTCCAAATCTGGGAAATACACATATTTATTTTCTTGACAGTTAAATGATAAGATTGAAGCTACTGCCAGCAGTACTGTGAGTTTGCCAGGCAGCAGGCGCTCCAAGAAGTTACTGCCCTTGGTCAAGAAATAGTTCCACTCACAACCACAATAACTGCATGAAATTTAAATTTTACACAATCATTTTTGTACAACAAAAAAGACAAAAAATGTTCATGAGTCAAATATGGATACTTAGTTAGTGGCCCTACACGTTAATCTATAGGTGGGTTTCTGTTAAGAGATTTACTCAAAATTTAAGAGATATTTTCAAATACAATTGTGAGATGACTGTGTTTCCATTGAGTTATGTTATGTGACTTCTCCTCTCACAATAACATTCCAAAAAGCATGGCAATGGATGCTGAAAACATCAGCAGGTTTATTTCTGTTGTAGCCACTGCACTCGCCATCATTATTTCCAATCGAAGGCCACGTCAATGTGTTATGCAAGCAATAATGGAAAGGCGAGCCCCATGTATGTGGGAGCGGCCACCTATGAGGGATTTCTGTGAGATGATAGTCCACGATTTCACAGAGGAATTGTGGATTTAAAACGTCCGGATGATCTGCTTAACTTTTGAAGTTATTCGATGCCCAACGGAGCTAGTTCCTACCGCCAAGCACATAGCCATAGCAAGTCTTTTCATGACAGTTCTGCAAAATATGTTTGTTATTTTCGGATCACCTGAAGTACAACCTCGTGCGAACATAAAAGCTTTTTGCAACAAATAGGTGTTTTTTTTTTTAATTGACATGTTTCCATTAAGTGTATTTTATATCCACAATGTCAATTTGTGCAATGATTAATGGAAACCCGCCTACTGTTGCGTTGCTGTTGTTGTTGCTGTTTGTTCCCTGTCATGTGACTTCACCCATAGAACACCAGACAGCCACGAATAAAAATCCACATCTTGGGCAGTAAAGACTTGTTTTATTATTAAAACCAAATATCTGCTCCTTCAGAGGCTTTGCTCAGAAGCACAGTAGCATAGGGCTGTAATGGACTTAGACTATAGAGCTAAAGTGCTTTGACTAAGTGCTCCATCTGTCTCACTGTATCTAACACAGGTATAAATGTGATTCCCAAAATAGAACAAAAGAACAAACTGACATTGGCAGAAGCTCTCAAACTCTCATATTTCCCTCCATATAAAAAGTGACGCATCCACTGATGAGGACAGTGGAAAGGCAACTACTTTAAATGCGCTTTAACTGCAGATCAATCTACCTGCAGAACACAGAAATATCCGTCCACTCAGAAATATTAGTGAATAGTTACATGGCCGTGGAATATGAGCATGGCTGGGGGCATAATTCAGTCTGGTGTGTGATTTATTGCTCAGAGGAGAGGGAGAAAGCACTGCATTCAGAGAGCCTATTCACTGCTGGATTTAAAGGGAAATGTGGAGGTAAACAGTAATTTGAGATTCATCTTGTCAGACCCTTAATATTGTTTGTGCGCTTTAAAAGCTCAAATTCAAAAGTATTAAGTGTAAGCACAACAGAGTTGAATTACCATTTTCAATAGTAATAATAATAATAATACCAATCATGGCTTGAATACGAAAATGTTGGTGAAATTTACCTCTTTTTTCTCTCACAACGGAAAAGGAAAGAGCAAAGAAAATGTGAAAAGCTGAACTCAAAGATTACATGTTATTTCATGTTTTTGGGAAAATCTCATAACCTTGTAACAAAGCACCCAGCTTTTCACCCAGGCTCTACCAGCAACCCATGAAAGTTTTTTATTATTCAAGATGTTTTTATTATAGTTCTATCAGCTACTTCCACAAAAAGTAATTTGTGAACTACTGCTCTGTCTGGCAGAATGATTCATCTCACAGCTTTTGCCCAGCTAGCAGGGAACATTCCCACAATATTGGCTAACATTCCCTACAACTAAGAATAATGTTGTAATGTTTTAAATGTTCAGGAACATTTTAAGGATGATTATCTTTTCAAATAATGTCCCTATGAGGTTAAATGTTAACTAAGATATAACATTAGAACTGCAACATTCTGAGCATGTTTTGGTGATGTTCAGAGTTTTCTTTTATAAAATGTTCCCACAGTGTTTCATGAGAACAAAGGAAGAACATTTTCAAAGTAACATTCAGAACATGTTATTGAGGCCTGAGATTACACACCGTTTTAATGAAAATGTTCATTCTACCTCAAAAATGGACCATTAGGCAAGCAAACAACCTGCCTCCTTTGCCTGGATTCATGGACCCCACCACAATGACACTTAACTGTATATGTTTCAGAACTGCACGTCGGTATTGGCCAATCTCGATTTTGTTGACTTCCATTGGCCTGTCGGCAAATAAGTGTTTTTCTTTTCTGTTACATCAGTTTTATGCAGGCTAAAAAGTTATGTTAAAGGTTTTTTCATAAATATGTTTGAATTTGTGCTCATTCAAAGATGACTTTAAAACAGCTCAGTCATTTTTTATAAGACTTCTTTGTTTCCCTATCAAAAAAGTAAATAACAAGAAAAAATAAATAAACAGCAATAAAAATGGCAAAATTGAGCAGCCTCTAGTTCACCTGCTTGAGTGTGCGCCCGATATGCCGAGGCCTTTGCAGCAGCCCGGGTGCGATTCCAGCCTGTGGCCCTTTGCTGCGAGTCATTCCCCCCTCTCTCTCTCTCCCATGTTTCCTGACATACTACAGCTGTCCTATCAATAAAGGGAAAAATCCCAACAGTCTTTAAAAAATGGCAAAATTGTTTTTTTGAACAGTGGTATAATTATCAACTAAGAATCGTGCAATCAGTGCATCCCTAATATGTGTTATCATGACTCTTTACATAGGGTAGACTAATGCCGTGTGGACAGGAAGAGAAGAGCGTTATTACAGATGTAGGGAGATTGGTTTGAATCATAATAGGCTGACATTTTGACTCACAATAGCAGGAAAAGCACAGCCGGAATTATTAACATTAATGACAACTCTTTTCCAGTACATGCTATTCAAGTGAGCCAGCATACATAAGTAGAATGCAGCCGTCACTGATGGTGTTGAAAAAGTCTATTCGCCCCCAAGGTTACATACCTGGAAGACCCCTGTGGAGTAATGGTGCAATTTTTACTGTTCTTCCCACCCAATGAAAGTAGCATTGTGTGTTGTTTTGAACTGTATGTGTTCAACCTGCATCCCCCAGGCCAAGAAACGAAACACAGCAATAACGGACAAAAGAAAAATCAGTTTATAACTGCAGTCAGCAGCACCAGGCTCTCAGGATGCATGCACAACAGGCTTAAAATAGGCAATAAAATCTAATATTTGTGGAGTAAGAATAATTCCAAGCATTTATGATAATAATAACAATAATAATAATTTTTTTTTTTTTTTTTTTTTTTTTTTTTTTTTTTTAATAATAATAATAATAATAATGATTTTTATTTACATTTGTACTTTTTACACAGAGATCGCACTATAGGGCCACTATGGAGTCCCTTCTTTACACTGCCTCTGCATTTTTACACAGAACCAAATAACGGCACCATCATACCACTCCAGCGTGTGATTTTAGACAGCATGCCGGCATAACAGAAACAAAAGAGCCGTGACAAGCATTTAACACAACAACCCAAGCCCCTAGAGTCATATACAACATATGTGCTGCAGCTCTTTCTAATCAGTAACAATGGCATGACATGGCAATTACAGTCATTCACAATCTCTGTCCAATTTTGCGGACGTTTATAGCTGCTGTCTTCTTCTTTCAGTTAGCTGCTAATTGCTGCTGGTTGCTTTTTAAATCTCCCACAGTGGGTCACACACATAACAGGCCATCAAATCCTCACACCCATCCTGCCCATAGTGCCATCCTACCAGATGTCCTGTTTATACAAACACCATGTCTGCGCTGTTAAAACTTCCCAAGGTGGCTTAAAGGCAAAACAACTCTGCCCCTCCATTCCAGAATCATAACTTGCATAAAGAACAGTGAGAAGACATAACAGCATGATATTGTCATTGAAAGGCAGTGTAAAAAGGGCTATTGTGTCTGTTTTCCCCCTCCTGACAATCACCAGTGAAGTCCCAGTTACTTGATGGTTCTAAAGATCATCATGCTAATTTTTTCTGTACTTTGGGGTACTAACAGAGGTTTTTTTATATATCTTTGAAATCGGCCAAGATGGACTTCCAAGTAGATTAAATTGCAAATGCTCAGTGTATGCAATATACAGTATATAATCTGCTATCCTGTTGTGAGCATGGAACCCTGAGGATCAGCAGCAGGTCCTGCAGAGAGTTTTAATGCAGCTTCGAATGAGATTCAACTCAGAATTTACTTTCCTCCAGCTTGTGCTTTGACCTATAAAGTTCATGCTCATATGGTGTCCATGACATTATCCATACTTTCTTCTTCATGAGAGATTTGCGAGATTTTCAGTTTTGAGAGTCTGGTCATTGGCCAAATTGTTGCATTAAACATACTATAGGAACAAAATTGTTACATTTATAATCACGTCATTATGTGTGGTGTTTTCTTTTGGCACTCCCACGCGTGTGGGCTCAGGACATTTTTTTGAGCTCTTTCATGCCACCCACAAACAGAAGAGGGGAAGAAAACCCAGTGTGTTGTGCCGTGACATTAAATTAGAAATGACAGTGGAGTAGCATGTCTTGAGAAAAAGAAAAACAACCACAAGAACATGGAAGCAGACTGCAACATGACATTTTCCTTTTAATAATAAATGCACACGTTGCTTTTGTCAGTCTTAACAAACACGGCAGTTCATGAAACTACTGTACTCAGACATATAGTCTAAAGCATCAGCCTACTGAAGACATAAAAATGTTTTTGTCCTGGTAACGTGATGTTCACAAAGCCCTCGTGGCTTCCTGTACTCGCACACTTTACAGTGATGTCACAGGTGATTGATTCAAGTCTGTGAGGGTTCAGTGCTCAGGGCTCAGGGGGACATTGAAATTGGTCAGCACACTCTGGATAGAAACATTTCCTGGGAGACAAGATTTAGTGCAAATAAACAGTGCTCAATCATTGCATCCTTTTAAAACTGTAGTAATGGTCCAAAAGTGGGTCACGGGTCCATTGTCAATGGACTGCAAGTGACTGGTGAACATGTCAAGTTTGTGAAAAACACACTTTTTTTATGAAGTACAGTGAATTTCCAGCACAGAGCTTTTATTTTGAAGTATAATTTCTGTGAATTCTTTCAAAGTTTTTTTGTGTTTTATGTTTATTTTATGAATCAAAATTAAATATTGAGCCATTTTTTCCAACAAAAGACATACAGATGCCATTTAGTAATCTAATATGCACAACTGATGCAACAATGAATGTGTCATCTAGACTTACTAAACACCAGATCATATACACCATTCCAACCTTGCCTCCCAACAGAAGAGAAAACAAATGAATAAATAAAAAAACAAAAATTTAAAAAGAGAAGGAAAGTAAAAAAGAAACTGTATTCATTTTTATGCACAATCCAACAACACTCAAGTCCAGATATAATTATAGTGTCATATCTAGTTTACGGTTCTTAACATGTGCAATGAATGGCTGCCAGGCCTGATAAAATATTCGGCAATTCATCAAATGTGTGGACTTTGAACTAGTGACGAAGGAGAAATATAAACCCAAGAAAAGCCAAGTTTTATTTTATGTGACTTTTATGTGACCAGGTCAACAACAGCATGTTCCAACCATCCATCCAGTTTTACATATAAATATGTACAACTGTCCATCGTTACTGTGCAATTTGAAAACGCTTCAAGAAGGTAAATGATGCCATGAAACACACGCACACACACACACACACACACACACACACACGCATACACACACACACACACACACACTCCTCTTTCCTTAGTCGTCAGACAAGTGTCACTAATGCTGGGCAAAAGACACTATCAGCATTGAAGGCACTCACATTTCTGTGTGTGCGTGTGTGTGTGTGTGTGCATGCGTGCCTGTGTGGGGAGCAGAATGAGAGAGCAAGAAAGCGGGACAGAGTGTGTTTTTGTGTGAGAGAGAGAGGGTGAAATCATTAATTCCTGGCATTGTGAAAGGGAAGCTTGGCCACTGTGAGAGAGACTGAGAGGGCGACACACTCAAATGGTTTTGTGCAGATCAACAGTGCCCCCTGTGTCTAAACCACAGACCTGTGTCTGCACTGACAAAAAATATCCCTTCTGTACATCTGTCTATCTATCCATCTATCTGTCTAGTATCTATCTATCTTATTAGGTGCCTTATATTCTGTCTGCCTGCTAATGAAGCCGTCATTATCTGTTTTTAATGGCACTCAGGAGCCCCGGAGGACGTGCACATGCAGTGAGTGTAGGGAAAGACTAAAAGTAGAGACACACAGGGAGACGAGTTTCATCATCACACTGATGAAGACATCAAGTCTGTCCTCTGAGGTTTGAGTTTAATATTACATTTGAACCTCAGCAGCAGCAGCCAGGAGAGACAGGCGGAGAATACAGAGTCTATATGAGGGGAGCAGGGAGTGCCTTTCACTTTACACAAGATGGTATATGCAGGCAACGTACGCGGATAAATCACAGCCACGTTCCTTTTGAACCGTTTGTCTGATTAGATTAAGATTCATATCGGTCCAGCTGTGATACCAGGAGCTGCTTTCCTTAGCCGAGGTTCAGCTGTAGACTGTGAGCTGGAATCAAAGGACTGTACTGCATGGCTGTTCCATAACTGGTCTACAGACTGCACTTTGTTTGGTCACTCGCCTGGCATCAGTTCTCATGCCATCTAAACAAGAGGGCATGACAACAGAGTTTTAGCTTCTGTTTTTCATGTGCTTATATTAGAGATCTAAAAAAAAAAGATCTAAAATTTCACCACAGTCGTCAGATAAAAATGTTACCATTAGATGATCTGCCCGTGATATATTTATCATATCAACATTTCTTAGGTGACATAATACATTCAATATATGCTGAAATTTGTAATTGAGAGGTGTAGGGGATGGTGGATTTCATGTCAGCTTAGCAAGATGCCAGTCAAGCTGCAGACAACTGTTCAAAACCAATAACAGCGGTTGGTTTTTTGGCAAATCCTTCATGACATTTTCATTAGTGTTTGTCGCACTAAATTTGGGTGTTTTTAGCCGCATATTGTGCCATCTCCCAGTGGCATTTGTGAAACTGAACCTTTTTGTTTTTTACAGACACATCGCACTGGCCAGTCATTTGAAATTATTGACAGGGTGACAAAAACATTCCAATCAGGCCCCTCATCACACAGCACATAGACCTTTGCAGTGGGTCATTTGCACCCTTTGACCCACAAACAGTGTTTCCCAGCATGTTTGTGGCGTTTGAGCGACTGAAATTGGTGTTTGTGGTGGCACACTGAGGCGTTTCCCAGCAGTGTTTGGGCCACCATACCTGGATGTTTTCCATAGATTGGTCCCTGCTTTCCTGCTTTTGTGCCACTAAACATTCAAGACAAAACATTAACTTTTTCTCACCAAAGCCAAGTCATTTTTGTGCCTTAACCTAACCAAAACTTTGTCACAGCATTATTGAGGAACATGAAGTTTAAAAATTACCCCTAACAATTCATTTATAAATGTAACGTACAGTATTAGCGGTTTACAAAAATGTCCAATTTCATATTTCTCCAAAATTGTTCACAAATTTTGTTCAAATCTGTGTTAGTAAACATTTCTCCTTCAGGAGGCGACACAATAGTTTGCACTCATCACCACTAGTGCTTTGTGTTGGGGTTTTAGATCCCCACTTCCTGTCCTTGTGTGTTTCCTGTTTCTGTGATTGCCTGCCCTGCCCTCATGTGTTTCACCTTTGCCCAATTATCCCTTGTGTATTTAAACTGTGTGCTCCCTGTTCTCTGTGCCAGTTTGTTTTGCCTCTGTGTGTCTGGCATTTCAGCGTTCCTATTTGTGTTTCGTTTTCCTGGTTATTTATATCCCTGCTTGTGTTTTTTTACCTTGCCTTTAAGCCTAGTCCCTCCTGGATTTGTCTGCCTGCCTGTGTACCAAACTATTTTTGCTGGTAAAGATTTTGGATTTTTCCCCTGAAACTGTGTTTCGAGTCATGCTCTTGAGTCCTCTCTGAGAACCAGTCTTGTTTACTTAAGTAAGTACAATCTGTACCCTCTCTAACCTGGAAAGGTGAAAATTAGGGTGATGTTGTTACACAACCACAAAACCTACTGAGGTGTGTTCAGATATAAAGTGAATATTAAAGGCATGAATTGCATAAAAAATCAATAGAAAAGCAAAGTGATTTAGATACTCAATATTTGACAT
Source organism: Plectropomus leopardus (assembly GCF_008729295.1). Classification (NCBI taxonomy): domain Eukaryota; kingdom Metazoa; phylum Chordata; class Actinopteri; order Perciformes; family Serranidae; genus Plectropomus; species Plectropomus leopardus. Next base: position 26,328,104 of record NC_056476.1, on the reverse strand, counting down.
TTAATGAAGGGGCTTCGACATTAAAATGTAAAAAAGACTGCAGGAAATGACATGCAGTTGTGTTTTGATGAATGAGAAATAATTATTTTAATATGTATGAAGACATGAGGTGCAAACAGTATTTAGCCACATTGCATTGGCACAACATTAAATAGTGTAAGACAACTAGTGTGAAAGGAGCAAAAAAAATCACAATACATGACTGTCTCTTGTATACACTCACACACACACACACACACACACACACACAGATGTATATATACATATATGAGTCACTGAAAGGCTCAGATGCAGTCTTTCAGAGAAATGGCACCATTAAATATTCACATGATTGGCTTCACTCTTCTTATGAATTTAAATTTAATAGACCGTTGACTTATTCTATGCATGCATTTGTGCGTGTGCGTGTGTCTGTGTGTGTGTGTGAGTCTGAATATTTGTGTGAGGGGACACCAAAGTGAATTCAGCGTATTTAGCAGTTAATCCACGACTGATAGCCCATACTGTAAATCTCCATTTTCTGTAAGTCTCACTATCTCTCCCATACACACGCACTCAAACACACACACAGTGTATTCATGGTGTTCTGGCATTCAGACTAAATTAATTACCAAAGTCCAAATCCAAACCTCCCTGCAAGCTCTTAATTTATCCTCATCCCTGAACCTATGGCTTTGTTCGGTGCAGAGGTCAGTCTATAGTTAAATCCATCAGCGGAGTGAGACTAATCGTGTGAATATTTAATGGTTCCATTTCATTGGATAACTGCCTCTGAGTCACTCTTCACTCAGTGTGCTGAGTGTGTGTGTGTGTGTGTGTGTGTGTGTGTGTCTGTGTGTGTCTGTGTTTGTGAGACGGTTAAACCAGCCCGTCTTGCAAAAAGACCCAGTGATTTCTTAATGAGAGCGTGTTGAGCGGAGGCAGAAACTGTTTTGACCTTTACGTGTGAGAAAGTGGAAGGAGGAGATAGAGGAGAGACCAATTAATGCAAAAGTTTTCATGTAGTGAAATGAATCCCTCTGGGATGGCAATGCAGTAAACCAGACTCCACGGACTCCGAGAAGTTTCACAACTTCTGACCCTAATGTGTCTGAATGAGATGTTTTTGTAATCTTGGCTAATAAAATCTAATGGTGTATTGCTTGGGATTTAACCTAATACATAATTTAGATGTAAACACATAAAACAGATATTAAAGAGCAATTTAGCAACAGCTGAACATCTTGTTTTGGCTGACCTTTAGTAGCTGAACATTTAAAATTGCTGTAGTGATGTAGAAGTGTACTCCAGTGTGTGTCATTACGCTATGACATCACTGTTATGTGTGGTTACACATGGAAAAAGCGAGGTGAAACAGACTTTAAACTTTAAACCAGACCTGGTGAAAAACTGCTTTTCAGGTTCCAAGTTAAACTGTTTCAGCTTCCTGACTTCCTTAACTGAAATTAATCAAGTTTCAGTTTCTCTTTAGAGAGTTTCAGAATGGATTTCAGAAATCAATATTACTGAATAGTAAGGACACACGCAAATGAACAAAAAAAAAGGAAATGAAGAAAACACCTTCACCGACTGGGCAAACATCAACAAGCATCAGCAAAATTAGTCAACATCCTGTCAAAGGTGTTGAAAAATATTAATTACGTTCTTAAGATTTTACTGCAAATACTTGCTGTTTGCAAAGCATTGCAGTGAGTCGACACAGGAGGCATTTCAGTTGCATATTTCAGTTGTCCATCTGAGGCAAGCTTGATGAAACAGATGTTCTGTTTTTCATCAATACAGCTGTATGTGCATAAACACTATTGTTACACTGCAAACATGCAAACCCCTGTTTTACATGCATAAGGAGTGAGTTTTTTGGATGTCACCATTATCATGAAGTCACAGATTGGTTTGTGGACTGCATTTTTGAGGCCTTGACTTTGGCGTTTTGGTGTTTTTGGGCCTGAAGTGACCATGTTTGGATGAGAGGCTGGAGCTTTGGAGGAACAAGAGGTGGATCTGAATGAGAAGGACATCTCATGGTAGCAATTTGTTAATCACATGGTAGCCACGTCCTAAAGCAGACCCTGTTTTATTTACATGTTTTACTCTATATGGAACCATTATTTACAAAATGACCATCATGCTGTATTTAAGGAGACTTGAAACTAGTGACTAAGAACATAAAGGAAACGTTTACTGAGGTAATTGATTAAGTGAAAAGTTTGGTCATTTTCCCATAGAGTTCTATAAAATAATTTCAGACATCTTTTTGCAGCCAGTGGAGTTGTCCCCCGCTGGCCAAGAGAAAGAATCCAAGTTTCAGCCACTTGTACGTTTTTTTCACTTTAAGGACCTTGAGATAACCCCTTGGCTGGAAAGAGTTAATGAAACTACTGTTTCTGAGACAAACTTATGTCTGCAGGGAAAAAAGTAAATGATAAATCTAAAGACCCCACAAGAACCGCATCCACTTTGAGTTTTCTTGGTCTCTCAGTTCTGCAGGAGATTAATGGACTTCTGGAGACTTGTTCGTCATGCTAGTTGTGCTGTAAAACAAAAAACACAAGTTTCTTTTGATACGACTTACACTGAAGTGCTTTTGGTCAGAATTAATGACAAAATGAGTGGTGTGAGACAGTGTCAAAGAGCTACTCTGTGTACTCTGCGGCAAAACAAAGAGGAGAAAGTGTGCATAATGGAATCATTTTTGTTATTTTTTTCAAATTAAAATGTTGAGAATCACTTCAGTGCAAAGTGGTGAAAACTGATTACATGCTTAGTTGGAACAAATCAATAAGCCACATATAGAGTTAACACAGTGACTGGCCGTTATACTAATGCGGGATAATTAACACATTTCAAGGTTTTCCTGAGGCAGTATCAGAAGCTTGATACGGGTTGGGTTTTCCTGCATGTTGTACACAAGTGTATCACTGTGTTCCATTTATATGCATCGTATTGATTTGCACCCACTAAGTAATTAATCAATTTTCAGCCTTTGCACTGAAGCGGCTTCAAACCTTGTAGTTTTATTTTTTCCACACTGTTCTCAGGTCAATAGTATAATGTATTACTTAACAGCAACGCATGATACATATGTTGTTTATATATTTAGCTTCTGCACCCATAAATATTATATTAACACAACATGAAAGTAGTATGAAGTGTAGGCAATCTTTTTTTTTCTAAAATAAGGTGTCAACATTATTTTGCATTTATTCTGAGTCACTATGAATAATATAAGAATATTTTGTATGTGACTTAAAGGTCTGATACTTCCTCCTCTTCTTTGGGAGAGGGTGCGACTTTGGGACTATTACATGACCATTATGACAGTGAATTCAAATTGTTACCACCACAACTGGAAATATGTTGAAATTAAAGTTTACAGCCACTCCAGGTCTGTACTCAAAGGTTAAGTGTAGGATTTAGGGGAACAAATGCATCAGGTGATTTCAACTAGTAAAAACACAGAATAAATCATGTATGCATTACAAATAGATATCTCTTTCTCTTTGGTATGTTGGAGATGGGCTGATAGCTGCTAATGTGTTTTTTTCTCTGATAACTTAAGAGCCTGACATTCAGGAGGTTTTTATCAGGAGCCAAATTATCTGCAAAAGTCTCTTCCTCTCCAGAACAAACAGACCTGGAGATTTACACCAGTACAAACACTGAATGAAGCAGTTACACTGTAGCACTGCTTGTTGTGGAGGGGCTGCTAACTATGACGGCTTACAACATGCTTACAATGACAATGTTAACATGCAGCTTAGTTGGTGTAGGCTTCTGTTTACCACATTAACCATATTAGTTTTGTGTGTTATGGTGCTAATATTTGCCTATTGGCACTGAACACATCTACACCTGAGGCTGATGGTACTTTCCATAGATTTTCAGGTATTTAATTTTAAATCAAACTGTTGAATTAATAAACTTTTGACCTGAGGGTGGCGTTGTAATGTCAAGAGGTCACCATTCGACTACAGCATTGATTAAAATGAAAAAGGTGATAAATCTAGTCAACATACTGCACCCCTTTTCATCACACAGATAATCCTATTTGATCATTTTTCTTAAAAATAACTAACCCCTTTAAACTTTATTGATTTTTCATTGTGAGCCATTGCTTGAGTTCGTTCCAAGGGCACATTTGTAAAAGGCAGAGTGAGAGGGAAAAGCAGATGAAATTAGTGTGAATCAGAGCAGCAAACATCACTTGAGCGCCAACATCAAAGCAATGTCCCCACATTGTATCCAAGAATTTATTATAGGGGAACAACTGACCATGAATTTTTAAATGCACCTCCAATTGCCCCTATAAGTCCCAAGTCCCGCTACATTAATGATGTTTTGCCTTGATAAAACAACACGATACCTGAGAGTACTGCTCCCTGAGTTCGATCAAGGACGAGGGATTTTATTTGTCCACTAAAGGGAAAGCAGATTAAATTTGTATGAGTAGCAGAGAAAGCATTGTTCCATCAGCTTGTTTAAACAGGAAAGCAACAGGGCAGAGAAAATAATCACATCAGATGATTCTGTTTCTTGTGTCTCATTTTTAAGAATAGAATAGAAATTTCGAGTGTGCCATGCCCTAGTGCAGAAAAGTTTTCTTTAAGAAGCTCTCATGTTTAGCAATAAAGTCTAAAAGCTGTTAGTTAACCTCACATATACTTAATTATGTATGAATTGATCTGGCTTTAATTGTTATAAGCTTCAACATTTATTTGACTGGACAGTTTTATCGATCTCTCTGAGACTGGAGGCAAGTCAATGATTGAACTCAATAGAAAGTTATAGCGTCACTGCAGGAGGCACTTAGCTCAGTCAATATTGATACATTTTCATTCCAGGTCTCTGTGGCTAAAAGTTGCTACAAAATTGCAGTGAACTTGCTATACTGCAACTACATACAGCTCTTTATTGGACCTACTTTCATCAGTGTAAATATTCATGTCTCAGTGCTTCATGATACTCTGGCCTGTTGAAGACTTTTTGCACCTTAACTATAACTTTGACCTGATGTGCTGAGCAGAAAGGAAGGAGTAGTCTACGTGCTATTCGCCTGATATATCCTTCAATATTCTGTCGATGAAAAATGCTGCAGGTTTGGTGGGCTGCTCTTATATCCAACATGTTCTAATCCCATCTCATCTCAAATTGCAGGTTTGTCAATGGACTTCATCCAAATATTATGTTTTAAGTGTCCTTCTGTATCTGCTCTTTACATCCTGGGATGTCACTACTGTGATGTCAACAAATGCACATGGTGGGATTATGCTGCATGTGGTTATGTTTAGACCAAAACAGCACATGGCAACCAACCAGATGGTTAAGATTAGGCGGCTAAGTCACGGATGGTTAGGTTTAGGGCAAGGAGGCACATGGTAAGGTATAGAAAAAAATGTCACATTCAAACATTATGCGAAAAACTGGATCCACACTTTAAAGTTCAAAGTTTGTTCGACCCATCCCCCTAGAGTACAAATCCTGCCCCATTATGTTGACTCTCTCTAAATGTGGTAGAAATAATTAACCTGCAGTGATGGGCATTGCCTGGGGTGTCCCACAGAGCTCACTTCATAGCCCACTATTGTTTTTATATCAGTTTGAAAAGAAATAATGTTCTGTTAGTTTTGTATGCATGTAATGCACCATAAAGGTGAGTGACTTACAGTAAATTGCTTATGTAGGCCCTATCATACACCATAAATACTACAAAGAGCTTTTCCTGCTAGCCTTCCAACTCCATCAGCTGAACTCAGTACGGCTTGACAGAATTTCAGTCAATATTAAACATTTGGGAGCAATTTTTGACCTCTGCTTCATCCAACAAGTGATGAAAGTCATTTTGTTCTTTTTCCTCCAACTGAAAAATATCACAGAAATGAGACACTGGTCTTTGGAAAATGATATATTGTGCCATATTTATTTAAAGCCTCTGTCGCACATAAGATTGAGTGTCAAAAGAAATATTGCAGACATTTTCATGATTAAAAGTTTAGGTGATTAAAATTGAGTCATATCTAGTATTTGTACAAGGAGAGAAATACGAGTGTGTGTGTGTGTGTGTGTGTGTGTGTGTGTGTGTGTGTGTGTGTGAGTGCGTGCGTGCGTGCGTGTGTGTGTGTGTGTTCCTCAGGGAGAAGGGGAGCAGAGGGCAGTCGCAGCTGTTTCTAATAGGTTTCCACAGTTTGTCCCTGGAGATGAGGAACATGCACACAGACACACACAGAGTCATTATTGCTCTCCTACCGTTCTCCAGGTATTTTGTAACCTTTGCTCCACCCCACAATAAGGAAAATGGCTGAGCAAAACAAAGACAACAGATGGAGGGAGAGAGAGAGAGAAGTAAAGGGACAGATCTCTGGAGAGGGAGGCTTGACTCTGTTGGCTTCCAGCTGAAATACTCCACCGGGGGTTGGCAGCTGCTGGGAGACCCATTTTTACAATTGTCAATGGAATAGCTGTGATGGACAGATGGATGGGGTGATGCAGGGACACAGGGTTAGATAGGTTACTTTATTATTGGATAAAATGGATGAAAGTCTTCCCTCACACACCAAACAGATGGTCGTCCATCGGTCAATGTCAGGCCATGAGTGTCAGTCACTCTGATTTTTGCGGCACACTGTTGCCTCTAATCAGCTCTTTTCTGCTTTTATTCAGCCATTTCAGCCTGCTGAATGTGAGATCAAACAAACTTGTGGGGGGGTTTTTTCAGCCACTGAGTTCTTTACCAGAAATGATTCGTAATTGTAAGGCACGGCAAATAGAATTTTTTCTTTCAACTTTTTTTATGTGCTAACAGGCTAACCAGCATCTTGAAACTATCCTATTGGTCTTCATCGCCACCTGCTGCTATGGAGAGTTATTTCATCTCAGTACAGCAGTTTTGGGGCATTTCTGCATAGGCCTCAGAGGTTGCTGCCTGCGGAGAATGTGCATGTAAGTTGGCTGTTGGCAATAGACTTTTTAGTGCATTCAAGTGTAACTTCTTGGTCTAGAATCAAGTGAGATGAGGTGCTGCAATAGCTGGTCTTCATTGCCATTAGTTGTTTGATGTTGTTGCGGTGCATCTGGGCCTTAACAGTGTGCTGTTCACATTACGGACCAAATTCACGACCAGGTAATTTATACATGTATGCATTCTTGTTGAGCACAGAGGGCCCCTTATTCTTGATTTTGGTAATGTTAGCATGTTAAAATAGGTCAGATTCCTTATGTTTGTGCAAAAGCTCATCTGCAGCAGGGATCATTAAAAGAAATTCTGCACACCTGTTTTTTTTGTTTGTTTGTTTGTTTTCTTTCTTAACAGCATCCGCAGATCAAGTACCTAAGTGGTTGATGATGGACTGATTACCAGAATAAGTCTCCTGTTGTTGAGCCAGAGCAAGCTTGGCTCCACTTAAAAAAAACATGAGCTCCCCTGAAAACATGATTCATGAAATTTGGGGGGGTCTCTGAAATATTGACAACATGTTACTTTTGCCATGCATTTCTATTTTTCAGTATCTTCGTCGTCATGGATCATGTCTCAAGGAGGCTTAAATGCTTAAACATTAATGTGTTTTTAGATTGTTTTGCTATTTGACCTGTTGGTGTTCCTTTTTGTGCCCCCTCAGTAAAAATTAAGTAAGCGCCCCTGAAAGCAATGATATAGCTCATACTCTGGATGAGCAAAGTTGCAGCACAGAAAAAAACAAAAGTTTATTGTACTGACAGCTCAAATTGTTTTTCAATTAATGGTGAAGAACTCTGCTTTTTTTTCCCAAATCATATCATTTTCTCACAGCCCAGTAGCAGATGTTTTGTTGCCCAGTGCTGATCCACTGCCCGGTTTTTGGAAACCACTGCCCCAGCTCATATACATAAAATACATAAAAAGCTGAATTGAAATGTGTGGGCTCAGATACAGAGATAGACTTTGACCTAAATGATGTGAAACAAGGAGAGTCAGGTAGGTTTGCTCTGCTCTGCTGCATCTCATTAGCTTCACTGACATTGTTTTGGCAGCGTGAGGAAGGCTGCTGTCTCTGTGCATGGGCATCCATGTAATGATATACATAGCAAAATTTAAAGCAGCTGCAAATGGACAAGAATTACGATACTGTTAAAAGGATTTGGAGAGTCATCATGGCCAACAGGATTGCTGTGGTGGTATCTCTTTGCGGCATGCTCGGGGAAAACCAGACTTTTAATATATTAATGATTTGTTTTTAATTTGCAAAAATTCCAATAGCTTTCTAACCAATGTGGCACCCGAGGGTGGAGGGGGGTAAATATTAGGAAGCAATAACACAAAGCCAAGCCTGCAGATTAGATAATTCATTTGTTAAACACACGGAAAATGAGGTCATTAGAAAATAAATACAAATTAATCAGCTCTGTGTTTTTCTCCTGGAGTCTGAAAAAGTCAATTTCCTGGTTCACTGCAACGTGCTTAAAGCAAATAACACTGATCCAGTTCACTGCTTTATGGTGAATTTAAAGCAGATTTGCTCAATTTAAAGATAGCCACTATTTGTTCAACTGCTACCAAATCAATTTTTTTATGTTTTTATTTTATATATTTTGCAATTTTGTCACCAGCTACTATGATATAACCACTGAGCAACAAGATGTTTTATTTCCAAGTTTGTCATTAAACTTGATGAAATAAGCACATTTGTGTTTTATAATTTATCACCAACCAATAATGTCAACACAATGTTATAATGTGATGAGGTGTTGTCATTTAGGGGTCAAAGGGTCAAAGGTTAGAAAAAAAAGTCCTCGCATTTACCCATGAATATTGGGGTATTTTATTTTTTTGGTTTTTGTATGTCAGTATGTCTGACCCTTTACTAAGTCCCGCCCCTCGGAAGTAGACTGACCAATCATGTGGTAACATCAGACAGCGCCAACAAGGATGCGACAACTACACACCTGTGCTCCATAGACTCTCAGATTTTCGTAATTTTCAGTTTTTGGGGGGAATACAAGTTAACAATCATACTAATTTCCTGGAGCGAACTGCAATTCACAGTTTTAGCTCAGCAACATGACTTTTGATGTATTCTTTATCTTTCAGGTTAGACAATTAATTGTTCTTAAAACAGGGTGGTTTCCCTTTTCCTGTCGGCATGGTTGGTTCCAATGGATGCGTAGGTTGTCTAGTTCTACAACCAGTATGGTTGAACAAACTTAAACAGCAAGCACAGCTTCCTAAGGACAATAATATCAGTTTTCAACAGCAAAGATTTTTGCCAGCCCACCAGTGGCGTCGCCACTTGTATCGGGGAGGCACGGCTCTTCCTGGCCCCCTGATTGTAGGCACCACTGCTGAAATGACAACTGTTCATGGCAGTTTTTATCAACTGTAGCAGTAGAAAATTAACCTTTGTAGCTCAATAGGTTTGTTAAAAACAGTGACTCCAACTGACCTTTAACATTTCATCTTGTTCTCTTAAAAGGGGTCTTAAATATCCACTTGGTGGCTACGTACATGATATGCTAAAAGACTAAGGCCAAAGCTGCATGTCCTAGGCAAAAAAAAAAAAACATCAAAATCCTCACCAGCTGATAATCAGTGTAGAAAAAATGGAAATTAAGATACATCATTATTCTTGTATTGTAGTGTTAGTTGGTCGTACTATTAATAGCATGATAATAATTATAGCAGTCATTCATTCTAACAGAAAACTGTTAAACTGGTCAGCTTAAATCAATATGTGTATTTTTTAAAACCATATCTCTCACTTTAAAGCTAAAGTTTTGAATGGACTGATCAATGTGTTTAGAAAATGTATCTCAGGCAATGTTATCTGTTTCTCAACCATTTTTCCATAAAGGCCCTATATTACCACTGAAAATGCCTGTGTATGCAAATGCACTATTCAGCAGCAAATCAGGTAGAAACTGTTTTATGCTCAGGCAGATTTCACCACACCTTTGCGGGAAGTGTGAAACAGCACGCCATATTGGGTCATTACACTTTGTTTGCAAACCCACAAATACTGCAATCCCATTTTGAAATCATGTGTGACAGTGCATAAAAGAAACTGCACTGCTCAGCCAATTTTCATAAGCAATTCTGGCATTGTGTAAAATGAGATTTTGGGCCATAAGTATGATGTTCATTGGGATGAGATCACCAAGCAGTGCCCATAGAGTCATTTGTTGCCTTGCAAGCAGGTGGGAGGACGGGCTACTGCAGATTACAACTGGTGTCCACACCATGAAATGTTGTGTTGTAATCACCGGGGTGTGATGAGCTGCTCACTGTCATGTCTGTCAGCTACAACTAACTTTGAACTAACTGCTCTGTGCAGACGATCCTGAATGTGTTGTTTGCTGCATTTTTTTGCCCCCATCTTTACAGGTTATCCTAACATGACAGAATGTGTGAGTCAATGCAGTTTAACTCTTAGGGCCCACTTTAATACTATGCATACTTGCATCGCTCTGCACATAAAATGCGCTTGTTGAAATCAAGTTTTTAAAAAAGTAGGCATTAATATTATTATATTCTTTCACTTATTTGATTTTTTTTAACCAACATTAGTCCTAAACATAAGTATCAAATGTGGGGGTTTTTTTTGTCATGATGCTACTATGTTTTTAGATGAAAAACACAAAAAGATGATTTATTTTCAATATACTAAGATAAGATTAGATGAGATAACACTTTATTGTCCGTTTGCATGGAAATTTGTCTTGCATTACAAACTCATAAATCCTCACAAACATCACACGTAAAAAAGTCATCATAAAAACGACATAAGTTGAATTAAAAACAATACTGACTTAACAGCACACAAGAACCTATAAAATGTGAGTGGATTTTGTGTGAGTGTGAGTGTGAGTGTGAGTGTGAGCACAGTCCATGTCTGAGGTATCTGTGTGTGTGTGTACTACATTACTGCTTATTCAGTAGTGATATGGCATGAGGGACAAAAGAGCGTTTGTACTTGTTCCTTTTACAGTCTGGCACCCTGAAGCGCATCCCAGAGGGCAGGAGCTGGAACTCCTCATAGAGGACATGAGAAGGGTCTGTAATGATCTTAGCAGCCAGTCTGAGGGTCTGAGGGTGTGCTTGTTGCAGATGTTAGAAAAGGAGGTCTCTACACAGTGACCCACCACCTTTGAGCAGATATCCAGAAGCCTGAGTATCCTGGATTTCAGCTGGACTAAGAGGACACAGAACCAGACTGGGCCTCCGTATTGTTGGACACTTTGGAGCAGAAGAAGAGCTGTAAAATCTCCTTACTCACAAAAAGTAGATCCTCTGTTGGACCTTATTACATACGTAGGTAATAACAATAATAATTATTATTAGTAGTAGTAGTAGTAGTAGTAATAGTATTGTTGTTGTTGTTGTTGTTGTTGTTGTTATCACAGCCTTATATCAGATCACTGACAGCAACATTGATTTTTATACATTATTTTTTGTGCAGTGTAAAATACTCACACTCATATCACTCATGCGCAATAAATTTGCTTTTAAAAATCAGACTATTAAAAAAATTATACATTACTATGACTTTATACTTTCATTTAGTTTATATTTTCTAACCAACAGCAGTCCTGATCATAAATATCAAATATTCATTAATATTCAGAATTTTAACCCTTGGAATGCCAGGTTTTCTGTCATGATGCCGCTATGTTTTTAGATGGGGAAAAACACAAATGAATTATTTTCAAAATACTACTTGCTAAGTAGATTTTTCTTTTTTTTAATATTACCACAGCCTAGGATATGTCAGTGATTAGCAGCAACACTAATGGTGACAGTTCATGTATTTTTTCCATATGCCAAAGGCGGGGGTGTCATCAGGTGGAAAAATTATAAAAAGTAAAAGTAAAAATTATAATTATTAAGTCAAATGCTTATACTTTGATGGCTGTTGCAGTTTGAATAGTTTCAGTGGTGCAATTTTGCACTTAACAGTATGAATGTAACTATTTTGTTTACATTTCAGCCTTATTGTAGGAGCTGAGCTGGAAATTCTAAAATCAAACGAAAATAAACAATCAAAATGTATGCCATATGCATGAAGACAGCCAAAATTATCAAAAAATGAAGGATAAAAAGTGCATAAAATTCATCAAACAGCCCTTCAGGGTTGATGACTCCCAGTGCACTGATGTATGTTATCAGAACATGAGAACAGATGAAGATGCCATCAGTGAAGCATACTGTATGTCCTGTCAAAGGAAATAGGAATCACTTGCTTGTCCTGTTCAAGGTGAATTGTGAAAACATACTGTATGATAGCTACATGACAGAGTGAACACCAGCGCTCATGACAGAGCAGATGAGTCACCCACACAGTCGCAGTGATGGAGGAGAATGGTGACACCATCATCTCTCAGGTACAACAGCAGATTTCGCACACTAAGCCGGCTGACAGGTCATTTTTCCTCACTTTTTGTTGCGCTGATTCCTTCCCCTGAGTCTCGCTCTGATGTCAAACCACGGCCATTTTGGGAATCAGGAGTAAGTTGAGGTCTGAGCTGGGTGCTCTGTACCCACACTCTGGGCCTCAGGGTGCTAAGACAGTCCTGCTATCATCCGTCCACAAGAACCACTTAGACAGCGCTTTGGCTGACACTCACACTGCTGCTGGAAATCATCACAAATCCTGTATCGGAGGCAGAGAGAAACTTTTCCACCTTAAAGAGGATAAAAAGTTGCACCCTCAACACCCAGACTGAATGCACTGGACCTGCTCTCCACTGAAAACCAGCTGATTCAGCAACTGCAGGACTGCCAAAAGTGAGATTTCTGAAAGCTTTGCACACAGGAAGAGTTATTGCACCCCTCTCTTCTCTTTATCTGAGCCTCAGCATTGATGAGTTAACCTTTTGGAGCCCGAAAAAAATTGGTTTGATTTCTTTCGAAAACATGAGAGGAAGGCAACGGGCAACTTAACAAGAAATGGCCCAAAAAAATTAGCAAGAAATTAGTAAAAGAAAATTGCCTGAGAATATGCACAAAAATAGAACAGAAAAAAACAAAAATTACCATAAGAAAGTGTTAAATATTTATATTTTGTCTTTTACAAATCTTGAATATATAATAAAATCCATATGAATCAGAATCAGAATCAGAATATGGTTTTTTTTGCCAAGTACATTTACATATACGAGGAATTCAACTTGATGTTTTGGTGCAAACACTTAACATAAAGGAAGAATAAAAATAGGAAATCTGAATCTGAAGACAAAAGATACAAATATAGAAGCAATATAAAAATATTTTACAAACAAATAAAATATGAAAGACACTGTATGTGGGTCTTTTGTTTTGCGCTCTGTTGAAACATTCGAACGGAACGTTGCTAAATGCAGAACCTGGAGAACCTTTTCTTGCTTTCTTCCACCTTTCTATTTTTGTGTGAGATGCGGAAAGTTGCTTGTTTTCATGAAATCTTACTTTGTAACCACCCTTGTACATACACATATTGTATTAATAATAAGTAATGTGGTGGAGGTTCAGCTTCTGCATACAGAGTGACACTAACATCCTGTGAAACATCCCATTAAATTAAGAGTGTATGATTCATGGCGTCAAGGGGCTCTGCACATGTACTGTATTTGTTTGTTGTCCGCCAACGCTCTGAGATATTTACAGCATCATTATACTGTATTTGGATTTCCCAGTAGTAGCATAAAGTATCTCAAGGACAGCATGTTTACATGATCAGTAGAGTGTGGAACACAGGCTATAAAATAATTATCCACACCGTGTTCACAAAGTCAGTGAAAACTTACTAGAAACAAGAGAGATGTTGTGGCGCTATAATGGATTAAACATTTTCTTTCTGACATCTTTAACTTTTGCAGGTAACACATTGTCTTAAATGCATACTTACACACACACACACACACAGTAGCAAAGTGGTGGTCGACAGCGTGGGTCCTCCATTAATGAATCCACCGCTAAAAAAGAAGAGCCAATTCACATTGACACCATATATGTTGTACTCCACAAGTCATTAGTCATTAGTCAGTGCCCTCTAAATCTAAATATTCTGCAGATTGTTTGTCAGTGCTTCCAAATTACTGTTACATCAAGGATTCATGTGACACTTTGCTGATTTTGTTTTGTGTTTTTTTTATGACATTTATTTCCTCTTATTAGACAACCTGAAAGATTGAGGCTGGCAGGAGAGGTGATGAAAGTGGAATCACATGCAAGAAGAGGGCTTAGAAGTCAAAACACATGAAAATGTCTCACTGATATCAGAGGTGGACATAAAGTAAGAACTGTATTTGAGTACAGTGCAGAGGTACAAGTATATTATTTGTGCATTTCGATTTTATGATATTTTATACTTCTAAATCATTACATTTTAGAGGCAAATGTTGCACTTTTATTTTTTCAGTTAATTTTCAAGTTGTGATTATACATAAGCAACATATGATTATTTGATTCTTTTATTATTTCAAGAGACAATCCTTTGGGATGGTATTTGCAACAAAATAACAATTAACATGATCTGATAACTCACAAAAAACATCTACCAAAATATCGCCCAAAAATAACTGTAGATTTGTGTTAAACTTTGTTTTTTCTTCTTTGCTCTCCCTGCTCCAGCAGTTACAACAGTAAAGTCTTGTTTGCACTTTGATGCATCAGTATAACAATCTAAACATGTGTAACACATTTCTTTTATCAATAAGTCCCAAAGCAGCAGCTTGATCAGTGGTCCTATTCTTTAAACTGTGCTCTACACTGTAGGTACCCCTCTAGCATTAGTTTTGGAGGCTCAGGGGTGAGCGTGTCACTTTCCACTCATGACAGGCATCCAAACAAAAAAAAATCCATGTTCACAGGAAATGTACGATTTGCCACCAAAACTCCTTCAGTTAAGTAAAAACATGGTTGTGGTTAAAATAATTGTTTGTTACCTAACTTAATTCACTGTCACACGAAGTATGTCACATAAGTCACATTTCATTATATTAATATTTTTAAATTTGATTTCAACCAGGACATGAACAGCTGTCTCCTGGGCGAAAGTCCTGCATTTGTTTGACCCATCCACTACCTTTCCAACCATACTATGATTTTCTCGCTGTTTACACTATGTCATTGCTGCAGAAAGGTTTATACTGGAGTTGGTTGAAAGTCCAGTGCATCTCATAGAGATGCTAAAGAGTGCCTTTTGCAGCAGCTCGAGATGTCATGTGCCAGACATGACCAGGCTACCATACATTACACCCTGGGAATTAGAACAAGTTGCATTGCCAAATAATACAGTAGGAACAGTAGTACAAGCATTACTCTTGATACTTTAAGCACATTTAACTGAAAATGTGTGTGCCCTTTTACTCAAGTAGGTTTTGAATGCAGACTTTTTTATTATTTTCATTAGTATTTTTATATGGTTGTATTGCTATTGTAATGCTTAAGTGAATACTTCTTCCATCACAGACAATTTCAGCTGATTTTAGTCATGTTTTTAATGGAAAGAATAATTTAATAGATTGAATATACATCATGATAGAAAAAAACACATAAAGTGCAATGTGTCAGGCAGAGATGCCACTTCATTACACGTACTGTGACAGCAACAGAAGATTACCCGACCTTCTCATGGATAAGTGCAAGAGCAGGCAAACTGATCCAACAGCTTGGCTAATTAATAAATCTAATTATTAGTGTTAACTGCAGAGAAGCTGCCCTCGTGAAAGACACCCCCCACGCATGTTTGTTTTTCATAGTGAAAACATCTGTTCTTTTAGTGCCAATTTTGCCCTTCTGCCATTTCTCATATAGATTGATTTTATTGGGCTATAAATTTTACTGCAGCCTATATAACGCTCTGGATAACTGTGTAATAAAACTCCCCTCGCCAAACACAGTCTAAAGGCTTTTAAAAACAAAAGAAATATTTCTAAGTTTACTTCCTTTGTGTGTTTGCTCGAGTGTTTGTGTGTTCAGAGTTCAGGATGGAGATGTGATCAGTAGCACAATGATCACAAATATAATTCATACTATTCTACACACATGGTGCCCAATAAGAACAAACAACATATAGGTATTGTTGATATAATGCTGCATAACTCCTCATACGGATGCCAAGGGAGCTGTAATCAGTCCTTCTTGTCTGTATTCATGTCATGGTGAAGTAGCTGTCAACAGGAAAACAACCCTCTTGAGGGAAAAGCACAAACATCATAAAGCTACAGGAAAAAAACATCCAAACGGGGAGAAATTAATAACAAGCAATGAGTAGGCGTTAATGATTTTCCATAATTAGATTCAGTCTTTACTGGCATAAGTGTGCACATAAATTATTATGCCTCCTCTAATTTATCTTTTACCCAATCTTGATTTGTGGTACACAAGGGAAAACAAGTGCTGCATGTAGTGTAAGTTTGAAAGGATTCAACATCTCGAGAAAAATTGTTCAGTCACTTTCTTGGCAAGAGTTAAGGCCCAGACAAACCAAACCGGCGTCAAAGAACTTATGTCGATGAAGACCAGCTGTTGCATTGCTTCATGTTGCCTGTGTCCCGGGCAAAAAGTTGCATTTGAACACACCGCAAAGACTACAGCCAACGGTCAACTAGCACCTAAGTTATGCGCCTACATGAAGAAATAACTCTCCATAACAGCAGGGATAGTCTGCATCCCAGGTCACCATACCCATAAAATGATTCCTTTCACTTTCAGAATTTTAACAATTAAGTCCAAACATTTGGAAAGTCTGAAAAAAATGGCATGATTAAATAAATGTATTATATATTAAAGTTAACAGAGCGCTTAAGCAGAAGTAGCGGGTTCAGCCGACAGAAGTATCTAGTGCATTAGCTTTAGGGGCCAAATGATGCAGAAGAAGAGGCGATCATCCGGATAATTTTATACATGCCAGTTGAACATTTTTGGCTATATGCACCACTGACCAACTTTAATAGGAATGAATAGGATCCAGCCTCAAATGTTCTATGCAGGTGCCAGGGCCCATAGATGTGAACTTTGATGTCACTGTCATGTCAGGATATTTAATACAAAGCTAGAGCCAGCAGGCATGTAGCTTAGTTTAGCTTAGCATAATGATTGGAAGTTGGTATGATTGGAATGATTGGATAATTGTATTAATTATCAAGAAAATTAGTATATTTCCCAAAATGTTGATCTCCTTTAATTATTTTTCTTATCCATAACATTAAAACACATTGTGAATCCTGATGGCTACTTTATTCTTTAAACTGAAGTGTCAGAGGTTATCAAAGTGCTAAAGGTAACAACGTTGTACAAAAAAAAAACAATAAGGAAGGGTTGTCATTCCTGAGACATGTAAGAGCTAAAATCAACAACAAAATGCAGTATGTGAATGTTGCTTTTGTTTGCTTCAAGTACATGTCTAAAAGATCTGATTTGCCTGTCAAAAGGTCCTTGTTTTTTCTGAGAGCTTTGTACCCATGTCATTTTATTTGCCTTTAATTGATGCTGCTTGAGCAAGGTCTTCCAGTTTCCTTTGGAGAGACCTGAACAGACTGTCACTTACAGACAGACGTTTGGCATGTAGTCGCACTGAGAGGCACTGAAGCACAGCGGGGGTTGTCTGACATGGCATTCACACAGCACAGCTGGCATGAGTAGCAAGTCTTTGACAGCAGCACAAGTTCACAGATCTGCGCATACATCAAAAGAACTCACTGCAAACTCTAAGCCAACTTCTATGACAAGCAAGTTGGCCAGACCAGTGAACCACAGAGGTCAAAAGCTGTTTATTCTGGCAGATATTACCATCAGATTCACTACACTTGGACATGAGAACGGACAAATGCACCAAGTGATCAATTTACTGGGCAACTAATGGAATATGTTCAACTGAACATATTCAAGAGTTCTCCTCCACTTGCAAGGCCAGACATCATGTTGTGGGTGGGCTCAAAGCAAATCAGGAGGGCTTAGTCCAGGACCCAAGGTTAGGGTTAGAGTTTAATCAACTGAAAAACAAATCACACCTGTTAGGGGGCACAGCAACATATTGCTTGGCAGACCCTTATAATACAAAAACATAAAAACACACAGCCGGGGGGAAAAAATCACCAAGCTTATTGCAACAAAAGTATAACAGCTTGCCAGGAACAGAGACATCCATTGTTTATACTGCTGACCACTCGTTTATCCTTTAAGAGCTCAAACAGCAACACAAAATGCTACTACAGCCAAAATATACAGTTTGCCCAATGCCTTATCACCAGTGAACATATTTCATAAATGTTCGATAGTATTAACAGAGTCAGAGTCACCACCGATGCCCTAATGCCAGTGTTCTTTTATCTGACTGACGGTTGAGAAGACTGCACCATTTATCATGGGAAATACAGTATGTCACGTGGGTCACATTTGTTTGAGACAGAGTCTCCTATGAACTGCTAGCCCAATCTTATTCCAAATGCATTAACTTGTACTGATTTAAGAATTCTTTTCCTGTCAGATTGCAATACCAAAAGGCACCTTTCTCACACGTGTGAAACGCGGCAGAACGGCAGTAAATTGAAACACTGCTGATAACAATGTAATATAAGGAACACAAGGTCACAAACAGGCATGGAAAATTGGTCCAACAAACTCTGGACCCTGGACTTTCATGTGGGAGTCTGGTGTTTGCTTGTATCTGAATGTGATGTGTTTTTCTTCATTTTGCCATGTGCCTCCTACCCTTAATCCTAACCATCTGTGCCAGCATGTGCATTTGTTGACATTCTGTCATTGGTTGCCGAATTGACAGTTATCACCACCACAAACAATACTTGTTCCTAAATAACCTGACAATTACGTACCGATGCTTAGAATTGCTATGGCATCTTTAAGTCAAGTCAATTTTATTTATAAAGCCCATTATCACAAATCACAGCCTCAGAGGGCACCCTCTATCCGTAGACCCTAGAAGGTCGCATCGAGCAGGATCACGGCATCGGTGCAATCAAGGCCCACAACACAGGCACATCCTCAGATAGGACCACAGCAAGAGCACAACCAAGAACAGGATCATTTAAAATGGAGACTTGTTTTGTAAGGCCATATTATCAGTATTTTGTGGCATATTTATTATGCTTTGGCAAAAATCCACCCATCCCTCCTTTCTTTGTTAATTTTCTAGGTTATTATTGACTGAATTAATGGATTCTGTCTCCATGGGCAAAGATAGTGGAGGCTCGACTACTGGCATGATGAATGGAGAATTTAGACTCCCACACACTCCAGTGTGCTTGACCTTTCAACAGTGAGAAAGAGAGATTCACAGATTCCTTGTGGCATGAGCACTCGACCCAACAGTCGCAGGTAGAGATGCTTTCTTTAACAAGGTGGTGCGACACAAACACAGTTTGTGCACTATGTGGGGCCCAGCTCCTTGCCAATAAATGACCCACAGGAAAACATCAGAAGATTTTGTGGACAGGATTTTTTAAACAATACTTCAACCACAAAATGATGTCCTTGGAACATTGTGGGAGTAAAGCACAGTCACCCATTGGGCTTGGAGTTGTAGTTTGAGAGATAACAATGAAACAGAGGGTTTTTTAAGGACCTTTTCCTGAAATGACTGGCATGAAATTTGGTATATGTGGTCCCAGATTTAATTGTGATTATTTTGATGATCCTCTGACTTTTCTTCAAGGGCTGTCAAGTTTTCATTTATCCATTGAAATATCTCAGCATCTACTAAATACATTTGCACAATGATTTATACAGACAATCATGGTTCTAAGATGATGAATCCCCATGACTTTGGTGACCCCCAGACTTTTTCTCTAGCATCACAACAATGCTTATATTTGCTGTTTTGAGTTAAATGAGCTCTAAATGAAATTCAGAGCATATCTGTCTTTTGGAGTCTTGGCTGGAGGTGCTTGAACACAGCTCTCAACATTGAGATTGTGTGTGCACCAGTGCACCAATGATGCAAAGATAATGCAAAGACAAAATGATTATTTAAAATCATTTAAAGTTAAGTTTAAAAATAAGTTTCCCATCATTAAAGGGGAGAGTGAAACATTACTGACTTTGAGTTAAAAATGGTCTGGATGTAAGCAGGGGAATCTCATAAATGTACAGTAGGTTTGCTTTAAGTATCTGGATTGCTGGTTGCCTTGATGTTTGTTTGTTTTTCTTTTTTTTTTCTTTTAGTGATATTGATTATTGATGATAATACCATAATCAAGAACTGACAATAATTTATATTGTCAGTATATGTGTACAACAGGAATGCCTTTGCTGATTTGAGATTTGGGTTGTTTAAACACATTTGGGCCATTGTATTTTTTAAAACTATTTATTTATTTATTTATTTATTTATTTATTTTATTTGCATTCTGATTATTATGACTGATAATGGCAGTTTCATGGCCATCACCAATAACTGCACATTTACAGCTAATCCTTTCTGATGAGATGCTGAAATCAACCCTGGTAGCTCTACATTAAATATGAATCCCACAGCCTGCTGACACACACACACACACACACACACACACATACACACACAACTATTCTCTCTCTCTCTCTCGATTTATTGACTGAGGAAATTTATATTCCCCATAAACCACAAAGGTCAATATCATATTTGATAATGAGAGGCAATTGAGCATACATGTCACATAAATGTGTGGTATTTTATTCATGTGCTTCTGAGTGTATTAGTCTTTTAATACTCGTCTACCATGTTGGAATTTGCAGCTTCTTCTGCAATCACTCATCTCTTTCATCTCTTGCTCTGTCAATTAGATTACTTATCCACCACAATGAGAATATGCTATGATATTACTTTACACCGCTAATAAAATAATGATTTTCATGTTCCCATCTGTCAGTCTTCCTCTCTGTTCCAGAGGACGCCTTGGTACTTCTTAAACCTGCCAGAGACTACTGGAGCAGGATCTAGGCTTGACACTGTGGCATTAAAGAACAAGAGAAGAGAAGAGAAGAGAAGACAAGAGAAGAGAAGAGAAGAGAGAGAAGAGAAGAGAAGAGAAGAGAAGAGAAGAGAAGAGAAGAGAAGAGAAGAGAAGAGAAGAGAAGAGAAGAGAAGAGAAGAGAAGAGAAGAGAAGAGAGAAGAGAAGAGAAGAGAAGAGAAGAGAAGAGAAGAGAAGAGAAGAGAAGAGAAGAGAAGAGAAGAGAAGAGAAGAGAAGAGAAGAGAAGAGAAGAGAGAGAGAAGAGAAGAGAAGAGAAGAGAAGAGAAGAGAAGAGAAGAGAAGAGAAGAGAAGAGAAGAGAATCCTTTATTAGTCCCACAACGGGGAACTTTGCATTGTTACAGCAGTAAAGGGATATCAAAGCAAGGTATGTATAAGATAAATAAAGCAAAATAAAACAAAAATAAGTAGTAAAAAAACAAAACACAAAACTAGAAATCGACATAGGAATTGAGCAAAAAATAGAAATAGAGTAAAAAGAACAGTACAAATACAAATTTATTTTTTTTAAAGACACAAAACTCAACAGTAAAAAAAATATATCCATCAATTGCACATGGAAAATAATTGATAATATGTGAATTTACGTAAACTTTTCAAAGCAATCAGTTTCCTACATCAATTTAAGTTGCCAGAGTGATGTAGAGAGGAAGAGCAGCAGGGTACAGGACTGGTTATTAATCTTGGTAGTATCTCTAACTAGCTGATAACCACAGGAAGCTGCCATGTTTCTTCTCTAGAAAGCTCCTGGCCTTGCTTGCCTGTCACAGCTTGAGAGGAAATTGCACTCCACCTGTGGAAGGAAAAGGGTCAAACATATTACATTAATAACCTGACAGTTCTCACTATTGATCTGTTGGTACCTTCATGCTAACTCTGAATGCTGCTGTAGTTGATCCGTTTCCCCGTCTTAACCCTTCTTGTTTCAGGTCACGGTAATTGTGTTTGTGCTGCGTGTCCTGCTGCAGCTAGCCTCCCCAGTTTTGTGGTTGGTCATTCTTTGTATCAGATGTCAGCTCATAAATCGGTTTAGGTTTGAAGCTGAGCTCCCTGTTGCTGCTGTCTGCAGTTTAAGACCATGCTGACTCTTCAAGCAGTTTACTCACCAAGGAGATGCAGGGTACTAGTATGTGCTGCTTGTGCGTTTATATACTCTCAATCCAGTCTCAGCTTGACTGCTGCTTATTGTTGTCACAGGCTTGAGACAGTCTAATTCCATTTGCATATTATGGGCTTTTCGTTGTGGGGGTTTTATTGCTTTCAGGTCTGTTTCTAGATGATGTCATGGCAGCTGATATCAGCTAAATTTAATGCAGATTCAGGTATTATATTAACTTATGGCCATGTTGACATGGTGTGCAGTGCAAGCAACATGTGCTATTTAAACATAAAGGAACAATAGCTCTCGGCAGGAATACAGTGCAGCATAAATTATTTGAACATAGGTAAAATATTCTTAGAATAGGCATGTAAATTACAAATTAAGTTATATCAATTGTGAATAGTTTGTATGCATCTGTGCTATTTTTTTGGGTTGTAAATAGACAAATTCATGATGCTTTATTGAGACCAAATCGCAATGTCTATTTACAATAACTTCTGGGTAGAAAAGCCCTGCATCACTGCATAAAATGAAACAGCACTGAGCAAACATTGACTTAAATGGTTTGTTTTTGGGCACCTAAAAAAGGCCCGCCTAAAACAAATATCTGTATAATTTTAAGTATACACTGTGTAATAAAGATGATACGAGTCCTTCAGCTAACTACAAAGTGATGGAACTGAACTTGATAAAGAAAACTTGTTGACATTCATAAAAATTCCTTGGGTGTCAAGTGACAAACAGTACCAAAATACCTAAAAAGAAACCTTTGCAGTATGCTACAATATATCCATAAGTTTTGATATGTTAAGTGAAAAAATCTAATACATATGCCTTGGAATAGATTAAATAAATAATAAGAGATGTACATTACATACTTCAGAATATGTAAAAACACTGGCTATTTCACTTGAATGGTGTTTGCTCTAGCATTTTCAGTTTCTTTAAATCATTCATTGCTACTGGCTTCATAAGATTTGAATGTGAACAGCTCCTCCCTGAAGGCTGCAAAGGCAGACTGGAGGTGTTGTTCTTTCAGCAGCTTGTTCAGCTGTTGCTTTGTTGACAGTGTGTGAGGAAACTGTATGTTCTCATGAAATGAATTAATTTGACATCATACACCCCAGTGTGCTCTGCTGGATAGTTGCACAAACATTTCTGAGACAGCCAATGTGTCCATCTGTCCCTCTATAAAGGCTGGCTGCTGCCTCACCACAAAAGAGTTTAAAAAAACAAGGCTGAAGTTAGGCCATGCAAAAAAAAAAAACTGCATGGCATAGAGGTGTAAGATGATGCTTTTTTTCTTTGTTTGTTAATTGTAAATCATTCATAAATATTTTGTTAGGTTATACATCTCCTCAACACTTTTGTTTTCCACTTTTTATCCATTTTTTAACAGTCCAACAGTGTGTTTTGTATTTCAGCAGCAGCGTTCATTTCTTTTTGTCCTCCTCTTACCATTTTTAGTTCATCGGCTGGTATGACTTACGACACAAGTTTTTATCACTCTACCATTTGAGAAAACGGAAGCTTGCCTCAGGTGCCAAATGTGCTACAAGTTCAGCACTGCTATCTCATCTCTCTTTAAATTTTAGCTTGGACACACAAGATATCTAGATGTAATTAACCCTTTGAAACCTGAGAAAACTGGTTTGACTTCCTTTAAATACATGGGTAAAAGGCCATGAGCAGCTTAACAGGACATGGCCCAAAGATCAGCAAGGTATTAGTGAAAGGTTCAAAGAAAATAATCTAAAAATAAGCAAAACGGGGAAAGAAGTAAAAAATAAAAATTGAAAAAAACATGAAAATGACCCCCAAAGTGCTGGAAATTGAAAACATGTGTATGTATGTATATATATTTTCTTCCTGTAACCTAATTTTAAATATGTAAATATTATATATTTAGTTTTCTGGACGTCATTCTCAAGAGTCTTTTTTTATTTTTCCCTTTTCTTAAACTTATTTTCAAGTCATTTCCTTGTCGCCTTTTACTAATTTGTTGCAATTTGTGGAACATTTTTCGTTAATTTGCTCATTGCCTTTTTCTCATGTTTTCGATAGAAATCAAAATAATTTTATTTTAGGTTTCAAGAGTTAAATTTCTTATGTAACCACATATTATTCAGAGCAGTAAAATACGAGGTGCAAAATCAGCAAGCCAAACACTTTACTCTAACTGTAAACAATTACAAAAAGCCATCCCAGGCTGCTAAAGTATGCTCTGTCTGATCGGGACCTAATCCATCCAACAGACATCACCACATATCACCAAGAACCCATGATGTCATCCTTATGGTGGTGCTAGAGGAAATGTCAGTGGGTCACCAAAATCAGTAGGATTCATCCTCTGGGGACCATAAAGGTCTGTACAAAATGACATAGCAGTTCATCCGGTAGTTGTTGAGATATCTCAGTCTCAGCCAAAGTAGACAGACAAACAGTGCAATTCACAGAGCCATGTCGCTGGCATGGCTAAAAAGTAGTTTGCAGAACATACCTGCAGTGCGTGGTTCAGCAGCATGAGTGTGAAATAGTCATGAAATCCTTAAATTCTGTTCTTCTCTCCCATTCTATAATAATGCCAAACAATAAAGGGAGCAGGACAAGAGGGCAACAATACATTTTCCTTTCCATTAGTGACATTTGGACTCTTCACTTTTACGACTGCAGTCTAACTGAAAAATATGTCAAGTTGGACTGGTGACTGTAATAATTTCCACTTAACAAGCAGCTGCAGTTGTGTTCTTTGAGGAGAGGCTCTTCAGACAGCCTCCCCTAACAAACAAGGCGTTCTGGTTATATGAAGAATGCCTCGCTGACGAATAACGCTCCTTGCTGCGGAGGATCCTTTATTCAAGAAGACCACATACTGAGCAAACAACAACTTATTCCAACCCACACACACATATACACCCATTTAACACATTACTCAGATGCTGGGAAGTAAATCCCCACATGTATTGCAAATTGCATCACTACAGCAATACTACAGCAGCATGAGTGGATAAAGCAATTTTGCAAATAACTCCTCATGGGTAATATATTGAGCCATGATGGGCTCCATTTGCACTCAAAGCATTTATCATTATCATCCTATTTTAGAGGACGCTGTATCGTGAAGCCACAGACTTATTTTAAAGCCAATTCTCCATTTGAAGAAAATAAAAGTACCAGACATCATGGAATTGCAATGTCTTTATTAATGAAAGGGAAATATCCATCAAATATCATAGGGGGCACTGCCATAGACAGTAATAAGGATGGATAATATACAGTATCTATCTGACCATAATATATGATCAGATAGGTGTATGGGCGGGACCTTGATTCTGCAGATATTGATATAACGCAGACTCTGGCTCCAAATGATGTCACCAGTGCAAAGTTTTGATTTAAGTAAAAAAACATATATAAAAAATATAATATTTCTGAGATCTAATACTGACATGCCAGTCCAGCAAAGCAGTTAACGTTATTGTGTTCATCAGTGAGTGATTATCACGGTCAGAGCATGTTAGAGAATTGATGAGTATGGTGGAGTTGAGTGTACGTGGAGAGCATTAGAGTAAAAGAAAAAGGCAAAAGGAGGAAAAGAAAGAGCAAATTTGCCAATTTTGCACATTATTGCTCGTCGTTTATTATTATTATTAGCTGAGTTGTATATTTGTTTTCATTTTTTCATGAGCATTTGTTGTAGATTGAAGAAAATATGAGGTAGAATGTTTTTGGGGTTAGGTTCAGCCCTGGTGACTGCTGTCCCCCTTTATAACTTGAAGCCTTCTATGCTGGTTGGGCTCTCCTACAAAGACATCTGTGTAATTTAACTCTTTTCCCATGTAGAGACATATGACTCAGACATGATAAAGTATTAATAAAGCATACTGTGCTGTTTTTGCCACAAAATCTGTGTCCAAACTGAGTGAACACATACAAAACTCTTAATATTCAAGTCTCTATAAAGTCTGGTGCCCTTGCAGAGGTGTTTCTTTTCACCTATCTCCACTGTGATTCTGAATATATTGATCCTACTGACAGGCCAGTTCGGTTTGTAAGTTTGACGTACTATTTGGGTTTTTTAAATCAAATCTGTTAACTATGCTTGATGCTTTTGGGTCACTTTTTGTTAGGCCTCCTGAGTCAGGTCATGCATTTTCACACAGTACATAATAAAACGACTAAAACTAACGCCCCATATCTGCTGAATCAGGCCATTATCAGGCTGATGTCTGGCAGTCTGGAAAGGCCATGAAAAGGCTGACGCCACTGAAATGCACTGTGAAAATGCTAAAGTACATAAACAACCAGCAGAGACACTTTGGATTCAGCTAAAATGACTTTTAAAAACGCTCAAACTCTGTTTAAAGCCACTGAACTCTGAAATCTTTCCCACATTTTTTTTTAATCCTTGTGTGTTGTGAAAAAGTACAAATAGGGGAAAAATCACGTTTGTAGAATTATTTCCCCATATGATCAACCGCACATTGACATCGAATGCTGTTTGAAGGACGTCTTCTTGGAGGCCTTGGTTCTGCTTCTTCATACTGTATGTGCAGTTTCTTTCTCCACACAATATCTCATCCTTCCTTATATGTGCCTCATATGTACTAAAAATATCCTCCAGTATTTCTTCTGCCATCAGTGCCTGAAATATCTCTGGTCCTGTACACAAATCCACTGGTATAAATTATGATTTTTTTCATCAGCTCTGCATTTTATTGATTAAAGTAATAATTCAGTCTTCCCTGGGAAAGATGCCTCACTGAGGATCAGTCGGCTGGTGTTATGCGCATAGTGGCTCATTATGACAACTCTCTCATTCTCGTCTTACCTGTCATGCAAAACCACAAATTCATTTTGGATTTATCCTCAGATATAAGCCCTTTCAGCTTAGAAATCTGGGCTTATTTTATACTTCTCATATAGTCTTGTCACCAGCAGCTCTGCATTTTTAGATGTTATCTTTGCTTTTTTGTGTGTGGCTGAGCTTCTACAGCACACTCAGTATGATGGCCAGCTGCCTGTGAAGCCTCTCCACCCAGTCCTCTATCCTGCAGTTCTTCAGGCAGACAGGCCAGTGAAGGAGCTGTCAGTAGACCAGTCACTTCTTAAGAATGACCATCTTGCTTTCTACAGTCATCACAGGACTCCTCAATAGTCGTAGAGGTCTTCTTTCTCACCTCCTCAGGCTCGCCTCCTTTCTCCTTCTGACCTTCTTGAGCTGCAGCTCCTCTATCTCTAAGTCTGTGTTATCTGTGTCAACCCCAACCTCAATGACTTACATGCTCACACTTAAGATTTTAAATCACTTTTGATTGTTCTTATACTCCTTATATCATTTAAGATGACCATCTTCACAGGAAATTAATTTATATAGAAACCTTTTGGAAAAGAGACTGAATAAGTAAGAGATAATAAAAAACAACTAATTACCATAACATTTTTACTGGCCTCCATGCTGCTTTCTACTGTTTACTAACCTGACGACTGGCGCGTTCCTGACATTGAAAATGACATACCCAAAAAAAAACTCAAAAATAAAAAAGAAACGCATAATCATCATTGGAAAATGAGTCTATCACCTATTGTAAGGGAGGTTCAGGTTCATGTGACTTTATTTATACGCATAGGTAGATTTGTTTTTCAGAAACAGGAAAGTGCATCCACATTACACACATACATTTAAAATACAAGACAGATACAGAGGTTAAGACTGTACAAAACAGGGGCATGGACAAGGTACTCACAACGCTTACTGGTTAGATTACATTAAAATACGGTACAAGTGAAGTATTCCCTCATTAAAAAACAAAAACAAAAAACCTGATATGCTTGTGCTGCTGTTTTGCTGAAAAGTGGCCACATTACACGATAATGGTAAACATTAGCAGAGTCAAATGGGCTTTTGTTAATGTAAATATTTCTATTAATATTTATTATAAGGAGAGCATTCCCTAACATATGTTTTATTGCAGTCATTATATTACTTATTCATCTCTGATCACCATGTTTACTACAGACACGCACTTTTCAGTTGTAACAATAACACTGAATGTTTGTGCTTTTAATATCAACTAATATCTTAATGTTAGTATATTTAACTGTTTATTCCACATCTGTACATACATTTGCGTGTATTACACACACATTTTACATACCTGTAAAGAAACGCTTCCTATATATAGATTAGTTTATAGTTGTTCCCAGTATACATATGGGAAATTCCAGTGAAGCCCCCCTCTTATGTCACTAAAAATACCGGCTACTAAAAATATGTCATTAGAGTATTGCCTTTGGTTTTTGTGTTAAGATTTTGGTTGTTAATGCTTTTTATTTCTTATCCACCTAGATAGATTAATTGATATTCTTTTTTTATTCCCTCACTGTGGCAGATATGTGAGGTGGAAGCAGTTACTTATAGAGCTCTACCACCACCCAGTGCATTGCAGTAGACCTGCAGCAGGCGGTGACACCAGGTGATTCAGCACTAAATGGATCTGTTTCCTACAAGCATCAGGTTCACAAAACTATCTGGTCTTCACAGAGACTGAAAGTGAGCTATTTGAAAATTGCTCCACACACTCACACATCGGCAGGATGTTGACTCTGTGGCATCACAGCATTAAAACAGTCGGGCAGTGCAGAGGAATGCAAATTGACAAATATCAGTGCAGTTACACTTGATGAGTATTCAGAGGAAGGCACCAACATGTCTGCAAGCAATCAGAGCACAGAGATAGAGTTTGTGAGGATGTCATTTGATTAGCAGGCTGCGACAAAGACGACAAACCGGTGAAGGCTCTAGTTAATAGAAACCACAACTGAAAAGCAGACGCCAGCAAGCAT
Source organism: Plectropomus leopardus (assembly GCF_008729295.1). Taxonomy (NCBI): domain Eukaryota; kingdom Metazoa; phylum Chordata; class Actinopteri; order Perciformes; family Serranidae; genus Plectropomus; species Plectropomus leopardus. The sequence goes on along the minus strand of NC_056476.1, from coordinate 26,299,242 downwards.
AATAAATAGTTTTCTTGTTGTTTTTGTCCGTGCAGTCACTCAATTTTCACCACTTACACTTGGCTGCAATCAACAGACTTTGTTCGTGTTTTCGCAGCCACAAATTCATCATGCAGAGAAGCACTTATCTTTACCACAGAGTGATGTGTGAAGGATCATTAAGGTATCACCATGAGAGCCGTAGCAGCTGCCATCAGACTCTGCAGGTGGAAATAAAACAGATTATCTCACAATTGGGCTGAGGAGATTGATAGTTTTGGCTCGTCTGTCCCACACATTGGTATTCAGTGACGTTAGGCTTTATTTGATGCAGTGTGCTTTAATTTCTGAGGAGGGGAAGCGAGTTTTGCCCTCCAGTTAGGGTGCAGGATCAGCCAGCAAGTACCTTGCTCAAGGACACTTTAGTAGGAAGCCAAAGCTTCTGAAAAGATGAAAACTGGGCTAAACTAAAAGATGTTACTTGATAGGAAACTCTGCAGCACCCATGCACCTGAAACAATCAATACCCTGACAAGTACACTGAGACCAAGTATTTGTTTGCCATGGCACAAACAACTTGACATATATGTAGATCAACCAGTCATGCCATGTCATGTTCTGCCCTCCGTCATCTTTGCATCTTTTCCATCAGAGAGAGACACACAACTATGAAAAGTCTTTCTCTAGGGTGGCTACAGTCAACAGGAGCTAGTTAACACTTCTGTGTCTCTGATATTAAGTAAAATCCAATCTCCCCAGCTTAGTTTGGCTGAATAGCTTGGATCTTTACTTACTGTTGCATGTACAGCTTGTTCCACTAAATAAAAGGAGATGTTTAATTACTGCGTCTGTGAACTGTCAAATTGTGAGGAGCACACTGTTTTACCTGTGCCTGCTTCAGCAGTCACACAACAGTATTTGGACAGACTAATAGATAATTTTGCAGCCCAGGATTGGATTTCAGACCCTGATGCTCTACTCATAACCAGACACTGGACACTATCTTCTTATTGGACACTTTGATAATAGAGATAACAGAGCATGTACCTCACAAGTCGAGTCACACAACACGAAATTCTCTATTATACACGATTCATTCATTTGACTATTGATTTCATGTGTTTTATTTATTTGATACCAAACACTTTTATATATATGAATGAATGACAGATGTGATTATGAATTAAGATAAAATGTTTCATTTCATGTCATTCATTTGCAGACAACTTAGACAGCACAACTATATGCACATACATGTGTTTCACACAAAACCAAATACAGTAGGTCCCCCATTGTGATGTAAATTTATTTTCTCCCTCAGCAGCAGATGGCAGCATGTTTTCAGTTTAGATGACTTCATAAAATGTGTTTGACTCAGAAGATGAACATGGTTGCTTTTTGTTTCTGCATGGGACTGAAGTTCTGTGTAAATGCACACAGGTAACACAGAAATCCCACCTCACCTAATGTAATGACTGAGTGCCTTCAAGACACACCTGTAACTCAGCAGGATTCACTGTCTGTTTATGCTGTTTGTTGCTTTAAAAAAAAGACTAGACTTTCTGTATCCAAGAGCACTCTTTACAAAAAGCAAATTATTTATTCATATTAGTCGAATTATTCAGTCAGCAAATTCCCTTTTTGCTGAGCAGTATGTCCTGTGCGATGATGAATTTGACTGTTTACAATGAAACAAGGACATATGTTGGGCAGAGACTGCACAAACAGCATATAAAAGAGTTACTTAAAGCGCCAAACCTTCTCTCTTCAAATTGTATTGTATACACAGAGGGTCATGTCAGTGTAAATCTTACATTCATATGGATATTCAGGAGAAATCTAAATTTAGCACATGACTTATACCTTTACTAAGAATTATACTTTTTTTTTAATCTTTAACTCACTTATTAACCTTTTTTTCTAGTTTTCCTTTTTATTTTTTATATATGTTTAAGTAGTTTATGAGTTTATGAATGAAAAGGTGACCTTGCTGTGTTTGTATGTATTTAATGCAGTGTAAAATCATAATTTTTCTTGTTTTGTTGTCATTTTTTTAATTAAGATGAGTCTTTAAATTACATATCATTTAATCTGTCTTTATTTGTATTTCTTGATAGGGCTGATTGTAAATGTGTGCAATTTTAGTTATTATTGCTATCTATATTTTAAAACATTAATTTAATGTTATCTAGGTAGTTAATGATCACATGATACGTGTCTGCTTTATCATATTTATGACGTGTCTCCTAATTCATCAGAGAGCATGTTGGAGCACATATAAAACACACATTAATACTTTTTAAATCTTTTATTTCTGTTTCCAAAATTGGGACTAGATCTTAACTTCAATGTGCAGTAAGCCTTTTTCTTTCATTTTATACCATCTGCCATATCAAGATAGTTTTCATTGTCACTTAAAAGAGAATAAATGTGACATGACATAAATTAACCGGCAGTAACTAATACATCATAGATCAAAAGCTTCATCTAACACAGTCACCAAAGATAGGCTTTTACATTAGAAATACTTGTTCATATGTTATAAGGCTACTGCAGTCAGTCACTTATGGAAAAATTCTCTATATTATTTTTTCCTTTTCACCAGAATACCCTGTAAGTAGTAAGACTGACAGGGAGGATCTTCTTCTCTTTTTCTCTCCACACCTCATCTCCTCCAAGTAATTCCCTGTCAGGAAACCAATGATTGTGACTGAAGTAACGGACAAGATAGAGGCACAGTGGAGCTGAAAAGTTTTAAGGAGGATTTGGTTCATTGGTGGTGCTGTGCTGAGTCACTGCACTGCTATCTTGTGGTGATAAGTGGAACTGAATAACTATTGAACTCTTCAGTCGTTGCTAACACACCCCAAACGGTGTAAGTCTAAAAATCATGGACAGAAAGGTAACCTGCATAAAGAAACTGAACTGTCAACACAGAAATGTCAAACCGTGATGTTCATGTCTGAAAAGGCTACCTGCACACACTCACCTGATTTATTTACCTTAGCAGCATCACTGCACAGTACAATTACATTAATCTCTTGATAATAATAAATGTGTCATTTTTAAATCTTTTTGTTAAAAAATCAAATTACTATTAGGCTAGGCAAGGCTGCTTTATTTGTATAGCATATTTCATAAAACAACAGTGCTTTACAGAGCAATAAAATATAAAAACATAACAAAGGATACAGATTTACAATAAAGCCTATAACCTCACTTAAATCTGTCTCCCTGCCAGTCACTCATCCTGTACCTCTGTTCTGATTGCTTATTCGTTGTTTGTCTGTTTTGCAACACCTTCTGTTCTACTGTGTAAAGTGTCTTTGGGTATCATGAAAGGCGCTATATAAATCTAAGATATAATAATAACTACTATTCTTATTCTTCTCATTATTATTATTAACATCGAATCAGCTAAGAGATCAGAGGTAAATGGTAAAATTAATTACTACATAATTCAATTATGTTTTTAATAAAAATCGCCATTAAAATATCAAAAGAGCAAAGATAAAATGTTTATTTAAAATTATTTAAAATCCAGTTTAAAATAATAATTATTATGAAAGAATTCACTGGAAAGCTGAAGTGAATGTTTATAGATATGATTTCAGTGTGGTGCACAGATGTGAGACAGACAAAATAGCAGGACTGCTTTACAATGCATTCCAGTGTAGAAGCCATGCAATAAATACTACTAACTACTACTATCATGATGCATATCATCTTTGTTGAGACTGTCACACTGTTGTCGCTTTAATTCTGTGCTGTGGTGTGTTTTTGTTCACCCTCTGTAATCGGGGTTAGGAGTAAAGTATGAGCTGCAGGGGTTGTGTTTGGGTGGGAACCAATTCCAAAATAAAGATCACGTGTTGGCTTGACTTTTTTTACTGCCGAGAAATACCGCCCTCCTGCGGAGCATGGCAGTATGGCAAAAATAACACCATTTCAGGACTAAACCATTAATCTGGCAACGAGGTGAGGCTATCACTTATCAACATAAAGCTTGTGAGAATTTCACTAAAGTCTTAATATCGTTGAATAAATATAATCGTAATTTTAACAAATAAAAATGATGACACGTGCCCAATTATAGGCATTTTTTGTAATGTTTGTGAGGATTGTTTTGTTCCCCGTGCATTAAAAGGGAGTGGTGCGGTCCAATAGTATTGAAGGCAAAGCTGAAAAACGGTTTGTTTTCACCGAGAGGAAGAAGCGTTGCTGTAATTCGCCGCTGCAGCACCGATTTTTAAAAACGGTTGTAACATTTAATTTTATACCTGGTTGGTTTTCGGATAGCAGCCTTCTCAGCTCGCCATGGCTCTGTGCGGGGGTGTCGGAGCCATGGCTTTACCTAGCGAGCTTATCGTCCACATATTCTCCTTTCTGTCCGACCGAGACAAGCTCCGGGCCTCGGCCGTGTGTTCACGATGGAGGGAGTGTCTCTTCTACCCCGCGCTGTGGACCGAGCTCAAACTGCGGATAGGTGGCGGTTGTAACGGCGGAGGCTCCAGCTCGGAGGAGACCCCGAAGCTGGAGTTTCTCATGCGTAAGTTTGGCTCCTTCGTGAGGGAGCTGCAACTGGAACTTGCACCGGTGGAAGGCTACCTCAGCCCGCTGAACAACGAGCCGTCGTCCACCAGGATGGACCAGACCGAAAACGACCCGCAGCTCTCCGAGCGATGGAGAGACGCCATGGCCACCTACTTGGACCAGGTGTTGTGTGTGTTCTCCAGCATCCGCAACAACAGGTATCTTTAAATTCACTCAGAAATCCCTATTAGAGTGTGTGTTTTTATTCAATTTCAGGAATTCGCGTGACACCTTCTCCTTTTGTGTAATTTTATACTTAAATGCTGCGTCGCAGTAAGCTAGTAGCTAGCTAGCTAGTTAGCTATAAACAAACGCTGACATTAGGAGTTACGTAATAGGGTCATGTCTTTGCAGTGGAGTTAGCAGCTAACGTTATCTTAATGTTTCTGAAGGCGTCGTTATTATAACAGTATTTTAATGCTTTGCCATACATTTACAGTTATCAAAGAGTGATATATGTATGCTTCAGTGACAAGTCAAAAGCTCTTCTGCGTTTCTTTTGTTGCCAGTCCTATTTTCTATGTAACATTGGGGTCTTCATACCAGCAGATACAATGCAGCACTGGTGGTGGCTAGAGAAGGCTTTGTTGGCTGTGACTTGCTGATATCAGCACTGACACACACATATACAGTGCATGTGTATATGCACATTTAGCTCTGGTATGTCGTTGCACACTGTTTGATGTACCCTAGTGTGTGCTGCATATATAAATATAGTCTAACCACTTGGCTTGATCCAGCTGCTGAAGTTGAAACCTTTACTTTGAAGGTTAAGGTTCCTGATTTCAGAGCAGAACTTCTCTCTGTTATACCTTCTCCCACATTCTCTATTATTCTCTACAGTGCTTTGTATTGTTGACATAGCACCTGTCCAGTGCTGTGCAGTTCATGTCTTAGTTGTGCTGAGAGGGCCGAAACCTTTTCTGTTGTCTGACTTCTTCTCATTGAGTAGTTTCCAACATTTTCCATTCAAAAACCGACTGACAAAACCAGCATGTGCCCCAGTTCTGTGCTGCACAGTAATTCTTACATGGTTTTGAGTTGGAAATGTGACAAAATATGATACATTGAAATGTCAGTTTGCATACTGAAATTGCATGAGTTTTGAATGTGGTTTTTAATGTTGTCTCACCAGGTGTCGTCAAGCAGAAATCTGTGAAAACTTTTGCTTTCTTATTGGAAAGCACCTGCCACCTCAGAATTTTGAAATGGTGTTTCATTGGTTGGTGAATAAGTTGTATACTTTAGTTTGTTGACTTTTTTTGCGTACCAAGGATGCCATGAAGATTTTAATCTGTATTGCAGAGTTGCAGTGATATACCAGTGTAAAGGTATGCCGTAGTATGAAAATTGATGGTTATAATGATGTGCACATCTGCTTATCTACGGTATTGACAAAGATTGCAACCAGACAAAGAATCTCACGTTTATTCTGTTTTGTATTTTTTCAAAGGGAGATTTTTTAAAATGAACTTCTGTTCAAAATGGTTTAAGTTGCAGTTATAACAAAGCATTTGTTCCCCCAAAAAACATTCCTTTAAATGTCATTGTAACCAATATAAAACAATAGTATTATCGCATGAAATTGAAACATTTTTCTAAAATCGTTATTGTACCATGAAAAAATTCCAATACCATTGCAACCCAACCGTAAAGTAGCGCGTTAAAGTATGGCACTGGGAGTCAGATCTAGTCTGTATTGAAAGTCAAATAGAAATTGCTGCAGGGTTTGTGCAGTTTCTAACTTGCATACTGCCATATGCAAACCAGCAATGAAAATCGTTGACTGGTCAAGTGAGTATTTTCAGCAGTTTGTTATAATAAAATGTGTCATACTTAGCTTATGTTATTCCATTGGTTTTCACAATTTTTATCTCTTCAGACCAGTTGACCACTGATAAAGACAAATGCCAGCTGTCATATCTTACTTTACCTCCCATGTTATCAGGTGGTGAAAATGTATTTTTTTACATTCGTTTTGCATTGGTCCAACTCCTCTGGCACATATTCAAAAATAATGAGAATAGATAACTCATTGTTCCTTTGCTAGTGATTTCACACACTGAGTAGCTGCACGTGAGACTGCTGTTGGTTTTACAGCAGAGGCATTTGGTGAAGCTTAGCTCTCAGCTCATTTACAGGAAGTGGGCTCCATTAACATAATGCAAACGGCCCATAGAAGGTATGTCATGTGTAGCTGCCTGACACACATGTTGGCTTATAATTTTTTTCCCACAACTTCCATCCAGTAATCTTGCAAATGTTATCGTCAGAAAAGATGAGTACAGTCTGTTTGGAAGAATGTAATTGGATGCATTGTGACCTCTGCGTTTACCTTGACTGCTTTTCAAAGCATTACTTTTCGCATATAGTCTGCTGCTTGATTGTTGGGAGTCTATTTTGGGTACAAGGATATAAAGGGCTCTTGGCAGCAGTGCAGCAAAGTGCAAGGCAGCCATAATTCTGTCCTGATAGGAGACGACCCAGCGACATACAGGACCATGGCTAGATTAGATTGCACGTAATGGCTATAGTTTTAAGTAAGAGGTAACCCCCATTCTGATGTTGTCTTGATTGGAAATGGTTTTACACCCTGTTGCTTATTCGTGTCACAGCACCCCTTATACATTCCTTGTGATAGAACCAGATACACAACTTACAGGAGTAATGCCTTAAACAAATGTTGACATAGCAGACAGATGACAATAAAATCCTACTTTTGAGATTACTGTTATGTGACTAGTTTGGATCCATAAGTCAGTCTGTTGAGCATACTATCAAACATATAATTGGGTATAATTACTTTTCTTATGTTACAGTTGTCTCAGTAATGACCAGCAACACACACTGATGTTTTTCCATCGTCAATTTTGAAGAAAAAAACTTGCTAAACCCACTTTTGCCAAAGGCAATACTTCTCAAAACATTGAAAAATATTGCTGTAAACTATGACTTGTTGGCATAAATCAGTTTTTATTGAATACATTTTTTGTATTTGTAACATTCTCCCTCTCTCATTCTCTAGAAACCTGCGGAAGTTAAGTCTGTATGGAGACACCTGTATTCTGCAGCAGGAGGGACTGTTGGACAGCTCCAACCTGCACCAAATTCACCAGGGGGACAAAAAGATCAATGAGTAAGCCTGAGAATAGCAACATACATTTCATACATTTCTGTCGAATGTCAGAAATGGTTAGATTCTGTATTTGTCGCTGTCCATCAAGGCATTACTTGAATTGTAAATCAAATGTTTTCTTGTTTTGTTTTTTTATTTTTTTGGACTGCAACCATAATGTATATTGGTAATTGATTGGTTGCAGAGCATGAATGGACAAAATATTTTTCCTGTTATGCTCTGCCCCGGCGACAGCTGTGGCAAGAGACATAGTGTTGAAGGGTTGTCCGCCAGTCCTGCCGTATATCTATATGTGCCATTCTCATGGATGCAGCATCTCAGAAACACCTTAGGGATATTTCCTCAAATTTGGCACAAACATCCACCTGGACTCAACATTGACCTAATGTTATTTTGGTGGTCAAAGGTCACTGTGCTCTTCCGTCTGTCTTATTCTTGTGAAAGCAAAATCTCAGGAAATGCCTGGAGGGAATTTCATTACATCTGGCAAAACAATGATCTTATTAGATTTTGGTGGTCAAGGTCAGTGTGACCTCACAAAACACATTTTTGGCCATAACTCAAGAATTTATATGCTAATTTTAACCAAATTTCACATGCTGTGTGTGTGTGTGAACTTTCTTGGTTGATGAGAGGAAATGGCAGAGTAAGTCTCTTGTAAAGACTAAAACTGCACCAATATGGCAACATTTTGGATTTGAAGCCAACAAAAGAGCTGTCCTTGTTGGCTGCAAGTGCTGTTGTTAGCTGAGTGTTCTTCGGATGCTGTGTTTCTTTTTATGCCTGATGCTTGCTCCAAAAGTGCTGCAGTGGAAGAGGACAGTCTGTTTATGAAGTTGAAATGGTGAATTATTTAAACAAAACCTCATTTTTTTTCACTGCAAAAACATAAACACAGTGTGAGCTGTTGGCCATATTGTATGTAATTTCCAATAAATATCACAATATAAAGCGCGTAGTTTCTGATTAAAAAGTAACGTTACAAAGATAGCAAGAAGGCGACTCACCATCTTTTAAGTATTTGTGTCTCAGGTCTGATCTCCAGTGCACAGCTGATTGCTACATGATTTGTTTATATGAAGTAAAAGAGTGCATATTTAATGATTTCAGTGTGGACAGAGAGCTCCAGTGTTATGCAATGCAACATGATAGTTAGACACTCATCTTCTGTTGGAACATTATGTTCCTTTGTGGACTGACTGCTGAGTCAAGTCGGACACCTGATAAAATTCAGTGAACCTGTCCGGTCCTGTGTTTGGCTTAATATCAAAGTGGTTTAAAACTTTTCACACCAACCCAGCCCTAGCCCACATTTTGGAATTTGTAGCTTCATCACAGCAACACCCATATTTGATGCATTGTCTTCTGTCATGGTTACAACTTGCAACTTGACTCGTTGGCAAAGACAAACAGCTGTAGGGCGGTAATTCTCTTTTATATATTCAGTGGATGTTTGTGTGGGTGTATGAGAGTATTACAACTCTTGTTTGGAATAGGAAAAAGCATGTGCTATTGGGTATTTCAGGAGTATAATACATTTTCAAAATGTGAATCTGTTCATGAGACAGTTTTTAGTCATGCAGTCAGTGGGCACACAGCATCTCCAGCAGAAGCAAACCGCAGCACACAGCATTAAACACACTCACTGTGTGTGACCAGCTTTCTGTCAACAAACTGTTGGTATAATGTACCCAAGACTGAGGTGCAGCAGGCCCTGTGGATCACAGAGTCTGAAGAGATAGCGATTGTTTAGAGATTTGTTTTAGAATTGCAATTGATGATGTAATGTTTTTAAAATCAACCAGTATGCAAACATGCTAATTAGTAGATGTTGCATTTAATATACATTCTTTAGAATCTGTGGTAAAATCTGAAGTTCTGTTCATGCTGGTGCTATAAAAAGTGATGATGTCACCAGGGTTATCTCGGCATGGGCTTGGAAACATGAGGCTTTGTTGTTTATGTTCATACATACAGTATATGAACATAATAGTCGGGATACTCAGTTTCAAGACCCATTTCAGCACACACACTCCATTGGTCCAGAACAATATATGGATCATTGCCAACTTTTATAGCTTTTTCTTTTGGTATCACAGGATTTCACATACATAGCAACCACTGTGGGTTTGTTTTGCATCAAAGCAGTAGGTAGTGAAGTGGGTGGCATCACATGGAAATGCAATGCCAGTCTGTATCTTTGTATGTTCTGCTTTGTAGAACAGGTTGAACAGAATTCAGCGGCATTATGTCAGACTTTTTTATGAACCTCAAAGTAGCCAAATAATGCCAAATAAAATGTGCTGAAGTGCAATATGTAGGAGTCGACCAATATTGGTGTGTCAGGGCCATCACCAATACTGGTTATTAGTAGTTAATGAGAACGCAAGCATTAAGATCTTTCTGTCAATATTTCGAATTTGGAATATAACAAAATCAACACAATACTTTGTTTAAATGCCTTTAGGAAATGTTTATAAAAAGTGAAACTTTCAACATCACACACAGTATATTCCCAGCAATTTTTGAAATATAAAGTCAAATGAAAATTCAAATACAAAAATGAATAAATAAAACCTACAGGTTTTACAAAGTAAAAATTCATCTGACAATTCATCAATTCAATGCTGACACTTTCTTTGCACTTTTTAATAAATTTGATCAACTATCATTAAAATAAAATGCTGATACAGACAATCGGCAAATACCATATATTGGCCCCAATAATTGGCCAGGCCAATAATCTGTTGATCCCTAGTAACATGCCACTCTAGCAAAGTATAGTCTGTGTGTTGAGTAAATGTTCAAGACCACAACAGAGTTTACTATGGTGAAATGTTCTCTTTGGTTTCATGGCTCTGATATTTATATACAGAGCATTCAAATATCACATTTTCTCTGGGCAGTGTTTTTCTGTTACATGTCTTTCTCTTTCTACAAATGCACACTGAGCCTGTTTTTTTTCTGACAAGGGTTATTTTCAGAGTGAAATTTGTCTTAATTAGATTTGAAATGGCATTTTCTGCTCTTGTGGTTTCTTAAATTTCACTAGCAGGAAACTTTAGTCATGCTGGTAAAGTAAATTGAAGCTCATTCTCATCTTCCCCTGTACTCTGCAGAATCCAGCAGTTGTTTATGGAGATGTTGTCTAACAGCAGGCAGCTGAGGTGGTTGTCCTGTAGCTTCATGCTGGGCCTGGTGACTCCCTGCTCCTTAGCCTGCCTGTCAAATCCTTCAGCTGAGACCCTGCAGCACCTTAGTTTACTGGACCACCAGTTGGGTATGTGTTGCTGTGTTTCTGGATCTGTTTATTGTGTAACTCTAAATGCCATTACAGCTTCAAGTAAAAAAAAGGCTTTTAATCCATAACAGTTGAATCCATAGATATGTTAACATTATAGTAATTTTTTATGTTTGTGTAACTTGTAACCTCCTGAATTTCCTTCAGGTCCCCTCATTTCACCATCCGAGCTGGATCGTCTATCTAATCTTCATTCTCTGGCTCTGGATTTTTCTGATCTGACATCTGAGCTTTGTGGTTTGCTTGCATCTCCACGCCGAACTCCACTGCATCGCCTCTCCCTGCTGCTTAATGGCGCTGCCCTGGAGTTCAAACCACTTGAAGGGACCGCTACAGAGGAAGATTGGAAGGCACTGGTAATGCAACATGTTTCTTTGTTTATCAGTTTAATTGATCCACCCGCCAGAAAAATGATTCCAGGTCAGCCTCTTGCTCTATTTGATTACATGATGGGAATGTTTGAAGTGCCCTGTACCAATAAACCAACCGTTAAATAGACACTTTATAACTTAGTGCCTCCGTCCAGATGTGTACATCAGTCAAGTTTACCTGATCCTCCTCCCCAGATTCGTGTGAGTGCCAACCTGCGAGTGTACATCATGGCCCTGGAGGTGGACAGCTCCGAGCTCCTCCGGGTCCTAAAGCCTAGCCTTCCTCTGGAGCGCCTCCACCTCGACAGTTACAGCACACTGGTGACCGACGCCACGTTGGAGCTCATCTCTCAGCAGTACAACAAAACGCTGACTCACTTCCTGCTCCTGAGGGATGACCCCGACTTCCCTGACCTCAGCATCAATCGAAACGAAGACCCGTTGGTCCTCATGGCATGGAGGTGTACTCAGCTAGCTGTACTGGTGATACATGGTGAGTTTGGCTCAATGTTTTGAGGAGTATCAGGTCCATTCTGGTCTTTGTTGGGGCAATGTTATGATGGCACACACAGGTGGTGTAAGTGGTTACATACACTATATAAATTGGTTCAGGCTTTGTTGCTTATCTGAACTGCTTCAGACTCAACTGTGGTTTGGAAGCCAAGAGAAACAGTACTGGTTTTAAATGTGATATTTAATTGCTTCAAATCACACATTGCTACTTTTTTTTTTAACATTATTTTTATGGCATTTTTGCCTTTATTAGACAGGACAGATCAGCAGTGTGAAAGGGGGAGAGAGAGGGGATGACATGCAGCAAAGGGCTGCGAGCTGGACTCAAACCCGCGACTGCTGCGGCACAGACAGTGCCATTATTTATGGGGTGCCTGCTTAATCCACTATGCCACAGGATGCCCCACACATTGCTACTTTTATACATTAATTCCATTTCTGATGCAGAAACCTAGTTTTACATTCAGCCATGCTTGTCAATGGTGATTTGTTTTCAGCAAATCTGATCTTTCTAGAATTGATATGCTGATTTTCATTGGCGTCATTGACTTTACTTGCAGAAACCCAAAATAATGAGGCCCACAGTAGTTTTTTTGTAAGCAAACATGTAGATGTGGATGTAGATGTGTGTAATCAGTGCTTTGCAGCTCACTCCATGCGGGATGTATGAAATTACTATATCATGAACATCATGGCGCTGGTATGAGACTTGCTTTGGCTTTTTGGTTCTTCTTTGTCCCTTTCATGGACAGAATAAAGAAGAATTCACAAATACGTTACATGCACCCATCCACACTATTCTCTCCTGGGCAACAGTAAGTGAGAAAGCGAAGTTTGTGACTTTTTGTATTTACAGGGCTCCAGACTGCTTAAAAATAGTGCCATATTATTAAAAGACTATATTGTCCAGCCCTAGCAAGATGCAACCGCGGCCAGCCATGTATAGCAACTCTAATGTTAAGCTTAATATTTCACTCTTTTTGGCCACTAGGTAACATTACAAGAAACTAGAACAGAACACTAAGGTGTTGAGGTTAGCAGACAGTTAGCCTATTTACAAGTGCAGCAGACACAGAGGAAGTGAAGTCCTTTTTCTGGCCACCTGATTGATTTAAGTCCAATATTCACTTCCTTTTTTTCTCCGTTTTGCTCTCCACCAACTCCTGAGAGAAAGTTTCTGCTTGTTAGCTGCTAAATTCTGTGTTCACAGGTCAGTCACTATTTACTTTGTCTGCCTAGTGTTTGCCGCTGTGCACTCGGCAAAAAGTGTTGGTTTTTTTTCACAGAAAACCGCTTCCTGCTATGTTTGAAAACTAACCTGGTTAGAGTGAAAGTGAGCCAAACATTAAGGTGAGGTTGCTGGCAATGCAAAAACAAAAACAGGATCTGAAGATAACAACAGAGTTTGGTGGTTGCGATCTGTGGCTTTTTCTCTACAAAGGTCATTTTAAACAATGCACATTATTTTGTCCTTCTTTATGTGTGAGAAGCTCATGAAGAGGTTTGCTTATTTCCAAAAGCATGTTGAATGCTGAACACCAGTTAGTCCAGACAAGAAATAATCAGCTTGCTTTGCCTGGGGGCCACTTCTGCAAAATAACAGGAAACCTGGGGCCACTTAATAAACAAACATTGATAATTGATGTACAAATAATTAGCTGACCCCCTCTGTCAGGGGGTCTGGGGGATCCTCCCCTGCCACTTATTTTCAATAAACAAGCTCTATTTTGATACTTTTTATGCACTTTAGTACCTTTTGACTTTCCAAGTACAAAAAAAATATGTAAACCAGAAAATGGTTGGTGGGCCACCCAGCACCTTATTTAATGTCTGCTGGCTGTAAGTTGAGTATTACTGCTGTAAAGCACATTCATTATTTATCCTTAATATTGACAAGATCAGCCCAACCTCCCTGAACACATCTCTGTCTCTGCAGGTTACACTGTATGGTCCCATAACTTGGTGGCCATCTCTCGGCTGCGAGGCTCCAGCCTCCGCATCCTGACCGTCTCTGAGGAGAGCATCGACTTCGATCCGGACCAATCTGTGTGCATGGAGGGCGACCCGGTCCATAACCTGGTCAAAGAAGTTTCTCTGGGCCTCAGCCGCGTCTGGCACCCTTGCCTAGATTCCAGCCTGGTTTTGTCTGAACCTACCCAGCACTTCCACCGCGAGCTGCACGCCTTCAGCTTGGGCATGTAGGCAGGGACGGCAAGTCCAACACATCACAGCCTAACCTGCGTCAAGACCAGGCCAGACTGATCAAGTCCAAGTCAACTCAGACCTCTAAACCAGGCCACAAGCAGACCTGAGGGGGAAATCTAAACTGGATTTTGAAACAATCTCTGAAATACATTTATGTGAAATGATGTGAGCTGATTGGTTTTATTTTACATAATATTATTATTATTATTACAGTAGTAATAATAATATAGTACATTTTGTTTCTTCACAAGGGTTTTAGCATACAATCAAGACCTACCATTTTCCAAATCATTCCCGGTTTTCTTTCTCTTTATTATCCAGCGACTTGGAAAACCAGATTAAATATTTGATGTTTTAAATACATTTTCCAATGAATATCCCCTTTAAAACAGGATATTCTAAATAAAAGTTGTTATTCATCACACCAATCTGTGGTCTCTGACCATAGACAAGGTATAAGTTATGACCATTTTTAATTTTTCTGCTAAAATGGCTCACTCTGAAGCTTCAAACACCCTCTCATCCGACGTGGCCCTGTCTGGTCTGGTCTTGATGGACCAGTGTTTGGAGCTTGTTGTCTCTTCTTCTCCTTAATAACCTCCAGAGCCTCTGTATGATGTAACTTTGATTTGTTTTTCCTTTTTTTCTTCTTTTTATTTGACTGTTTGTCATCCCTCCCTGCTCTGTGTATTATCTTGTTTTTCCTGTGTGGTGGTTCCCTTGCCTGTATAGGCTTTGTGTGTATTTAAATACTCATATATTATTATCCTGCTCACAGCTAGAACAGGACAGGCAGGCGGGTTGAGTGATGGACCAGTGGGATTTTGGGGAGTAATGCATTAGTTTAGTGAACACATTTTATTTTATTTTTATTTTTCGTTAAACCTTTGCTCTGTGTCGGTCTGTCTTTCTGCTCCATTCTAGCAAACGTTGGAGTTTGTAAAGTAACCAATCAGTCACTTCCGGGGTAACACAAACATAGCTGCTGCTTCTGTTGCTCTGAAAGAGCACCGTGTGCACTTGTCCACTAGTTTGAGAGCGTTGACAGCAGGGTGGGAATCTCCACTGTAATGTGGCTGACTGTGGCAGCTGCTGGTTTCAGCAACAACCACGTCAGTGTTATGACTGATTGATGGTCATGTAAACGGGTTTATAGAGCACCTTACTGATGGTGTTATGGAGAATATTGTTACATGTTTGCAGCCAACACACTTCCCACCCTGCTCACTCGTCGACTTTTAGGGAAACCTCGCTAGTCGATTGAATAGGGAGCCTCGTCTTCCGACTGACATTCAGAGTCGAACTTTGAAATTGAGCCCGTCACAGTACAACACCCCAGCGCTCTGTTTTATTTTGATTTCTTGTAAGCTGTTAGTAAATCTTTGCATCTCGCTTCTATATCCAGGTTGATTTTAGCTGCCTTTGCTCTCCTTCAGGAATCATGGATTTCTGACTGGTATCACTGGTTCCAGAGCCCTTTTCTATTAAAATGTCAAGTTAAAGAAACGGATCATAACATAAGGGTCTCTGAGATTTAAAAACCCTCAGATAGTCCTTAATTATTCTAAAGAGGACGTAGGCTTTGATTCCATAATGCCATATATATGGAAATCTAAATTCTTGTTGCAGCCACACAGAGAAAACCAGTTTTCTGTGGGCACAGCTTTCCAAGGTGGCAAACCTAGGTTTTGCAGTCATGCCAGCATATTTGTAGGCCGGAACTAGTTTTCTCTACAGTGGAGTTCCTGTTTCGGAGTATAAACATTTCATGATAACGAACAGGGAAGAGAAAAGAATGCAATGAATGTAACTTAACTTTCATTCTGTCAGCCAGTCAGGTTTTTATGTAATATCGAAGGCCTACTGTATAACTCTGTTTGCCTCAGAGGTTTGGCAGATGCATATCTTGCCACAGCAGCTGCTGAGTAAATGGATTTGGACATTGTAGGTTTCACTTGAAGCCAACAGCGGTTGTTTTTGGGTGGTTTATTCCGAGAAGTGGCACCTACAGCACAACAAGGCTTTGGGCGTATTTCTGTGACGAAAATTTTCTGTCAGTCTCAGGTAGGCTTTTAACATCACTTTGATCAGGACAGCGGCGGTGATGATGTCGAGTCCAGTGTGTGAAACAATCAGTGTGAGATATATGTTATTTTTTTAATTTCCTTTTGAGTCACAGTTGCCTTGGAAACAGCCCCTTGTTTTCTGGATACAGTTGTTGTTGTTGTTGTTGTTGTTTATGATGTTGTTTATCTTGCCATCTGATAAACCCTCGTTCCACCTCGGTTTTGGGGGGGGATCAGTTAACCTAATCATACATTTGTTTTCAAAGATTAAGGTTGATAAAGACTGAAGAATGGCAAAAACCAGTTTGCTCATTGCACATGTTTTATATCTGCAGTCGATGTTGTGGGGGACGGAGAGCAGCTGTGGAGGGAAGGGGATCCATGCTGCCAATAAGCGGACCTGCTGGGCCCAATTAACGTCTGAACTGAATGTAGTTGATTTTCTGGGGTGAGATCATTTCTGCCTGGAACATTGGATCTCTTGGGTGTGCAACTGTTTTCTCAGGCTGTCATTAATGCCTGCAAAGGCGACTTGAATCATAGTCGTTTTTAGTGTCGGATTCTAGCTTTTGACAATTACGACTACAGGTGAGTGGCGTTGCCTTTGCCCTAATAACTGAATTTAATGTTCTCTCACTCTGTCGAAGTACAAGCGTGCCATGATTAGGGCCCCAGCCGGGCATTGCCGACTAAATATCTTGCAAGTACGAAGAGATAACTAGGCCGAGTATGGTTACATCTGACCTCCAGTGTTGTGACTGCTTAATGATGATCACAGCTTTGGCACAGTGTTTTCTTGTTAAGGCGTTTCTTGAGCTGAGTTGGGATTTTTACCAGAAAAGTCAGTTAAGTACGCCCGTGGAGCCCCATACTTTGATAAGTAAATGCTGTCAACTTGTCATTGTTGGGAAAGTTACCCTCACTTGTTTTGCACACCACGGCGCTTTAGAGGTCGGGGCAATGGCATTGCAGACTGTGAAGGACCATATCTGTAGTTTCCGAGGTTGACCTGTTTTTTTTTTTGTTTTGTTTTTTTTGTTTGTTTTTTTTCTACGGACTGATATGGATCCTGAGTTATAAAGTGCCCCAGCAGCACTTTGCTTGGTTCAGAAATGAATTGGTCCCAGTGGCGGGCCAGTGGTTACCAAATGTTTGCTCATCTGTTTCGGGACCTTGATGGTATAGCCATGATAATCTCTCTAGCCCTTGGTCCATATCTCAGGATAAATGCACTCTGGTACCAAGAGTTCCTTTTAAAGGCTGTAAGTGGCTGTAAATGGAGCTGCACACTCAAACACTCAGAGAGGAAAGCAATGCCAACATTACACATACAGACCAAAATATGTTGGTTTTTATCTCATATTCTTCTTCCTCAACTCTAATATTTCCTCTTCATCTTGTTTTAGAGCTCAGCTTTGCTCCTTAATGTGAGATATAAGCTGTTTATGTTGTGTGTAGGCATCACCTTATAAGGAGGGGTAATGACAGCAATTTACAGTAGATACAATTTCCAACCAGATAGTCATCTGAGCTGAGCACATAGATTTTTACAAACAACTAATTTTAAAAAGACATTTTTACAAACGCCACCCTCACTTACCTTGTGTGCTTTCTCTTCTGGTTCCTGTCTCAGTCCCCGCTTGTTATTGGCTCCAAACTAGTAGTCGGATCGCTCTGTTTGGGCAGTTCAACCCAGAATAAAAGGAGGGGCTGTGGGGTTTTTTTTTTTTGTTCTAAACTTAATTCAGCTCAAGCAGAATTTTCATTTAACTTAAATATTTCCATTTGGATGACTTACTAAAAGTACCATTCTAATAATTAATTCAACTCATCCGTTTTTTTTCTTTTAAATGAGTCTGTATCTTTGTATCATTCTGTGTTCCCTCTCTAAATTCAGATTTTTTTTTGAGGGTCCATGAACATAGCACAGGTGGAGCTCTCCATGAGTTATTTTTTTCTTCAGCAGCAGTTTGTGACTCCTGGGTGGATAATTGATCTGTCGATCTGTTCACATTGCTCAGATCGATGGATAAGAGGAGCAGCTGTTGCGAGTGAATGCAAACTTTCAGACCTGGCAGAATGAACAGTTAAGTTTGACTTTCAGTGCTTTCTACTGCTCCATCTGTGCCCAGAGTATCGTTCTCAGAGAGAATGGTGAACGAATACGCAAATAGTGTATTTCAGCAGCGCTTCTGAGGGACGATCCAGCTATATCTATTTGTGGGGGCACATGTTTTAATCATGGCGGGCTGCCACAAATAAGTGAATGTGAGGGAATCCCTACCATACACAAAAAAAGTTAAATTCTTCATCAAAAGTTAATGTTTTGACCATTTTTGATTATAGCATTATTTTTCAGTTATAACAGCAGAGAGAAAGGTGGAAGGTGATGCAGAAAGTTCCTGCAAAACAGTGTCTTCTTTATTATTGCTTCTCGTAATTTTTGTTTCTTCACTAAACCACACTTAAATTTTAGTAATGATGGCCCAGAGAGAGCTTTTCATGAGGAGAGAGGAGGTGAGACAAGTTCTGCCAGTGAGGCAATGCTGATAGGCTCATAACTTTACACTCCCATAGAGTTTGGCAACATAGACAACAAACATTTTCACAGTATGGCACAGCATTTTGAAATCAGCGGAAAAATGACTCATCCCTAATCCTGTTGTGTGACATCACTTATAGCTAAATATTGAGCCATCTTGTGCCTGGAAGCTTCCAGAGTCTCACTGCTTTTCAACCCCGCTGCCCCCAAGCTTTGTGTTGTTTTAATTGTTGCTGTGATTGTTAGTTCACTCTTTAGTGAAGCAGCATGAGATGCTAGCTTGGGTTTTAGAACATGTTTCAGCAGTATGCGCATTTTTAATATCTCTTGAAGGGTTTCTGTTTTTCCAAGTTTTCATTTCCACTTCAAAAGTGAACCCAGTAGAAATATGTGTATACGACTGCGTGTGTGAACGCAGCAGTGCAGCCGTCATATGTTTACTGCATGCATGTGTGTGTGTGTATTTAATGAGAGGCTTGCTCACATTCAGCAGTGTAGTCTTATCACCTCTACTGCAGCAGGAAACAGCACCAGAAATCCGTTCTCAGGGTACAATCAGTTTTCAAGAAGAGGAGGAGGAGAGAAAGTTACAATAGCTCAGGCCTCTAGCTTCACATGAATAGTAGGAGTCACTGGATCTGTTCTCCTCCCTTGATGATGTGTTTTTAAGCTGCCAAAGACCACAGTGGAACAAACTTAAACCCAGACACACATCTATCTTAAGTGCCCATGTACACATACACTGGCAGGAGGCTGGTCCAGTATTCATTCCTTCTCAGCACCTCCTTCTATTCTGACATTTTGTTCTTTTTTTCAGTGGTTCCACTCCACTTTTGGTTTCTTCCACTCAATTCTGACCACTCTGTTGATACACTATGGGCCGTACTGTGCTGGACCAGGTTTCAACAGTCTGGTTGGTGTGAAAAGAGACCAAAGCAGACCTGTGTGTGTAAACAAAAATTTGGCCAATGTGATGTTAGTGGCTGCACCCTATGTTCCAAAATGTAGGATTTCACACTAGTGGCATAAACTGTGTGTTATGGGAGGTGTGGTTGGACATTTATAAGGGCGAGCAGCGTTGTCGCACAGCTTGTACAATGTGGCCAAATTCTTATCTGTGAACAGCACTCAGGGTCCACACTGCATGTTGCTGAGGCGTCGCAGAGCAAAGCCTTTCTAGTCCAGCGCAGTACACTTTTAAAGTGTGACTGAAGCACCATATTCTTCCCTCTCTCTCTTTGTTTCCATCACCTGTTTCACTGTGAGGAGTGAGTGAATGTAATCTAAAGGCGAGGAGGACGAGCAGTGTGGTTTAATCTCAGAACACGTCCGGGGCTAAACACTCCCTCTCATGCTTCCTGAAGCTACTTTCTGACAGATTGCAGCTTCCCAGCTGGGTCACAGGTCAGCGTGCCTGATCTGATATGATTCATGGCGAGCCTGTGGCCAAGGTCAGATTTGATGGGAAGTTTTTAGTCCCTGGCTTTTGGAGCTGTAAAGTGATTTGCTGCTAGAGATCTGCTAGGAGCAGGACATTCCACACAAGGAGGGGTCGCTCAGGCCATCTGACTTGCAAACAGTTTACTACATGGCTTAAGTTTCTGCATGACAATTAGACTCTGTGTTTTTTTGTTTTTTTTTTGCTTTGAAAGAGTTCTGTTATTGAAAGGAAGCTAGTAAAGACACCAGATTAGCGGCTGGTCTGAGCAGAGTGGAGGTGTGATACCATTTAGATGTGGTTTTTTAAAGTGTCTCGACCCCTCAAAGGTCGACTTTCTAACGTGTGTTTCCCACAGTGCCAAGCTTTGCTTTCACATGATGCATCCTGAGGCCATTATGGGGCCTTAACTGTCCGGCACACAAAAGGTCGCAAGTGTGAAAGCAGCTTACACTGACTGTGTGCTAAATATCAGGAAGAGCTTTCCATGAAATGAGTTGATTTCACCCATTTGATCAGGTTAAAGAACACAACACAGTAAAGGAAGTTAATCTGCGTATTTAAGCACACACATGATGCACACAGGCCATATTCACTACACACACACAATGAGTCTGGGCTGGGCCTATTTATACACCATATGCAGACAGATGTTTGTGTATGAGCATACTGTGTACACAGAAAGACTGATTGACACACAGCCAGCAGAGCCTTTTTTTAATGAGTTCTGCCATTAAAACAATAGGGCTGAGGGCTCTCGAGGGGAGATAAGGTGTCAGTTTTTCAGGAGACCATTACCAGCAGTTACTGTTCATCGATGTGGTCGCAGCCAGTTCAGTCTGCCCTTTTGATCTCTTTATGTTTTGTTTTAGTTTATTTTTTTATTTCTGTGCTCTTTATATGCATTCATAGAGAAACCCTAGAAGATATCAAGGCCCCTGTGGCCTGATGGGTAATTGAATCCACAGAGCTGGCCTCTAATGTAATCAATCTGATACAGTCGGCCCTTGACAGCTTATTAAAACTGTTGTGATCGCAAAACAGGGGTCGTCTGTCCTACCAGGCCCATAAACCAAGAGACGACACTTCTCTGCTAATACTTAATAGCCAATACTAACACACCACTGACACAGACAGATGTGCGAGCGTGTTTTATTGCAGTACCAAAGCAGCAGACTGTGTTAGATCTGCATCAGTGTAAACACACAGGACCAGTTTCACTTCCACTCTGATCGTCGCTCAGACTCAAAGCCAACTTGAGAGTTTGTGGTGTCGACTCTCGGGATGTGTGCAATGTTTTGGAAAGTAAAAAATAGCTGCAGAAAAGAGGTAGTAAGATGGGCCTAAAAAGCTTCCCCTGACCTCTTTTCTGGAAGGATCACTGTTAAGAGACGGGCTTTCCTCTTCACAATGTGAGATTTCAGATGCTTCCTAGTGTTTGTTTGATATTTTTACCGAAATGCTAAGACCATAGACTACTAGCAGTACATGCAAGACCTTGAATAGGCTCACACCGGGCTGGACTCATGCAGGAATGTGAAGAATCTCATTAACACCCTGGTATATGTTTCTGTTACTTGGAGAAAAACACTGGATGTGCATTGCACTGGTATCAAATCAGTCCTGTGTAACAGATATGGATAGGTGTGTGTATAAAGCTTGATATAATCTCAGTGAAGGTTCAAACAGGGCAAGGCCATTAGCAGAAACTGAGAGCCTCAGAGGAAGTTTGGATTCTCCAGTTTTCAATTTCATCCACAAAACTGATTTTCCAGACAGCTGATGATGATGATCTCAGAATACTGGTGATGTTAAGGGTCTCGTCATATACTCGCCACATTATATTTCTAGAGAAGAAACAACAAAATGGCACTGATAACCTGGCCAAACTCTGTCAGTAGCTGTGGTGCACACCCTGGAGGTTGGTGCAGCGCTGTGCTATATGAGTGAACTGATAGATATTCATGCTCAGTGTCAGCCAACTATCTTCATTTAGATCTCAGCTACTGTGGCTCCGATGTTTCTGGCTGCTAAACAAAGTCTTTCTTGTCAAGTCTGGAGAGCCAAACCTCCTAATTAGCCAGGCAGGCAGGCCTGCTGCCCAGTCCAGCCTCACAACTATGCAAGAGGAATGCATATAATCCACTCTTTTTTTTCATTTATTTTCATTTATTTTGTTCTTTTTCTAACTGTCACGCAGTAGAAATGAAAACGTAAACTAATAAGAACTTGCAATGACAATACTTGGCCTTATGATGATTTATGAAATCTTATCATTTTTAGTTTTAAGATCTTTTGATTCTGGTCAGCCAGCCCAGCGACAGCAGCGGTGACGGCGGGCTCACTCTTGGTCTCTGTGAGACTGGCTAGATGGCCCCAGTTTTATCGTGGTACGAATGTTGTGCATTTGTTTAAAATCAGGACAGTTTGCAATAACAGCAGTCTTACTAGTGGCCACAAAGGGGCACAAGCAGTGCTGACAGCGCCCGGCTGCGTCTTTAGAAAACCATAGAGGAAGAAATATAAACTATATAAATAGATATATAAACTCACACAGTGCATATTTGTATAGGTATCAACAATGAATTATCGTGGTATACTCTTATGCAACACATGTCCGGGTTCAATTTATGAACATTTATGAAGTATATTATTGAAAAAATCACACAGACTTTGTAAATCAGATGCTATGTTGTTGTGTGTTTATTTTTTTTTTCTTTGCGAAAATGGTTTTACCATCCTTAATGTTGAATATTCTGAGCGTTATGTTCCTGTGTGATTGTGTTTGTTAAAGTGAGCACATAGCAGTGGGTTTTAACGTCTTTCTGTATGCAGGGAACCAGACGAAAGCCAAGAAAAACGGCTGGAGCAGATTTCAAATTACATACCGCATATAAAAACGTTTCATTCATTTCTTGTGAAATGATACATGCACAGTTTTACAAACAGTTACGTGAGCAGCAGCGTGGATTAAGACTTCTAACCAGCAAAGTTCCACTCCAAAAACGTCCCTTTGTCCATATTTGTCCATACATGAGACTATTGTAGCTGAGAACTCGGCTTAATCTACATCTGTGAGTAAATTTAAAACTGAAACAATATAAAGCCGATTTGAAACCTGCCCAGCTGTTTTTTTTTGTTCTTGTCTGCAGGGAAAGAATCCTCTCCAGCTGAGAGGGCAGATTTTTATCAGAGACAACAGTGTTGATCCATGTTTTGGAGAAAAGGGAGGCTACGTTACAAACCTCCATGTAAAACCTCTTAACTGACAGACGACCTACACTTGAGGGGTCAACCTGCCGAATGTTGATTTGAATTAATGTTGAATGAATGCTTCTCTTCTTTTAGTCAGTGAATAAAAGCATTAAAAAGTTGTTTGTTTCTATCGTTTTTGGGGGGTTTTTACCTCTGGTTTTTAGCTTTAGCAGCATTCTGGTTATACACACACACACAGTCCCTGAGACTCAGTGGTGATCCTAAGCCCTTTTTCCATAGAGATCAGGCTTCAGGGTCGCTACTAAGTCCCTTCTTTATAACTCCTGTGAAATTTTATGCAGAACCAAACAATGGCATTATCATGCCACTCCAATGTGTGATTTTAGACAGCGTGCTGGCATCGCAGATATAGAAAGAGGCATGACAGGTGTGCAGTGGTGTAATGCAACAAAGTAAAAATACTTCTTTACAGTTCTTAAGTATTTTCTGGGAGTATCCTTTACTTGAAATTTAAATATTTCTGTCAACTCTAACTTTTACTCCAATTAATTCCTAAATATAATGTATACTTAAACTAATTTGCAGTAATCATTGTAGTTTCTTACTGCGAAAATAGGGAGGGAATGGACAAACAGATTATTAACAACATCAGAGGGAATGTACAGTAAATAATATTTATAAATATTATAGTTATGTCTTTAAAATGATCCTACAGAAACAACAACAAATAATTATAGCATCGTCATGTTTGTTTTTGTTTTCTACTTCTCTTTTGTCTTACCATTTTTCAGATAATTTTCTTGTAATTGTTTTTCTTTTACTAATATGTGCCTATCTTTTGGCCATTTTTGCTAAGCTTTTAATTGCCCTCCTCCTATGCTTTTTTTTTTAAAAATCAAGTCATTTTGTTCAAGTTTCAAGGGGTTGGTGTGAATTTCAAACTGTAAACTGTACTGTTACAGAAGCTGTAGCCCTTATTTTATCACACATCAGGATTGTGCTTCTTTGAAAAAAATTTGAAAACAGCAACAGGCTTCATCTGAGGGAGAACAGCTGATGAGGAGGGAGCACTGAGTATCAGCTCTTCTCTATGGACCGAGGCAACACATCCCTGCACTGCAGGGCTTTCCCTCCACTGAGAGGGCAACATGAAACACTTGCAAATGAGATTCAACCACTGTCACCATGACAACACAGCAATGGGAAATACAGAGGGAAGTGCTGGTTAGTGATGAGCAAAGAGAGAAAGATACTGAAAGACTGAGGCAGAGCAGACAGACGACAAACAAACCAGGAGGAGTGATAGTTTCCTCTCCGCTCACATTGAAATTAATTAAAACACAAATATGAGGCACCTTCCTATCTAAATCCGTTCAGTTTTTAAAGAAAGTCATTTTGGTGCTCAGGTGGAAGATTTACATTTGCCAGAGTGATCATGTTTTATTCAGGTAAAAAAAAAACATGGAGGCCACAGATAAGAGTAATAACAATGCAGCCAAAAGCCACACCTAAAAACCTGTCATACAAGGGTGCTACTATTTTCACTTTCTTTTTATGAAAACAAACATTTTTGCTTTTACTTATAAATTATTTTGTAAGTCGTCTTGATGATTTAAAAAAATGTCCGTAACCTCTCAAACACAATGGAGAAAGAGCTCCCTGCTCATGTCAGTTTGTTTCCTGCTTTGCTCAGACAAAGAGCTTGTTCACGTCGGGGTAATGAGATTATCATGTTGGTGTTATGCAATTAAGCTGAAACAATAACACATTTTTGTGGGTCCCACAGTTACAACACGCTGGGTGACGGTCCCTTATTTCTCAGCAGAGTGTTGATTAATGCTGAGACTTGCTGAGCTTCACTGAGGCGTGTCACACACTAAACTACAAGAAATGATTAACACATAATTATTCATTATTTTTATGTTGTCGCAACTCCTACTATTACTTGAAGACACATACATTATTTTGAAGGTATCATCAGTTCATTTATGTACTCATTTTTTACATTTACCCTTTAAAACCTGAGCAAACTGGTTGGACTTCTTTCAAAAACATGAGGGGAAGACAATGAGCAGTTTAACAAGAAATGGCCCAAACAGTAGAAAAAAATTGGTTTAAACAAAGTTACCAGAAAATCATGTGTAAATAAGAAAAATAGGAGTGAAAACCAAAAACAAACATCAAAATGACCTAGAAAAAAAACCAGATAAAAATGTATTCAATTATTTTTCCTGTAATATGATTTTAACTATAAAATTGTTATAACTATAAATATAATTTTTGGGAAATTTTTCCTTTTTTTGGATCATTTTCTCATAATCTTCTTCTCTTTCATTAAAACTGATTTTTTCGTTCAGTTTAGTTTAGAAGTCTTTAATGTCCCCGAGGGGCAATTTGGTTTAGGTCATTTTCTTGTCACCTTTTACTGAATTCTTGCACTTTGTAGGATATTTCTTTCTCCCATGTTTTCAAAACAAATCCATTCAATTTGCTTAGGTTTCAAAGGCTTACATTACTTGCAAAAGGCTCATGCTCCAATTTAAACATTACTGAAACAAATAAATAAGAAGTTATGATGAAATATTTTCAGGTGCATTAAAAAGGACAAAGTTGTGTTGTGGTTTAGGGGGTATTTTCCTTTAATGCTAACATGATCATGTGATAGACAGTATACCTCAACATATAGGCTTCTCTTCAGCTCAGTGTTTCAAATACTGATGATAAATCACACATTACATATGTGCATGCACATGTCAAATGGTGCGTTTAGTACTCACATAAACACAATTCAGTGAGTTCACAGTCAAATACAACAGCAATGTAACACACACACTGCTAGAATACGTTCATATATACTGGATGAGAAATATTGATCCACTCCACAAACATCAGCAGAAAAAGGAGAAATCCAGTAAAAAAGATTTGAAATTAAATACTGTTTAATGGTTAGTTTTTACTTTGATATGCAAAAGCTGCAAGACTCAAAAAGGTTGTTTTTTTATTTTTAAGAGCTGGCCTTCTCAGTTCACTGTTGGTGGTGCAGTTTAAATGAGAAGGGTGGGCACACAGAAGCTGGCTGCAAAGAGAAGACAGACCGCCAGTACACTGTGACTCAGGAGAAATCAAACCAAACAAGGAACACTTAGCTCTCAAATGATTTTTTTAACTATGTTTTTAAAAATGACTGATGAATCTACCTTCTACCTTGTATATGTCAGTTCTTTTTTAACATTACATGATAGATGTTTTGCTTCACCTTAGTTGATTGTCATGAAATATTCTGAAACATAGTTTTTTAAAGTGATTAATGTAAGTAGCAGCATGCTGGTACAGTAGTTGAATGCACCAGCCTTTAAATGAACCCTTTAACACCTGGATCGACATCAGTTTTTATGTGCTGCACTGTAAAACCTGTAAAAAATATACAATAATTATAATATTTTTTGTTTAGTTTTGCTTTTTTACTTTATTTTTTTTTGTGTTTATTATAGGGTAATTTTATTGTAACGTTACTAATTTCTGGAAATTTTTATTTGTGGCCTTCATCCCAAGCTTTTGAAAGAAATCAAGCCAGTTTACTCAGGTTCTAAACAAATACATTGCACATTGTTTACAGTCTTGTTTACTTTTATAAAGGAAAAAAACATATAATCATGATAATTAAAATATTCTGTTTTTTTATTTTATTTTAGTGAGTTAAATGTGTCTTATAAAAATAAATATAAAGATATAAAAATAGAGCAGCAGATGGCGGTAATGCACCACAACCTCACGTGTCAGCTGCCGGTAAACCCGAAGAAGAAAAGCGGCGCTCGGTGAAAGTAGAAGAAGAAAAAGAACACGTGATTCGCGCTACTGAAAGCAAGATGGCGGTGGCGGTGCGGAGCTTACAAGACCAGCTCGAAAAAGCAAAAGAAAGCCTGAAAAATGTGGACGATAATATTCGTAAATTAACGGGACGTGACCCTAATGAGTCAAGGTAAAAAGCCCAAGTGGTTTTTCAGCCTTTGGTGTATTTCTAGTGAAATGCTAACACGCGTGCTAGCATTCAAAGGACCAGCGGTTTGTGTTAGCATGAGTCGGTTAGCTTGTTAGCAAACATTACCCTCTGCTTAGGTGGTTTTGTTCGAGCTGAAACTACACGAGCTCGACTTAACTGTGTCCAAACCAAATTAAATTAGCCACACAAAGTAATAAATACACCCGGGAAAAAGAATTTTTACACTTAAGAGAAATATGAAACCCAGTACGACCATGGCGAGGCCCTGCAGGCGTCGTCCGGGTGTCACCACAGATTTATGTTTGGACCTCATGGCTCTGCTCCCAGTGAAGTCACGATTTCATTACCGAGAACAGGATGATAGTACTTTCTCTCCGAGCTTAGACCCAGTATAAGGGTAGGTTTTGTTATTTGTGTTGACGTAGTTTGTCGCTGTGTTTACAGACCGGGTCAGATCCGTCGGCTCGGCGGCCCCATGGCAGGCCCCGGTGGAGGTAGAGGCAGAGGAATCAACCTGCTCAGGTAACTTCCAGCTGTGCTTTAGATGGCTAAAGCAAACGACGTGGTTATATTTATTGAGGTAGTGGTAGATTTTGGAGGTACTGACTATTTGGTGTTTTTTTTTTTACATTCGACACAACTTGCAGGTATACATCAACTCACAACTGCTGTCAGTATCACAACACTTAAATATCAGGGCAGTGAAATATTTTTAATAATTGGAAATACATGTGATTACTCGTTTAATTGACATTTCTATATTTGATTACTTACTAAGTGTTTGACTGAGATCACTCCCTTTATTGACACTTTTAGATGACCCTCATTGATGCTTTTACAGTTGATCGGGATTGCTTGTAATCAAATCTGGTTGTGCTGCTATGATGTCCTATGAGCCTGTTTATTATACTTTTAAGTTGTTTTGTATTGGCAACCACAGACCAGGTTTTCCCTTGAGAGACAATAAAAGCTCTGCACTGAATGAAAGACATGCCAGCTAAACCAAAATAAATAAAACATCAACACACTAAAAAAACAGTGCATAACAACAAATGCAATACCTTTTTGATATTCTTTAGTAAAATATATAAATTGATAAATAATAAATGTAAGTATCACGTGATATAGCCCTGCAAGAAAAGGACAGTAACAGATATGGAAAAATAACACACCTGCCCCTTACCCATGAGTCTTTGTTTAACTTCCCATAATGCAAAGTTTCTTGCATGTCTGTCATAGAATAAAAATAATTAAAGACAAAAGTATTCTTTCAAATTCATATCTTATTTTTAGCTAAGCTGAATGCCTCCTTCCTGGCCTCAAGCATAGCACATCCTGCACCATTCATCCTACCCACAGAGAGCTCCACAGATTAAATCTCAATTTAAGAATAAAGCCACTGTTGAATAGAAAAAGTGTGATGCAGTTGCCACCTGACCGCCAACATGTTTTTAGCAGCAGTGTAGGCTGATATCCAAAGCAGCCTTTGAGTAGGCTTAAAAAAACAACCCAAAACATACTTTGAAGGTATTAAGTACCAATACCCAGCCCTATAGTAGATGTAACTAATGAAGTGGCCGCTGAGTGAACAATATAGTCGTCTAGTATTGACATTTCATTGTTAGTGTTTTGGCATAAAGTAATTAACCGTACATAATAATCATTTTTAATTTCTTTATATTTGTTAGTAAAATAAAGACACTATATGAGAAATATTAAAATACCACATCTGCTAAAAAAATGCACACTCACAGACTATTTATTTGTTTTTATTTGAAAATCTTCCAAACCAGAACTGGTTGTTTTTAAGTGCTTGCTTAAGTCTAACCAGTGTCTCTGTGTCCTTCCCCAGGCGTAGTCTCTCAGACATGGGAAGCGGCGGCCCCCCCTCCAAGCAGAGGGACATCGAAGGAGCCCTGCTCAG
Source organism: Plectropomus leopardus (assembly GCF_008729295.1). Taxonomy (NCBI): domain Eukaryota; kingdom Metazoa; phylum Chordata; class Actinopteri; order Perciformes; family Serranidae; genus Plectropomus; species Plectropomus leopardus. The sequence goes on along the minus strand of NC_056476.1, from coordinate 26,269,958 downwards.
GTGAGGTTTTAATATATATATTTTTATAATGATGTACATCTAGCTGTCATACTCAAAGCAATTTTCACACAGTTTTCCGATAGCAAAAAAATCTCATGAAGGTTGAAACCACCGTTTTGAAAGGACTGATGCAATTACTCTGAACTAAAGTAATAAAAGTAATCTAATCGATTCTCTTTTTTCTTTTAAGCTTTGGACCTTTCTTAGTGTCGAATCATGACTGTTTAGCTTTTAGGATCAGAATAGATTATTAAAACAGACTCCACTCAGTGGAGCAAAATTGAGTTTAATGTTGATATTGGAAAATTTACCACGTGCTGATATTGTTGAAGTGGATCCAGTTATTTCATTTTAACAGAGCCCGTAGACTGCCTCAGGCCAATCAGAAGACATGATGACATTTACCCTCTGTCCTGCGGTGGTTTTGTTGCCGTTGTTAAGTTATTTAGCAGGTGCTGTTTTTGCATAAAGTGTGAAGTGTCTTATGTTCTTGGTTGTGTTTCTGCAGGCTGGCGGGGGACCAGAGGGCCAGGAGAGACATGCGCCACGACAGCGACGCCGAGGATGATGACGATGTCAAAAAGGTAAGAAAAAGACCCTCTTCTGTGTTGGTAGCACTGTTCATGTGGGCTTGATGTGTTTTGAGTAGCCCAAAATCCTCAGGCAGCTCAGAGAGCACACTGTCAGATACAGATTATTACCATCCACTGTCACATTTAAATGTCAATTCTTAGGAGAAGCGAGGACTTTAAGTGTTCACACTCTCTCTTCTTTCCTCAGCCGGCGTTGCAGTCGTCTGTAGTAGCTACCTCCAAGGAGAGAACACGCAGAGACCTCATTCAAGACCAAACCATGGATGAGAGGGGCAAACAGAGGTATGCTGACATAAGCTGCTGTATGAGGCTGCAGTCCTGATATGCAGCGCTGACTGATGTCATCATCTTTATGGTCACATTTATTCAATTGCACCAGCAAACAGAGAAAATTAGAAATAAAACACACACAAATATCTGAACCTAATGGATAATATTAATGATTGTACAGCAGAAAGTTGCAGTTGTGTGTGATGGCTGGTTTGTGTTTTCCTGTTTAGGAATCGGCGTATGTTCGGCCTGCTGATGGGGACCCTGCAGAAATTCAAACAAGAGTCCAACGTCTCCTCAGAGAAGGTGAGGAAAATCGATCGGACTTTTTCGAGCGAAGTGTTGAGCTGACTGCCACTGAGGAGGGCAGGCAAAGCAAATTAACAGACTTTCTTAGAAAAGAAAGACAGGGACATTAAAGGATTACTTCACTCCCCAAATGATCATCATCACTTCCTCTCCCTGTGTTAATGTTAAATTCGTGAAGAAAACTTTGCTCACATGCCTCTGGTGAAGGAAAACCCACAGATGCCTGTATGCATGCATAAACTACATAAAAATGAGTCAGAATATGTGAAATTTACCATCCGTCACCATGGTTACCGCTGCTTCCTTCTTCCGATGGAGCACAGAGGGCATCCCATAATCATACCCTCATTGTATACCCTCCCCTTCATTAGAAGTGCCCTCCACAGCCGTGAGCGTGACTTGATTTGGAGTGACACTCGGTAGTGAAGGGAAGTAATACCTCAATGCTAGCTTATCGCTAACATAGCCATAGCATAAGTAAGGGGTTGTAGCCTTCAGTTACCCTAAGGTTAGGAACATAACCATCTCCCCTTTATTAAAACATATGATTTTAACATAACACTTTTTAGCCAGTTTATCGCTAATTTAGCTTTACAGTCAGGCCTTCCGCTCCCAGGCCAAGGAGTGAAGGGGGCTGATCACAGACTGGCATGTAGGTTGTTGTGGGCGAGTCTGGTAGCGAGTGGGCGGCTCACTAGGTTCTCCTCTGCATTTAGTCAAGCACTTTGCAATTTGATTTTTGTATTTTGAGTAAATGTCAAATTTGTCCATCTTCTGCTTTCATCCCGACAGCAAAAGAGACGTTCAGAGATTGAGCAGAAGCTTGAGGTTCAGGCTGAGGCTGAGAAAAAGAAGGTGGAGAGTGAAAAGAGGGAGCTGTTTGAAGAGAGGAGAGCCAAACAGACTGAGCTGAGACTCCTGGAACAGAAAGTGGAACTGGCTCAGCTGGTAAGAAAATACCTCTGAACACCATTTTGGAGCCAGTAGACACCAGAGACATTGAAGTTTTGAGATAAAAGTGTCAGCGAGGTTACTTTAGTTTGGTTATTAGCAGCACTGACAGATGGTTTGCATTTGGAAATCAGCTGCTTTGCATCGATGTAGTGTCCTGTTTGGTTATGCATGCACATAAAACAAATGAGACCAAGAGTTTTGCCAGAATTGCATTTAACCTTTTCTTTTCCTTCGTTGTCACAGCAAGAGGAGTGGAACAGCCACAATAATCATCTTGTAAAATACATTCGTACCAAGACCAAGCCTCATATCTTCTATGTGCCTGGAAAAATGTGCTCCGCCACACAGAAACTCCTCGATGACTCCACCAAGAAACTAAATGGTCAGTAGTTGTTCTGCATCTTGCCAGTGCTTTAAGAGATGCTGTTGCTTGCATTTTTGAAAGACTCATGTGTCTTTAAATCTAGACACGATGCTATCCAGTCAACCTGAGAAAATAGGGTTGTGTGTGTGTCGATCACTTTGTGACCTCTGTGGATCTTTGTGTCTGTTTTCTGGACAGCTGTGTTTGAGGAGAGGCGCGAGGCTTTTGCCGAGCACCTCAGCAAGATGGAGTCGCGCCCCCGGCGGCAGCCAAACCGCGACCAGGACGGCAACGCGGCAGCGACAGGGACGGACCACTCGGCGGAGGGTAAGCCAGCAGGCCAGGTAGTCAAGGTGACAGGTAACAAGGGGGTTACAGCAGAGATACAGGAAGAGGAGGAGGAGGAAGAGGAGGAGAGGGAGAGAGAAAAGGAGAGGGAAAAAGAGAGGGAGAAGGAGAGGGATAGAAAGGTGAAAGAGAAGGATAAGGTGGAGGAGAGGGAGAAGGAGGAGTTGAAGAAGGCGGAGGAAGAGGTGGAGGGGATGGAGTTGAGTGAGGAGGGGAGAGAGGAGAAGAAGGAAGGAGAGGAGGGGGTTAAAGATGGAAAAGAGAAGGACAATAAGGAGGCAAGTCCAGAGTCAGAGGAGATGGAGGTGGAGGGCGGGACAGAGCAGGCAGACAGGAGTAAGGAGGAGGAGGGAGAAACAGACCGTAAACAGGAGTCCACAGACGTCCAGAATGAAAAGATGCAGGACACTCAGTCCTCTGAGACGACCGAAATCAGCCACGAAGCACCAGACAGCAGTCACCAGCCGCAGCTCAGCCTCGCTGCAGAGCAACCAGCAGAAAAGTCCTCTGAGACGCAGGAGTCCTCTCTGACCCCAGAGCCCCAAACGGCCGTCTCAGTGCCGGGGCAGGACTTCACCATCCCCGGCTTCGAGGTCCAAAACTCAGCAGCTGAGAGCGAGACTGTGGAGGAGAAACAAGGGGACGAAGAACCCCAAAAACTGCCCGACTCCCAGGAGGCCCCCAGCACTACTCCTACACCCTGTAAGGAGGACGGGGACGACGAGAGAGGAAGAAAGAAGGACAAGGAGCCAAAGAAAGCCCGCAGTCATAGCAACAGCTCCTCTTCTTCCTCCTCCGGCTCGTCCTCCAGCGGAAGCTCCTCCTCTTCCTCCGGATCCAGCCGCTCCTCCTCGTCCTCGTCATCCTCCTCGTCCTCGTCTTCAGGCAGCAGCAGCCGCAGTCGCAGCCGAGACAGCGGCAAGCGCAAGAGGAGGCCGTCGGACAGGGACAGGGACAGAAAGAAAGGAGAGGAGAGGAGCCACCGCAAGAGAGGAGGGAGCAGCAGTGGAGGAGGGAGGGACTCAAAAGGATCCAAGGAGAGGAGGAAGAGGAGCGAGGAAGGGAGGGGCAGGTCGTCCCACAGCGATAGGGAGCATAAAGATAGAGATAGGAAGGATAAAAGACGCTGATTCGATTCTCAAGTTCTAAAGCTGTCAAACAGGAAAACTCTGAGGGAAAATCAACTATTTACTTAACTACACATGAGATGCGTTTTTAAATTAGCGTTTTCCCTTAAAATGCTACGTAAAGGCCGACTGAGGTTTTAACAAAGAAGGATTTTTCTCTGTAGGGATTTATAAGTCCATGTCAAACAGGAAGTGGATGACTGGTTATGATTTTCCTCCGTTAACCCCCTTAACTTTGCAAAAGAAATGTAACTGGTGCGTCTCTCTCTGATTGGACCCCTCACAAAACAGGTTTCAAACAACGCGGCTGTTTGAAACGTCATCATAGTAATGTCATTTTAAACGCGGTTTAAAATTTTATCTTCAGCCGGACATTTTGCTTTTAGAAAGATCTTTGTGGCAATATGATGAAACGATGGTGTTGAATGTTTGTTTTCATCCTGATCATAATGCCGTAGGCTGGGGTATCGGTGGTTATGGTAGCAGTAACCATTAATGTGCGGTAGTTGTGTTTTCAAGTCGATTTGACGACGCTGTTAATCCTCATTTATTTTCACTATTGATCAATGTCAAGGCCTTTGTATCTTCACTTGTGATTTGCTCAAATGCTGGTTTATGAAAATGTTTTTCTTTTTTGTTTTTTTTTTTTTGTTTTTGTTTTTTTTGTACCAACTGAGAATCTGCTTCAAATTAAAGGTGAGGTAATCGTGAAAATGTGTGTGGCGTGGTATGTTTTCAGTCACAGTCAGGCAGCATCAGTTAATTAGGTGATTATTTTCCATTAATTTCATGCACTAGTAAATGCCGAAATGCCCAGGTTCTTACCCCTGGGCCACATTGCCCGTGTGTGCAGCACTGCATGGAACATTAATGCGTTTTAGCCGAAATAGACAAAGAAAATAGTCTTGATGATCATAAATACATTTTACTCAGTCCCTCCCGTTTCTGTTTAAAAATACGTTTTCTGACAATGTTTCTGAGGACAGAATCCCTTCAGTTGTTGACACAAGGTGTTTTATTGTGAAATATTTGCAGGACTGTAGTGTTTATAAAACAGTAGCTTGCAAGGCTCCATAAATAAGTGAAGTACCGGCTTTTATTTGTGGAAATGCATTAATCATGGCAGCAGGCAGCTCTGTAGCAGTACCACAGCAGCAACTCTGTCTCTGTAAACACCCGAGAGTTTGAGCGGCAGCACTGCAGCACGGTAGCCATCAAATATACTGCTCATGCGGGCAGTGTGTCCTGGGCGTAAGGTCCTTGGAGCTGAAATGAGTTGACAGAACAGTAACAACTATCTTGACGTTCTGTCAACTCATTTCAGCTCCAATTTATATGTCACATCCTTTAAAGTCTGCATTACAAGACCGAATAACATCCGAATGGCTGCTGCTGATGAATCAGCGTGTGTCATTTCGAAAGGACCTCAAAATGTGATTATCTGAGGGGTCACGAGGTCACGGCAGTCATTACTAACTTTTGACAAGTGTGAACTGAGCTGATTCAGAGAGGAAAAATCACCAAGATCACACATTTATCCTCTATGGATAAACATATTTTTATGGTACACTTGTGTATTATAGTGTAAGCACTTGACCTATAGCTTTCCATTTGTTGACCCAAAAAGCCACAGTATTAATATTTGCAATTATATTTGTATGGGCTTGCACCAATAAAGTGCACACAAGTATTTATCTTACAAAGCACAGTTTATTAGAAAAATCTTGGATTTGACACATCCATGAACCTCTAAACAAAGAAACACAAATAATAATCTTTTGTTTTTTCGATCCACTTTTATCAGCAAAGGTCTAAATTACATTGTAAGTCCAAATCCAAATAATACAGGGCATGAGTTCCTGATCCAGTCCCTTTGGTTCTGTCCTCAACTTTCATCACAGGTGCAGTTCCCTTTATGCTTATTTGCACAGTCGCGTCCTTGGAAATTTTCAGTTTTCTCAAAAGATTTTACTTAGTTGGCAAAGACTGTCCATCTCCAGCTGTCTTCAAGTTTCTTGTTGCTTCACTGTGCAGCCTGAATGCTGCATCATTCAGAGGGCTTTCAACACATTCCTCCTTTTTGTGATATCTGGTCCAAAAAGTTGAACCGTGTTCACTCCGGCTGGTCTGCCAGGTCATTCTGCTCGAAGTATCTGCAGGAAAGATTCAAGTATTGCTAGTCAGGACCACAAACTCATCTTACTCTCTCTGAGTTGGATTTAATACGTCCAGCCTTGACGTATGAAATATTACGTGACCTGACCAATAAAAAACACTCAGGGTTAGTTACCTGGCAACAAGACAGATGAGCAGGTTGAGGGCGGGCAGTCGCTCATCCTCCTGACTCTCCTGTGGAATCATAAAGCAGGACAGATATACTGATGGTGTCAGCTTTAATATATCACAACAAGAATTCAATTCTGACAAATAAAAGATGCAAGCACACCTGTGGTAGCTCACGTTTAAGATTAATTTACTGTCCTTGCACAGAAATATTGGCGTAATCTATGCGTTATCACTGAGTTATCCATTTATGGATTCTGCCACTTAGCATGCATTATGTGATCTATTATGACATAAAATACAAAAGTGCCACCAATAAAAAACAATGCAATGTCTTGTGCCAACCCTTCTGCAGTGAGGATTCAACACCAGGATACAATTACACAAAAAAGCAACTTGTAGATTTTTGACTTGAATACACAACAAAGAAAAGAGGAGCTAAGAGAGCAGCAAATACATGCTGATAGCATTACTCAGGACAGCATTAGTAGAGTAACAGACTAGAGGACTGGTATAAAGTGAATCGTACCAGTGTGCTGCGGAGCTGAGCACATCTCCTGGCCAGCTGTCTGATGCAGGAGTGAGCTTCAGGCAGCAGAGGCTTCTCGAGGCAGACCAACAGAGCGTACAACCAGCGACCCTACAACAAACAAACGGGGGATATAGACAGACAAAAAAAAAAAATTTAAAGGAGCTTACAATGCAGTTGAAACAGAATTACAAATAAGTGTAATGTGAACCATAAGTGGACCATAAGCTTTCAGATTTCAAAAATGGATTATAATGGACAAGCAGAAACAAAATTAGGTATTTCTTCTTCTCGATAACTAAGTGGTCAAAAGAGTGCTTATTTTATTTGTTTAAAAAAAGAAAAATGTGGAGAAACTTTAACTAAACTCACCAACTGTGGCACAAACTCGTGTTCCTCAAACCAACAGATTAGAGTCTCCAACACCATCAGCACTGTGGACTGCAGACAAAGAGAAAAAAAGCATAATAATCAGACTGTTGAGCAGGTTCAGTGTGAGCGAGTTTGCGGTACTGAGGAGGTTATTTACCTGGTTCAGCCTGCTCACTATGCTGAGGAAGGGAGGGAAGCCCACCTGAGCAGACACATGATTTGATCATATTACATTACATGCAGTTATAATAAAACAACTTCAACATGTATCAAGAAATGGCAGAAGAAACAGTTATCATCATGATCACTTAAGACTTTATTTTATTCAGCTTTGCTGATGAATACAGTCGAGTATTTAAAGTGACAGCTGAAAGTGTCACATTTTTGAAGACATTTTACAAACTTTATGGATTTTGTTGATTGAAATTTGTCCATTAGATAACCAACCCATCAAAACTCTGCCAGCTACATAATAATAGTTCAATAAATTAGTTTTCGTTCTTTTCTTCATAAAAATACACATTCATGGCACCTTGCTATAGTCCAGTGCTCGCTCTGGTTCAGCGTCTGTGTGGCAGTATGAAGTGCCAGAATAGACCGTCTCTCCTAAACAGAATCTCATCCAGCCCTCCTCATCTGTTAGCTTTGGCTGTAAGGACACACACATAACAAATATTAATTCAGAACAAATGTTAAAACTCAGTAGACGTGTATACATCTACATTTCCAATGATCAGCATTCTGCTCAAACTCAAAAAAAAGGTGACCTCGTGGTGAAACTTAGATTTGACACTAATCATGTTACACTTTTCTTTTCCATCTCACCATCAGTACATTGTCGTCCAGAGTTTGGCTGCTCCAGTGTTTCCTGTTTTTTGTGATGCTCTAAAAAAAATGCAGAATCCACAAACAGATTAACAGTGAAATAGATTATACAGAGAACATACTCCTGAGTCTGCATGCCTTTGCAAGACGCAACTGGGCCTTATTTATTCAATCACACTGCCTAAAGTGTCATTGTAACATTCAAAAGCAGGCAAACTGAGCCAAGATGCATTGCTTTCAATCATCCTGTCACATGTATTAAAGCTCTCTAGTAGATAGTTGCTGCTTTCTTTGTTTCATATTTTACTGAACAATTTCAGATTTTTTGACTCTTATTATTTGTAATGTAATTATTTGTGATGCTTATGTTTTTTTACAAAAGAAGTTGTTCTTGTGGGTTTTATTTACCTGTCTGACATCCGAGAAGTTACTGACTTGGTGCTGCTGCCATCTGAGACTGGGGCAGAAACCTACTGGAGCCGCATGGCAACCTGCCACCTAAAACATAGAAAACACAGTTCTCAGATAACTGAGGCAACAAAAATTCATCTCATCCCACTTAATCTCATGTACACCAACACTATATATGTGTCTCTGGTAGCTTACTCAGTGCTTTATATAAGCAGCCTGACTACTAATAAAAAGTGATTTGATTCAATTTATATAATAGCCCAAAATAAGAGGAACATTACATTTCTTTTGAAATGCCTTAAAGAGTACATTTACTCACAGAGGCATTAACTGTTTGTTTCTTCTTCAGTTTCTTGGGGTCTATCTGAGCAACCACCACCTCTGGACACTGTGATGCCTCCAACCTGATGAAAAGCATATAACATTACATCTTTTGTCACAAAAACATAAAAAAAAAAAAAATACAAAAGAACACAAGTGCAATTTTTTTGTGAGTAGAGTACAGCCGAGCAATGCGTGGAGATGGAAGCAGGCAAAAATATTTATTGGAGCTGGCTGTCAGGGTAAAATTATTCCTTCTGAGGGACTGGGAACCTCTGGGACCACAGGAAAAGGACAGGTGTTTTTATTTGGTTTAAGGGATGGGAGGGGATGGGCAAACAAATGTCAGTGCCCCCCCCCCCCCATAAATGAAGCACAGTCCCTAACTTGGATACATTAGGTGAGCTTGTTGATAAGCCCTCTACTGACCATTAATCAATCCGATTTGATTCATATTGCACAGTTTACACTATTCGAGTGCAATTCAAAGTGCTTAAAGTTTGATTGAAGAAACAAAAACAACAGAGGAAATAAGCAAAAATGGATCTTAAAATATATTATTATAATATAAGTAAATCATGACATTGTAAATAAGACACTACATAAAAGCCAGACTAAAAAGACATAAAATATACACTATATCCAGTGGCAGCAACCCCTAAAAGAGTCCCACTATTCTCCACTGTCCAGAGGGCGGGAGTGTTTTGAGGTGGACTAACTGGACTTGTCGGAGGTATTCTCGGGGGTTTCTCGGTGGTCCGTTCAGGTCCAGTTGCTCTGCACCGGCTTCAAACTCAACGGGCAGCAGCCTCGGCATCAACTCCTCCACGTCAGACTTCATTTTCCATCGACTGTGAGCCAAGTTTTATAGAAACGTATAAGGTAAAATGTTGCGAAGTACGAACGAAGCTCCGAATTACAACAAAAAGTCCTTCTGACGACCAAAACAGCGAGTTTTTCACAGGTGGTAAACAAGGCGCACAAACTACGTAGCCATCTTGTTTATAAACGCGGAGTGATGACGTTGTCTTTGTGCGCTGCGTTGGTTGTCATGGTGATGAACGCCGCATGTGTCGTCATCTATGTGGATAAAGGCCGAAGTCCACAAAAGTCCATATTTTAGCGTGCCAAAACAAATTATTGTGGCCACTTTTGTTTATTTATTTTCAAAAAAAAATCGAAAGATTTTTTACTTTTTATATTAGAGTACAATAAATGCCTTTGACCAGTGACCAGATAATGTTTCATATTGCAAGCAGCTGTTGGATGTTAATGATTGTCCTCACGCTAGCCTTATATCTTATCTCAGCTCTCTCATTTACTATTGAGTCTTCATGACAGCAGCAGCTTAGAGGCAATGTCCACTTGCCAGCACAACTGGCTGGAGTTTATTTGGACTGGTTATGGACATTTTCTCTTGATACACTCCAGTTAAAACAACAAGAATGGCTCCTTCACAGGTTTACAGAATCTTGTGGGGTACAGGCATAGTTTTTGTGATTTTACCTCACGTATATCTGGGATTGCTGTCTGACTACAAGATCTGTGGAGATTCAGCATGTGAAAGTAAGTCCGTAACGACTAATTTTCAGTTCATGATATACAGTCTATAGATTCAAAGCTTTCTATATGATGATAATGTGTTTTTTTGATTTCATTTATACATTTAGGCTGTTTGTCCATTTTCTATTTTAATCCCCTCTTGTGTCTGTGTGTCTTTGCCACGGCGTGTGTGTGTGTGTGTGTGTGTGTGTGTGTAGGTCTGATGAGCAGAGTGCAGGCCATCAGGGACCACCGTGGTAAGGACTGTCGTTACCTGAGCTTCAGACGAGGAGACACCATTTTTGTTTACCACAAACTGACCGGAAAGAGGGAGGACCTCTGGGCAGGCAGTGTGAGTCTGACATCAGCATCTATTTGACTTTGCTGCCGGCCTTTTTTCTCTTTAAAGCAGAATATAATGAAAAACACACCTAATTCAAGTAGTCTCTCATCTCAGGTTGGAAGTTAAAGAGATTAGTCCGCATTATAATACAGATAGTGTGGGCTCTCAGCACTGATTAGCTGAGTCATGTTAATACTTTACCAGCTTAACACAAACATCTATTAGAGCAATTCAGTTCCTTTATAATGATATGATTATGTACCATGACCAGCTTAATGAGTGAAAAACAAAAAACACACATCTACATATAATGTAGTATAGTGCATTTCAGAGGCATAATCTAAATAATGAAGATGGAAAATTTTGTTAAAATAATCAACATGACATCGGTCTGTTTTTTTAACCTTGGTGATTTGACTAATTATATAAAATCATTTAAGACTGAGGTAATCTGAGTGTACCTTATTTCTTTTAATGTCTAGTGTTTAAAATGAAATACACCTGTAAAGACAAAAATGCAAGTTAGGATTTTAAATCTGGTGAATAATATAGAATGGTGGTTTGGATAGACTAACTGGTTCTGCTTTAATCACAGCTGACAATGAAAATGATTCTAACACAGAGAAGAAAAATTCCCTTTTTTCAATTCTTCCAGAATGCTATCATGGCTTTACAGAATTGTGATAGCTGCTCTGCCTCCTTTTGATTTTCAGATTGACAAACAGTTTGGCTATTTCCCAAAGGATGCGGTGCAAGAGGAGCACATTTATGCTACTGTGGAGAAAGTCGTGGAGACACAGGTAAATAGGCTTTAGCTCTCCAGAGTACAGGATTTGAACAAAGTGTTCTATGACAGAAATACTATAGCATGCAAATATGAAACATGTAAATTGTTTGGTATAGTATTTAAAGGGGCAGTTCACCACAAAACCAAAAATGCATATCTTTCCTCTTACCTGTAGTGCAGTTTATCAGTATAGATTTTTTTGGTGTGAGTTGCTGAGTGTTGGAGATACAGCTGTAGAGATGTCTGCCTTCTCTCCAATAAGATGGAACGAGGTGGCAATTGGCTTGTGGAGCTCAAAGAGTCAAAATAGCACATTTTAAAAACTCAACAGCAATGTATCTTTACAGAAATGATGACCCGCTAATCCAAGATAATTCACAGACCTTGTTGTGAGCAGTTTCATGTAGGAACTATTTTCTTTCTTTGTTGGGGAAAAGGCAGACACCTCTATGGCTAATATCTCCAACACTCAAACAATCTAGATTCATAAATAGCACAACAGGTATGAAAAATATGTATTTTATTTTGGTGTGAACTGTCCCTGTAACCCTAAATTAGCATTTGAGTGTGTATAAAATGAAAGCCTTATTCTTCATTTCCTCTCTTCATTCAGGAATCAGATTTTTTCTGTATGGATGAGTCAGGATACCTCATTGACTCCAGTCATCTTGACAGTGATGATGATGATCAGATAATCCAAAACCCGGATTTAGAAACTACCCAAATCTCCCCATATATTGATGACACAAATGCTGATAGTTCTTCAACATCTGAACATCCCTCTCCAGAATCTCTAGTTTCAGCACAGGAAGTTGACGGGACACTGACAGAGGAGGACAAAAGCAAAAATCATGATGATGCTGCTGCCGAGACTAATGAGGAAGCACAGAAGACTCCTGAGGCTCCAAACGAACAAGGTGGGTCTGCTCCCTCTTCCTGGCTCGGTTCTTCAGTGACAGGATGGTTAGGTCTGAATAAAGAGGAAGAAGCTGACAATGTGGCTGAGGAGGAAAAAAAAGATGAGAGAAAAGAGACACCGGCTGGAGCTTCTGTCACTTCTTCAGTGACAGGATGGCTAGGGTTGGGAGGAGAAGGAAAACCTGATGATGCTGTGGAAAGTAGAGAAGAAGATGGAGAAACTGCTGATTCTTTTGCTTCAACCATGACTGGCTGGCTTGGCTTTGGAGGAGAGAAAAAAACAGATCACTCTGCAGAAAAAGAGCAAGATGAAGAAGGAAAAAATGACGAAGAACCAGCAGAGAAATTCAGGAGTCGGAGGATGTCTCTGGACCTTGAGGGCAGCCAGTTACAAGAAGAGAAGACAGAGATGGGGACATTAGGTTGGCTTGGAAATGGACTGTCAAGCACGTTGGGGTTTGACCTGACCAACCAGGAATCAGAGCAGGAGACAACAACTGAAAAAGAGGACAAGGAGGAAGAACAGCCAGCTTCTGGTTCTTGGTTGGATATGGGGATAGGGGACATTTTAGGCCTCAGAAAAGACAAGAGTGAAGCAGATGAGAGTGCAGAAGAGGACAAAATCTTAGAACAACCAACAGAATCTGTGAATGTGGATACCAGTCAGTCACCCACTGCACTGACAGAGGATCTAAGGACAGAAACCAGCAATGAATCAAATGCGGAGGAAGACCAAAATGCCCCACCAGAAATCATTCTCAATGCTGACAGTAATAATTATGATATAAGTACATCAGACAGCAGCAATGATAGTTTCATACCTGAAGACACAGCATCCAAGGAGTTTGAGAAAACATCCAAGGTAGTAGATACAATCCATAATAGCAGTAACAAAGAAGGAAGAGGTAATGTTTCAGATGATCACAAGGAAGAGGAAAAATTCCTGGGTGGAGAAAGACCTGCAGAAATGGAGGACAAGGATCATCAGATGCCTGAAAAAGAAACGGAAACTGCAAGCGATACTGATCAAGATTTTTTGACACAATCTGACATCAGTGTAGGGTCTGATGTAACTTCTGCTGATTTAAATTCAAACTCCATGGGACAATCTGTTGAGGAGAGCAAAGCAGAGGATGTGGTTGAGGAAGAGGCCCAGATCCCTCATCAGATCAATAACACAGAAGAATCCACAGATACATCTGTCAAAATTGGAGCCAGTAGTCATGATCACGAAGCTGAGGGGAATAAAGCAGATGTACTTTACATAGAAATTTCCACGACTCAGACTGACTCAGCAGAACAAAGTCAAGTCAGTAGTGTTGGACAGACTCAGCCTTTCTTATTATTAGGGGCAGCTGACGAGAAACCAGTTCCCAATGAGGATGACAGTTTTAAAGCTCAGAGTGTAGAAACCGATGTTGATCATTCAGATTCACTAACTGTGACTGATAGTAACACAGAGACACAGCAGGGAGAGTTCGGACAGGAGAGGGAGGTGCATTCTGTTGAGGACAGCTCTGAGGAGTTTGGATCTTCTGATATTCAGTATGTAAATGCCTCAGAGGAGGACAGAGGAGTGTTTTCGACTACTGAGAGCGTAATACAGATGGAAAACAATGTAGATCAGGACTCTGAGCTTCTGCAACAGGGGGGCGCAGAAAATGACGGTGATGCACATGAGCTAAAGGAAACAGTAAAAGAAACCGAGACTGATGGTGAAGACGAAATCCAGCCAGTTCAAACTGAGATTGAGGACGTAGAGGAGACAAAGGAAGGAATGGGGGAACGGGAGGAATTAAAAGAAGTGGAGGAGATAGATTCAGAGGAAAAATTGCAGGAAGTGGAGCAAGTAAAGCAGGATGAGGGAGAAGAGTTAAAAGATGAAGGGGGAAAGGAGGAAATGGAGGAGAAGAAGCAGGAGAGGATAAAAGAATTGGAGAGGGAGACTGTAGATAAGTTTGAAGAAAATAATAAAAAACAGGAGGAAGGAGAGGAGATAAAAGAAGAAGAAGTGAGGGAGTCAAAGGAAGAGAAAAAACAAGGGGAGGAGGTAAATAAAGAGGAGAAAATGGCTGAGATGGAGAAGGTGAACGAGGAGAAGATGCAAGAGGGGATGGAAGAGCTAAAGGAGGAGAATCAGGAGGTAATAGAGAAGTTAACAGAAAACTTGAAACAGGAGGAAGTGGAAGAGATAAAAGAGGATAGCCAGGAGCAGGTGGGGGAATTAAAGGAAGAGAAAATGCAGGAGGAGGTAGAGGAGTTAAATGAGAAGGAGGAGAAGGATGAAATGGAGGAAACATTAGGGGAGGAGAAGCAAGAGGAAGTGGAGGTGTTAAGGGAAGAGGACAGGCAACAGAAGGTAGAAGACTTCGGAAAGGAGAAGGAAAGGGAGGTGGAGGAAGTAAAGAAAAATGAGGAGGAAGAGCATGAAGAAGTACTGTCTTCTAATTTTGGGGTAGAGATGGAAACCAGCCTCCACTCTTCACCTCACACTCAAAAAGACATCAACAACGGAACGACAAGACAAGAAGGCAATAAAAAGGAGACACAAGAGGAGAACAGCTCAGAATCTGTGTTCTCTGAAGTATCCACACAAACTGAAAAGAGTCCGATCGAAAACCCACAGACGGAAGAACAGGAACGAGTGGAAGAAAAGTTCAAGGACGAAGTGAAAGAGCAGGAGGATGAAGGAAATCATAGAGTGGAGAATGGGAGGGGCGAGAGGAGGGACAAAGAGGACGAAGAGAGTCTCAAAAGTTCAAACAAATTTTTTCCTCAAGCTAGTGAAGACGGATCTATGACGGACAGCAATGGAAATGGTTTTGCAAATAGGTTGAGCTCAACAGATGAAGGGACAATGGAGACAGAAATCAAAATTCCGACGACAGACGGTGATCAAATATTCGCAGATGGGACAGGAGTGAGTCCAGTGGTACCAGGCATAGAGAGGGATGAGGAGGGAACACAGGAGGAGGAAAATGAAGAAAAAGGAGATAATGGTGTGATAAACAACAATGATCTGAGTGGCCAAAACAGCCTTCCTGATCAACTTTCGTTTTGCCAGACAGCCGAGAACAAAGAAGATGATCAACTGTACTCTTGTGAGGTAGGAAACACTGACCTTTCTGATGATAATGTGCTCCGTCAGAGGGATAAAACTACGCCTGAAGACACTGAAACCAGCACCAATGGAATTTACACTGAGACGAAAACAGTACAAATACACTCTGGTCATGAGACAGACACAGAAGAGATGGAGATAAATGGAAAGCATGCCAATATGCCGATGACAAACCTTTTTCCTAATATAACTGGTTCTGAACTCAGGACAGAGGAAAGAGTGGAGGTGGAAGTTTCATCTGGTGACCCTGTGATATCTGAGCAAACTGGTCTGTCTGATGGTCACAATAAAGGCACGGCAGAGACTGGGGGTGGAGGAGCATTTGGCCTTTTCAAAAATGCCTTTGGCTTTTTCAGCCAAACACCTGTCACTGAAACTGAAGGATCTGCAGAATCTGAACCAAGTTTGGATTCTAACACAGTTGAGACATCCACAGACTCACTGACCCCTGAACAACAACTGGATTCAACTACAGATCCAACCCAGGTTTACATGCAAGATACGCAAACAGACTCTTCCGTCACTGGGTCACAACAGCAGCTGGAACCTTCTCCTACCTCTACAGAGCCTCAGACATCATCTTCATCTCCAACACAGACTAATAACCATCCAACAGAAAGCCAACTCCAAACAAAACCCCCCACCAAACACTACAAGAACCTCCTTGCCTACATGAGCTCGGATGAGGTGACTATTTTGACAGAGCTCTTTGGGCGACACAAAGTGCAGTTTTTGGATTACGTTTTAGGAAGTTCAGAAACCATGACTGATGATCCTGATAATGATGAGTCAATATTGCTGGATATAGAAAGACTTCTGCATTATCACAGGGAGACACTGCTCGCTCCTAGCATGAAGCTCGCTGATGTACCACAGGAGGATAAAGAAAAGACCAGAACGCTCATCACACTTCAGAAGCTAGAAATGCTGTTGGCGAGAGTGAGAAAGACTTTAAGCAATGGTCAATCAGATATCCGTGACGCAAACCATCAAGGTATTTTATTTTATGACCTCAAAGATCATTGCTTATATCAGTGATATTTGATATTTTAATTTTGGTATGGGTTTGACTTGCAATGATCTCAATCATCGCTGCATGTGTTTCCCTGTCAAATACAGCTGAGGCCAGCTGTGTTGGTGCATCCTGTTTGACTCATGGCAAAGATCAGGGAATGGCCACCGAGGTAGATTCCTCTGTAGGTCTAGATAACAACGTTCTAACAGATGAATGGAAGGGGGTGGATAAGAAGAAAGATGGACGACTGAGTGGAGGCACAGGAAATGAGAAAAGAAGTGAAAAAGAGAGAGTGTCACCCGAGTCCCCTCCTCATATTCAGCCAGAATCACCCCAGTCACTGGAAGGTATGGATGACTCAAGTATCCCTTAATCAAAAAGGATAAACGATGATTCAAAGATATTAAGCAATAACATATGAAAAGGAGTGCTACTCAACCTGCTGCATCCTCATGCCTACAACACGCAACCTGGAACATTACAGCATGGCCACAACATTGTTCATTTTTTTTTTTACGCTAGGACATTAATATATTAAAGATGAAAGCTTTGGGTTGATTATAATAATGTAGAATTGTGACAGAGGTTGAAAGTTTAAAAGTTAAATTCTGTTATGTTTTGTGACTCTAATTCCAGGGGTCATGAAGCAAATTCTGGACTTTGTTCTTTTGATTGCTGAAGCCTCAAAAACTCATCTTCATGCAGTGAGGGAGCTTCTCATATGGCTCACTGTAAAGGTAAGACTGTAAGACAGGTTGTTGGTTAAATCATCATGAAATTATTTAAGCCAAAAGTGCAATTTCTCAAAAGTGCAAAATGTCATATTATATACAACTACAAAATTACAAGGGTTTTTTTTTTCTTCAGTCAGCATCATCTTTCAGGTTCATTTCTAACACCAGCTGATGCAACTTACAGATATAACTGTGGTGTTTTAATCATTGTACAAATAATATACTTAAAGTATAAAATAGTCACTTAAATCCTAATGGACTACATTTGAGCACTACTCTTAAACTGTCAAAAAAACACTTTTTCCTATGTGAAAAGAGTCTAATGTATAATATGGAAAAACAGTTTTTTTGATTTAAAGTTCCAGTGTGCAGGATCTTCAAGGATATAATGGCAGAAATGGAATATGATATAAAAAGCATATTTTCTTTCGTGTATATCACCTGTAAATAAGAATTATTGTGTTTTTGTTACCTGAGAATGTGTTGTTTATATCTACAGAGGGAGTGGGTTCTCATCCAATGAGTATGCCATGTTGCACATGCATGTTTCTACAGTAGGCCAGAATGGACAAATCAAACAGGGCCATTTGCATTTCCACGACTGGTTTAAATCACCTGGTCCATTTGTTTTGGACAGGAGGAGACAGGGTGAGCATAGGCTATTAGCGGATGGTGGGCTAGTAACCCATCTGCAACAAGCCAAACATCCCTGGAAAAACACAGATTTTTAATGTAAAACTGCTTTATTTAGTGTTTTTACTGGTTTAAATCACCTGGTCCTTTTGTTTTTGAGTTGAAGACACGTGCAGATAATGTGTCTCCCTTTTAAAAGGAGCACTGAAGGATTTCTAGATTTGACTTAATGCTTAGCAAATAGGAGACGTTTCAGCTTGATGCAATCTGCAATCCTTATCACTGAATGCCACTAAATCTAACACACTTACTTTAAATATGCTAAAATTACTGTTTTTTTCCCCCTCTACAACATTGTTAAATAGACATCATGGTGAAGGACGAAGCAGGATGCATTTTGTTTAGACCTCTCCAAATTTTTTCCTGACTCAGTTCAGTTTTAACATGTTTTTCTTGGGTGACTTAAGGCTCACAGTTATGCATGTTTTTTGATTATTTTGTACCGGGGCATCTCTGGGTCCCTCTTGGTGCAGACGTGACCCTCTGACACTCCTTCAAAGGCACATACAGCAAAACTGAAAGCAACAGCATACACTAGAGTCTGGTTCTTTAAGACCCTGAACTTGTGACATGTTGACTCTCCTGCGGACAGTCAGCCTTGCCTACGTCTCAGCTGTCAAGCTGGCTCGGCTCTGTTGCACCCCTCACATACCTTAGTGCTGGAGGGTCTATTACGCACATAAAGCCAGCTGGCAGCCAACTTGCTCAAAAGGCTAACTGTTTTAAATGTTTGGAGAGGACTAGATAGTTTCAAATGGATGAAAATGAGGCCACATCGGTGAGTAGGCTACCTTTTCAAACATTTGAAAGTCAAGTCTTTACATGACTGTCTTACTCAGAACAGGTTGTTACTACCCTGCTGCCATAACTCAATACAGGTGACACATGGTTGTAAGCTGCTTGAGAAAGATGGCGTTTGTGCCAAAACACAACAGGCTTAATTTAAAATAAGTGTGTTAGTTATTTGGGACATTATCAAAGACTACACTGAAAATTCTACATTTCGTTGATTGACACCTGTTTCATCTGGTGTCACTTTAAAAGTGCTCCGATATGCCAGTGTGGCATTTTACAATTGGTGACGTTGCGGCTGAACCATTTACGCTTACGGGGGTGTACTTTTTTTTACACAAGTCTGTGGGTGTTAAAATATGTGTATATGTATTTATCAAGTCTTTATTTATATATAGTCCTTTTTAACTAGCCATGCGAAGCGGAAACAGTGTAGTGGAATATCTACGAGGAGGTTATAGAGGTAACCTAACATCTCTCTACCCCTACGACGTGCAGTATGACGTGGTCTAGTCTTGAGCGTCGGTGTTGTGAATAGGATGTGAAACTGCCGCTAGCCCGGGTCATGGCTTTAGTTTCTGTCCCTAATGTGGGTTAAATGACAGATATCACCTAAATAATAACTAAATGAAATAGCTGGGAGATGGCGGAACATACGGCGAGCGACCAGTTGGCCAGCAAAGCGGTCGAGTTTCAGGCGACGGCGGAGGCTTACTACAGTATCGCCGTGGAGAAAGTGAAGGATGTACGTTATGTGGCAGGTTTCGTTAGCATTTCCTAACTAGCCGCCACAGCTGACACAACGTAGCATTAATGGATTGTCAAGCAGTTGAAAACAGCTCATTTGACATAGCTGTGTACATATTGTAATTTTGTACAGCTCATGTTTGACTACGTGTGTCGTGCCAGTGCTGTAAATCCGCTGTCAAGACTACACTTACATTTCAAGACGCCTTTTCAGATGTGTTTTTTAATTCTTGACAGAATTAGCTAGTGATAGTTAGCTAGCTAATTGATAGTTACGTCATTATGTCTGATCAGGTGTTGTGCTTTCCTGCCGTTTTCAGTCTTTAAGCTAAAATGTGGCATGTGTGTTTGGTTTTTTTTAGATGCTGCTGCTCTCTATAAGCCACCATTTCATTTTACTAACAGCTATGTAATAAATTAAGACTAAATAACTACTAACACAAATTTATGCTATAAATTTAGTTCTCAAGTGTAATATCATTAAAACAACATAAAGATTAAATAAGCCAGTTGTTTGGCTCCTTTTAGAAGTATAAGAAGCATAACAACACCTACTGAAGCAACAGCTGTTTTGTCAGTCAGGCTGTATTAAACCTTCCCTCATGTTGAATTGCATTTACCACATATTGTTAGACCTAGTTTGCAGGGCAGTCATGCAGCACAAATAAGCTGATCCTTCTGTCCACAATATGTATTCCATTGTGTACAATTCACTTAGAGGGAACCAAATAATGTTCCCAGACTATGAACAATCACACTTCTTTTTTTTTTCTTTTTTTTCTTTTTTTTTCACAAAGGTGTAAACTAAAACCGACTCCTAAGCAATCTTTCCTCTTCATTCAGGTTGTATCGTCACTGCCTGATGACATCAGACCTGGGCCAGACCTGTACGGGGTGCCATGGGAACCAGTCATCATCTCGAGTCTGGTGGGGATGATGACATTGCTGTTGTTTACCTGTAGATGTTACAGCTCTGTGAGTATGCAGCCATGTATATACATCATCACAAATATTATATATTTACAGTGTGCACATTTGTAGCAGCACAGCTGGTTTAAACATAGACGCAATGAAACCACTCTACTCTTGTCCATTTATTAACTGATTAATCCCTTTGATGAGTGAATTTTAAGCATAGTTTTCATCTTATTTCTTCACAGGTCAAAAGCAGAATGTATCGAAGTAAGTTCTCACTATTCTTTTTTGTCACTTTATTATGAAATAAAATTGATTCATTACAAATTCAACCTTCCTCTGTACTCTGTATATTAACACAGTAAGCAGAAATGTTGTGATATGATATGAATGTGTTTTTAAGCATTGTTTTAAGCATTCACTCTTTTCAGGTAAAGAGCGGTGGATGGCTGAGCAGGTTGCACAGCAGCTGGATGAGAAGTGTAAAGTCCTTGAGACCCTCAGCAAATGTCAACAAGAGGTGGGTATCAGTGCCACTCCTAAATGATGGCAGAGCCGGTCTGACACACAAAACCAGGGGTTTTCAACTGACACCAAAATCATATAAAAGGCTATGTTTTGATTTTTGTGGCGCAAAAACTCTGAATTAGAGGATGCAGTGTTCCACATGTTGTCTGATCAAAAAGCAGAGATTCTCTCATTCCAAAGTCATTGCAGACAATTGTGAACACAATTTAAATCACGTGTCTAACATGAGTGTTGTCCATGTTCGCGCTGACTTATTTCCTCATCATCTGTGATGTGTAGTATGATGACCTGGAGAGCTCACTGAGGGACAGCGGTGTCTTGGCCCAAACACAAAAGACAGAACATCTGGAGGTAAGGCAGAGAAATGAATAAAAGGGAGATAAGACACGTATGACAACTTAACCAAAACCAGACTTTTACAGTAATTCTGCGTAACGTTTTGCTAAAAGTAAGTTGTTGCTCATAAGATATAACTTCAGACAGTAAGTTTACTTTACATCCTTGGAATGTTTTAACTTATTTCATGAACAAAATTGCTTTGATATCTTTTGGGTATTTTATTGTGTGTACTAATTGACTTGAAAAATTCATTTAAGCTTTACCTGCAATACCTGATTTTTTTCAGCCACTTGGGGGCAGTGGAGACCGGTCATATTATCATTTATCACATTTCAAGTTGATATTACAAATGTGTTAACAAACAGCTGCTTATTTACACATCCAGCTGTTAAGGAGACACAGTGTTATTTATTTAGAGTTGTGTTTGCGGCCTCATGGCTAATGTAATGGTGCCTTTTTAACCAATATCAACTCCTGTGGGAACTATCTGCTCATGGTCATCAGCTAGTTTTTAACTGTGTCTGTCCTCTGTCTGGTACTGAACAAGAAGTGCACAGTGGATTTTTAGAAGTTTTTTTTTTTTACTGTAAACAGATGCCTGCGCAGCTGAAATTATGAGAGTGAATCTAAACAGTAAAGTAGTGGACCAACAGCTAAAAAAAGCTCTGAGAGGAGCTGCAGATTCTGGTGATAATTCTCTGTAGGTTCATCACTACAAATGACCCTCTTTAAATTGTAATTGTCACATTGTTATTCTAAAAATATTGATAATAAACACTTTATGGTGAATGTTTCTAAACTTCCTTACCAAACTTGGAGTGATAAATTAATTACAGTTTGGCATTGTTATCAGAATCTTCGTGTTCACTCCACACTCACTCACCCACACTTTTACTCTCTGTTGAATACATCCTGATTCTTCAGGTCAAAGCCAAACAGTTGGGACGTGCTAAAAAAGAGCTGGAGAGGGATCTTGAACAACTTAAGGATCAGCTGGACCAGCAGAGAGAACAGAGGATGGAGCAAGAAAAGAGAGTAGGAGCACACACACCACTATCAACAGTAGCAACTATAACACCTACATATGTTAATCAAGAATCGAATAGAATATGAATGGAAATCCATTGCATTAGTACGATTTTGACAAAGTGGATTCTTTTTTGGTTATCTCCACAGATAGCAGTGCTTGAAGAGAGCATGACAACGTTTGAAGAAGAGATCAAAGACCTCCAGTCACAGGAAGAGCAGGTACCGTTACATAACCTCACATCGCTGTACCCTCACACTTCTATCCGCTCCTCTTTGCTGTCTCATATTTCCCTCCTCTGCTCTGTCCCTCCGAGTTTCACATAACATCATTGTTGCCTGTTTGTCTCCAGGCACAAACCACACTGAAAGTGTACAATATGAACAGTGACAGACTGCAGAGGAATCTAGAAACAGCTGGAGAGGAGAACACACTGCTGCAGGAGAGCAACGCTCAGGTAGGATGCTGTACACACACAGATACATACAGTTACAATGCATGGTAGCAAGTGAGGTGGTTTTGCTTTTGCGTGGTTGAAATGAAAGCCTGAAACTGCCTTTTAGTCAGTTTATTCCACACAGTCCATCCAGTCACATACTGTATTAGATAAACTGTTTTCTATATGAACTGCACACAAAAGTATTGAAAATCTGATCTTGTCTTGGCATTTTTTGTCTCTCCCTCTCCATCTCTGTCCCCCCTGTTCTGTCTCTTTGTGTCTGCAGTTGAGGCAGCAGGTGGAGGGATGGGCAGAAAGAGTGAGTGAGCTGGAAGCAGAGATGAGCAGGTGTGAAGCTGCCCACAGCGGGATGCTGCAGGATGTGGCCAACAAGGATGAGCGGATAATGGTGTGTTGGTTGTAGCATTGATAGTAGTATATTGTTACCAGTTACTGCTGGAAGTGTAACAATACACAAAGCTGGATTGATTTATCGATGATTAGTGAACAATCCATTATTATCAAAACAAAGTGAACAAATTGATATGTGTGCCTTTATTTTGAAATTTCTTTGGCACTTTCATGTCACCATTTCTATTCAATAGCACCTCTTTCCTAAACATTCAAACAGTGCTATGAGCCCAGCTCCAGGCACACATTTGTAAGCAGCAAAGAAAAAGACAGTTGGGATATTTTCTGATTCACTCTCATATGCAGAGGCCCCTGAATTGAACCGAATCAAAATCATATGGTGACAGATGTTGTCATATCAGCAGATGTTGCATCGTTGTCCAAAGAGCCGATATAATATTGTATCATAAAACATGATTTACATCCCTAGTAACTGTGTAATACACCTTAAGTTTTTTAAAGAAAGAAGATGGCAAGCTGATTAAAAGATTGACGTAAGTCAAAGGATTCAGTTCTATTACTTTGTGGTGCATGAAATAAATTTGACACCAAATATGTGTATGCTTCCAGTCCTTGACAGACCGGCTGCTGAGGATGAAAGCTTGGGATTCAGACCTGGAGGAAGAGGAGGGGGAGGAAGGAGGAGAGAAGGAGACATCCAATGGCTCAGCAGTGAGAGGAGATGCGAATGGAAGAGGAGACATAACAGACACACAAGGCCATCTCCAGAAAGTCCAGAAACTTATCTATGCTGCTAAGGTATTTGACCCGAAATGGACACGGACACACAGTGTAAATGACTTTGAAATGCTTGGATACTATGTAGAGAGCTAAAAAATCACTCATTCCTACTAAACACACCTACACAGTTCACTGAATGCCTACTAATATGTTGTGTCTGTATTTGTGTGTAGCTAAATGCAGACCTCAAATCAGTAGATGAAGACAAGGATAGAATATTTGCAAAACTGAATGATGAAGTCAAAGCTAAGGAAGACCTGCAAGGTGAGTCAACTGTGCACTGATGTGGTTTGGTATTAAGACGTCAGAGGTTATATAATAATGTGTAATCTGTGCAACATATAAACATCTGATCGTGTGTTTGATTTTAATCTAGAGAGCATTAAGGAGCTGGATAATGAGAAATTATCTCTGCAGTCAGACACTGAGCAGTACGCTGATCAGGTAGCTAAACCTTAATTATGTGTTGGTGTAAGATTGTATTGTATTCCTTACATTTATGTGCTTTAGGATTCATTTATTTTCCTCTTGTTTTAAGGTCCAAAGATTACAACAGAAACTCCAGATCATGACAGAAATGTACCAGGAGAATGAGCTCAAGCTACACAGGTATAGACACAGTGATAAATGTATGGATATATTGGAAGGGCAAATGTGAGCTCTAGTAATTGCACAGGGTGCTAATGAGTTTGTGTGTTTGCAGGCTGCTTACAGTGGAGGAGAAGGAGCGCATGCAGAAGGAAGAGAAGTTAAATAAGGCAGATAAAAACATTGCGATGGCCATGGAGGAACTCAGCAACTACAGGTAGCTGCTTTCTCAAAGTATCACCAAATGTATAATTGTGCATTTTGCAGGGGACATTTGTGAGCCGCCCATGCACAGAAACACCTGTAGAGTCTCACCTGTATGCCACTTTTTCTTCAGACAGCGAGCCGGAGAGATGGAAGAAGAATTGGAGAAAACCAAACAGTCTTATCAGACTCAAATATCTGCGCATGAGAAGAAGGCTCACAATAACTGGGTGAGTAAGATGTCCCCAAAAACATGCAAGTTCCAGAATATTTTGTGTAAAGACAAATAGATGTCAGTTGGTGTGGCAGTGATGGTTTGTTTCTACATTTCCTGTCTGTCACTGCTGCACACATTTACCCCCCTTCCTGGATTTTCAACCAAATTGTTGTAAATCTTTGTTTCATAATGGCCAATGCAACCCCCACAATTCATGGGTGGAAAAGAGGCATAAAATGATGCAAAGAAAACAAATACTTTTGCAAAAATAACAAAAAGCTTCAAATCTCTAGGTTATTTGGTGAAATATCATTGGTAATTATCAAAGTCATTTTTACATGATAAACTGTGGATATTGCAGATTCTCACAAGATAAAGATCGCAGATGACCTCAGTGATTATAACAAATTAATAGATGTTAGGCATGGGATGATATGAACATTTCATGTCACAAATAATCGCCAAAATGATTGCGATTCACAATATTAGCCCAATAATCTTTAAAATAAACTTTTAAAATGGCACTAAAACATACAGGGATCACGTTACCTTACATTTTGTTAAGAAGCAAATATTTATACACATATATATGTATAAATATGAATGTATGTATAAAAAAACCCATTTTTTTAATGAACATCTCTTTTAGTGAAAAACAATCTTAAAAAGCCAGGCTTTTCAACTATTTTAAATGGCATCATTTTTCTAAATCAGCTATCCCAATGCTTGATTAAGATCATTCACAATTATCAGGTTGGCGCTTCTGAAGTCTGTTTTATCAGAGTCTTTTTTCTTGTTGGTTTGGCAGCAGTGTCTTTGGGTGTTGCATGACACAATATTCACAATTGTCCAGATAATGAAAACGTATCACGATCAACTCTTTGTGAATGTTTTTTTTAACGCAAACTCAATAATATCCAATATCAATATATCCCTACTAGAGGTTCCTAGATAATACTAGTCGTGTTCAAATAGGGCTTAAATATCGAATGTTATGAGCGCTGTATTGAAGTGACTTGATGTTGTACACTGATCTTGACTGTATCTGTATTTATGTCCATATGACATGTTATGTTACTGATGTTGGCTCGATTTTCCAGCTGGCAGCACGAGCAGCTGACAGAGAGCTAGCAGACATCAGGAGAGAGAACGCCCTCTTCAGACAGAAGTAAGCATATACTAACTGAACTTAAATTAACAAATGGTCAAGGTGTACTCAAAATTGCCTCTTCATAGCATATTCATGTTCCTGGCTCATAACTATGGTTAAAGATTATCCTGAATTACATAGATTGTTTGAGACTTTTTCATCTGTTTTTTTTTCTTTTATGTACTGTAAGCATCACACATCAGCTCCAGAAAATGTTTGTCATTTGTTGACTTTAGGTGTGTTTGTTCACAGGCTCACAGACACACAGTTTAAACTTGACGCCCTCGACAAAGATCCCTATGCCTTGAACAGCCTGGCTAGACCACTTCCTTTCAGAGGTTAGCATGCTCATATATAAACCGCACATGCTGCATTGAGCTCACATTATATTCTGTGGCTAAATGCCCGGATGCAAACAGCTGTCCCTGACTTCAACTCACCAAACTAATGTTCACCTCTAGCTGAAAGGTCACCATACGGTCCGTCTCCTCTGGGTCGACCTGCATCTGAAACCAGACCTTTTCTGTCTCCTCCTACATTAATGGATGGACCACCTGCAAGACTGTCTCCTAGAGGTATACACACATGCACACAGAGAGACTCAATTCACATATAAAAAGAAAGTATCCAGACCAGAGGACACCAAACCAGATTAGACCTCCTAGAATGATGCACAAAAATATAAACACTGCAAAAATATAAACCCTGCAAACATAAATATAGTTGTTCTCATTTCCATTAAATACTTGTTGTAGTGGCAAGTGAAGTTATCTTGAAGGAATACTGTCATATCACTAACTCAACCTGTGTTTCGTTGAATTTGCGAAGAAAATTTTGTTTTTCTCGCATGCCTCTGCTGAACAAAGAATCAAAATACAGAAAAAAATCTTGATGAATTGAAATCACAGGGGTCCAAGTTTAACAACAGCATATCTATATCAAAACTTGCATTTATAAACTAACACAACTCACGTTGTATAATTCTAGTCTCAGTTATCCAGTCATATGCTCAGTACTTCCCAAACACATGTATTTTTCCAATAACTTTATTTAATACTGAATTTAAAGTTAAACTTAACATTAAAGCCAGACTCCACTTACAAAAACAGATATTTTGCCTTAAACACAGGAGCTGCTTTTCTACCACTACCTCAGTTACTTAGTTTGTTCAAGTTATTTTGTGACTTTGGTGTTTTTAAGGGCCAATTTGGATTCAGCCGTCACGCAGTAACACAAACACAGTGGTAGACCAGCAGCTCCCGTGTTCATCGTGGTTAAATAACTCTTCCTGTCAACTGAGTCTGGCTTTGAAGAGAGCACAGATAACTTTCAGTGTGAGTTCAGTTTTAAACAATTAGATTTAGTAGAAAATGCATGTGTCTGAAAAGTACAGCGCATACGACTGGATAAATGATACTTGGATCATACTGCATGAGTTGTGTGAGAGTTTGTTAAAGAATGTTTTGATATGATTTGCTGTTTTGAAACATAGGTCAAGAAATATCTCAGTTTTTGTATTCGTTGTTTATCAGAGGTATGCGAGAAAACTTAAGTTTCCCTCACAAAATCAAGGTAAAACGGAGTGAGTAATTGATATACAAATGGTCATTAGGGGGGTCAAGTATCCCTTTAAGTACAGTTGTGTCCTCTGTTAGTATTTATAAAACATTTTCTGTATCATTAGGTTTTGATGTTTGAAAATACAAAACATTCACCTTACTTTAGATATAGTTCATTTGCCAATTCAGTCTCACAAAGTCATCACAAGAAACACTTGCAGCATGTTGGAGATGACCAGCTGGCTGTAGCATGAACAACTGTAGATGCTCAGAAAATGTGTAGTAGCATGCTCTGTATGCTGGCATGCTGATAGCACTCTGGGAAGTCACTGGGAGAACCTCAACAGGTCATTGTTATTGACACGACACTTTCTCTTTGTCTCTGTCTTTCAATCTCACTCATTCTGCCTCAATTGTCTGATATTTTGTCTGCGGCCGATTGGTTCTCCTTCTTCCCTCCTTTCCCCTCTTTCTCCCTCTTTGTCACGCTCACCATCATCTTCAATTATGTCTTCTTTGCTCCCTCCTGTCCCTCGTACTGTCTCTCTCCTCCGGTCCATTTCCCAGGTGGCCAAGGAGAGATGGAGCGGAGTGGAGGTCCTCATTCAGACAGTGGCTCAATCTCTCCTACATGGGAGAGAGATCGCAGGGGGCCCCCACCAGGACCCCCTGGGCCCCCAGGGCCACTAGGACCCCCAGGTGTGTGTGTGTGTGTGCGAGAGACAAAGAGAAAGACATAGAGTGAATCAATAAAGTCAGGTGGGTCCACCTGTAAAGTTAGAGAGGCCTGACACAACCTGACCAGCCCTGTCCCACCTCTGAGGATCACAGTTTAGATCCTATTGAAGAGAAACTAGTGTGTTTCGTTAGTTTGACCCAAAACCAAGCAGGTAAGTGGCCGAAAGTTAAAACTCCTTCAAGATGGGAAATTCTAGTCAGCTAAAGGCGAGCAAAAAATGCTTTGCTGACAGTCCTAGCACTGACTGGTGATTGCAAAGATGAAACCTGCTCTTGCATATCAAAGTGAGAATCAGCCTTCAGAGTGCAGCAGGGAACCTTTATTTTTGTGTCCTCACTCTCACAGGGGGATATTTGCATGTTGCACCGCTGGATTTCTGCTGTGTCATCGACCATTTGTCATAGTCATTATCCGTGTGGAAAACTCAGCCTGACTGTGTGGAACCACTTAGACACTGATGTTCAGGACTGATATTTTATATTTATTCTGAAGGAATTGTGGTATTGTCACACTGTTTGGGAACTCAAAAGGCCTTTTTCCAAAGGTCAAATTCTGACATACAACAGTCAATGCACAGGGGCAGCTTATAACCAGACCCAAACATGATTCGCACTTTTTTTTTAAACAGTTTTTAGTGCCGATCCAGAATGAAAACTGTTGGATTCTGTAGAATTTCTTTTAATTGTAGTTTCATAGTCAGTATTTATTTAATTATTTTATTTTATTTTTTCTAAATCTGCAGAATGTCTGCTGGGGATGTCGTCGGTATTCTGTGGACACAAATTGCATGCGGTCCGCGTTATAACATTAATTGAAAAGGAATCAGCATTTGTCAAAGGGCTGCTGTACCAATTTCCAACAATTTCAGTGTCACTGTGGTGTGTGAAGTGTCTGCAGATAAAAAATGTGAAGGTGCCCCCCGTGTTACCAGCTCCCGCAGCTCCCCGCCCATCCGCCAGATGATGGAAAATGTGTCTTCAATGATGAAAAATGACACTTTTTGCATCATGCGGCAGATTTTTCGCTCGCGGCACTGGTGGGGAATCGACCGCACCATGGTGACAAAGACATGGGTATAATTAGCAAAGTAGTCCTCTAGGAATGGTAGTTGCACCCGTGTTTGTCAAGTCAGAGTCATAAAGTGTGCATGTGCATGCCAAGTGCATGTGCATGTGAAGTGTGTTTAATGCATTTTGAGTTTTGATGCTGGAAACTACAGTTGTCTAGGAAGCTTTGATGGAAGTGTGTATTTCAGATCATTTATCATATGAGAATGGGAAGGAAAGTCCACCTGAAAACACAATTTAAGAAATAAAAGTTTTCCTCATATTTCTTATTGTTAAGCTCATGCATCAAACTCACTCAAACACTTACAGTAACTTTCAGTAGCCGCACTATCACTCTTACATTATTTGTAAATGGAACAACCTCCATAAACACAAACATATCACTACAGACTATAGTGTTGTTTGTCTTGTTTACAGCTCTGCAAATCTTGATATATAATCTTGATATCTTTTCACACGTCTTGGTGTTATCTTTCTCTCCCATTGTGTGTCTTTCTCTCAGGATATATGTTCTCAGAGCCAGGAGGTCCAATGTACAGGAGACCTCCACCTCCTCCTGGAGCTCTGGGCCTTTTGCCTCCTCCTGGCTCCCTCCCGCCTGGCCCTCTTCACCCAAGGGGTCTTCCCCTGGGACCCCCATACCCTGCAGACTTAGCAGGTGAGTCACTGCGATCTACATGTCAGCTTGTCCTATTCACATCTGTACTGTCTTTAACTCTTTTGTAAACAGGTGAACTTGAATGTGAACATGTTGAAATGGATCAGGAGATTTCAAACTTAAGTGAATATCACACATGACCAATATAGATCATGATTTTTCATTTCCTCTATTCATTTCTTCATTTTGATGCAGATGGCTCATACAGAGAAAACAGTCATGGTCCTGGTGATCTGGAGCACAGAGAGGTAAGAGATATTTGTGTGCGTTTGAGAGGGATTTTGTTAATGTTTGGGTCTTTGGTCCAGCCTCTGTAACATTTCTGTATCTGTTAGTGCGTTTACATGCACAGTTAAGCGGAGCTACGATTATAGCTGGAGTAGGCCATTTAGTAAATGGACTATATCAGTTTAGTGTAGCCTATGCTTTATTTAGAATATTTTTATCCCTATACCCTTCTGTAAGACAGCCCTTACCAACAGGGATTTAAAGCAGTCATATCAAAAACACCAGATTCCATTGAGGAAAAACATTGATTCAGTCATTTTTCTCCACTGAACGTTGGGGCTGCTGCTCTACCGCTGCCTCCATCAGCTGTTGTGGAAGATAAAGTGTACACTTATACTGATATTGGGTTTTTTTTTTTTGGTGACATAAGTATGTTTTGCAGCTTCTGTGTTGGTGTGGTGGGACTGTACTTTATTTATCCGAAGAGGCGGCCGGCTGGGGTGTGAATTTTTTATTTAGGATAAGTTTTAAGTACTTTTAATAAGTTGTATGTCCCTTAACCCAGCCACAAGTCTCTCTTCAGTGCTTACATTTAAAAAAAAAAAAAAAAAATGCCTGACCCGTTTTGCAGCACCCCTTTCCACCTTGTGACGAACATTCCCTATTCATAACCACAGAGGGAGGCCGGCGCAGGGACTAGGAGCACAAACAGATCATCTAGTCCAGTTACAGCCAAACTAAGGTGTTTGCATGATGGAATAGCTCGACTTCCAATCGAATTATCTGGCTGTCTTAGTCTGATTTGGAGGAATTCAATTTAGTCGGCTTTCAGTCGGACTTACATGTTTATGTGCATTTTAAAAGTCCAGTTTTAGTCAGACTAACAAAATAATTAGATTTTTTTCAAACACCATGTAAACCTACTGTGTCACCAGTCTGGTCCTGGTGAGAGAAGGACTCCCCCTGAAGCTGATCTAAGGATGGGGGGCCCACCCCCTCCTGGACCCCCAATGGGCCCCATGGATGGTCCATTTCCTCGCAGAGCCCCGTATGGACCACCACCTCCTGATTTCTACCCTCCCAGGGGACCTGGGGGCCCTCCCATAATGCCAAGTAAGCAGCCACAGCTATCTTCACAACTTAATGAGTACCATATTATCACTAGATGTCATGAGTTAACCTCACGCTCTGTTTCCATTTCCTCCTCCTGCAGTGTGGGCCCCTCCACCTCCAGCGATGATGTTCCCTCCTCGTTTCCCTCCTGGTGGACCTCCTCTTCGTCCTGCTCCTCATCCTCACTACGCTCCCCCAACGCGGCCCCCTATGCCTGACGGCCACCCACATCCTTCCATGGGTCCCCTCCCTCCTCAGCAGTCCCTCCCCTCTCCACCACACAGCCAGTCGCCAGAGGAGCACACACCTTCACCTGAGGACGCCATTTGAGTCTGAGCAGGTTTTCCACTCGAGCTGTAGGGTGACACGTTTCTGGTTCAAATTTGACACAGCGGGAGATGGATCTATCCGTCGTTCTGTTATCGTAAACATCTACACATTAAACCAGGAGGAGGTATTTAATGATGAGCACAGGGGAAACCATCAGCCTTTATACGGCCTTTTTGTTGCTGTCTGTCTGCTTCTGCCTGGTCTTTCTGCTCTGTTCACATCCTCTCTTCCTCCCTGTCACTTGCCTTGTTTCTCTGCTCTATCTTCATCCAGACCTATTCCCTGCAAAGTACTTCCTGTTGTCGTGGAGTCACGGTGACAGAGGTAATGTCGTGTTGTGTAATTCCACAGGCAGCTTAATCTGTGCGTCTGTCAGGGGGAATGTTGAATCAGAAACAGTCGCTTGTTTGCTTGATAATACCAGAGAGGTTTTTAATGCCCCTTTGGTTGAAATGTGTGCATGTAGGAATGCTGTAGGTGTGGTATGTGGCAGAGAACCGAGTGTTTTTACGTATGGCATCAGTCAGCATTTCATCGCGATGGCGCAGAAAGAGAAATCTGAATGATCGCGGGCTATCAGGGAAGAAATGCGTCCTTTTAGGCCTAATATGATATATTTTATTGCACCAACTTTCTTGCCATTTTAGCGTAATTTAAAAGAAAATGTATTAACCATCTGGGTTTTTGTTAACCTGAATTCAACTACACCTCAATCAGATCACATCAGGTCTTATATCAATTCAAAATATTCCCCAGAGGTCAAATAAAACTTGAAATATATTTTAAGTGTATAACTGATGGCTTCTCTGTGGGATTTTGAAGACTTCATCAGCAAAGCTATTTTTTCAAACAGCAGCAAGTAAACAGTGTTTCTGATAATGTTACAGTGACTTGCAAACGGCCCAGGCTTGGAAAAAGTGGCCTCTTCTAGTAGCTGCTTGTATTTTGTGGAAGTAAGCTGTGACTCCTGATAGTCACAGAATGATGAATTAAATGGACTGACTGGAAGAGAGGTGACCATCAGAGCCAGAAAGATGACACCCATGTGAATTTTGTAAAAAGTGATTATTAACAGATAAATAAAGAGTGTCAAATTGTCAATGTTTCCTTTATATTCCGAATGTATGAATGATCCGTATGTTTTGTGTGGAGCAGATTTATCAGTGGCCAGCAGGGGCGACAGAGCATTGCAATGTCATTGGAAGTGAGGTTTGAATAGTCGGTTTTCTATAGTGCAGCACATATGACATGCAATGGCAATATTTAAAATATGGTAATTATATGATCACAAAATGTACATTAATGTATTATAATGTTGATTGTCAGCACAGTTTATTTAATGATTTCTAAATACCTGACCAAACTCTTCTAATGTGTACTTGTAAACATTTATAGAACTTACATTTGACAGTGAACAAAACATTCAGAAAAAAAAATTAGCTGCTGTGCAGTTTCAATTTTGTTGAATTTTAGATTTATAACCTCTAAATTATAATTGCGACTATGTTGACATGCACGGGATGCAAGATGCCGTTTTACCAGGACTGGTAATTTTGCATTTCATTTTCAGGAATAATGTTGATATCTATGAAAATGATGGTGATGTTTGTTGGGGTTTGTACTAAACAAGCATGCTCCCTTATGTCTGGAATATGATTTTTAAGCCGCGGCATCTCTGTTGCACCACAATGCTTCATGTATAATGGTATGTTTTGACACTTTACCTTTATTTAAAAAAAAAAATACGAAAATTGCAATTTGGATATTGCACTTAACTATATCACAATTTCAATAATTTTTCAAATAATTTCTTCTCAGTTTGACAGCTATGCTGGAGAGAGTGGACAAGGCCAGCTGTAGCAGCCAGTGCTTCCTACAGTTTGAGTGCATGAATGAGATGGTGAGTGATATGCCATTACATTATTTATATCTGCTGATTTTATAAACTGGCTGTAGTCAGTGTTGTTAGGGAGATGTAATGATGTGCAGTGCAGTCTTGTGAAGATAATAGTGCTCTGAAGTGTGATCAGTAGTCTTTTTATTAGGAGAATATCATCTGGTGTTAAGTCCTCTTTGATCCAGGCAGGTTTGGCCTCCTTATTAGTTCCTCTACAAGCCACAACGTCCTTTTCATATGT
The DNA here is from genome assembly GCF_008729295.1 of Plectropomus leopardus. Lineage (NCBI taxonomy): Eukaryota > Metazoa > Chordata > Actinopteri > Perciformes > Serranidae > Plectropomus > Plectropomus leopardus. Next base: position 26,236,169 of record NC_056476.1, on the reverse strand, counting down.
TGCCTTTAGGCCCCGTAAAAAATTGATAACACTAATGGGAAACTGCTAAACATTTCATTCTTATGAGTAAGGTTATAGCTTGCAAAGAGCAGGGGAGGGGCTACATGTGTTTCTGACAACTTATTTTATGCTGTAAACCTTTTAATCTTGGAAAGCATTTTGTGCTTAAGCTTGAAAAGTTATATATCAACAAATATTATTATTATTTAAATATAGTTAACAGAGACACATAAAAGTAGTTATAAAACAACTTTTAATAGTAAAACCCAGCCACATCATCAACAAGAAAGTCACCTGACACAGTATTTAACATCAACTGTCAAAAAATATTGATTTGAATATTTAACATCCCCACCACTTTCATCTTTAAAAACCCTGTTCATAAAATCAATATTATAAAATGGCAGTTTGCTCGTCGTCCTTTGTAAACAGAGGGTTGTATCTGTGATTTAGCGGCGGCGGGGTGTGATTGAAAGGAAGTTTGATTCCTTCTGCGTCTGTACAGTTATCATCATCATTATAGTTAAAAAACATCATAGTTTAAAAAAAAAATCCTGACAAATCTGCACAGCCATATAAAAACTAGTAATAAAGCAAACATGGATTTTACTTGAAAGAGTGAACGACAGAGAGAAGAGGTAGATACGTAAAAAGGGATTGTTACACCTGTTGAATACTAACTTTAAAGGGATACCTTGATATTTTAACTCTTCATGTGTTGTTTGTCTTATATATATATATGTACCTCAGTTATTATAAAAATAATTTTGCTAATGTAATTACTTTGACTATCTTTACATGCACACTAATATTCCATATATGATCATCTGAATTTGAAAGATAAACAGTGTATTCTGTTCAGATATAGGCGTTTTACCATTAGGACATGTGATATGTGACATTATTCTGGATTTAGGAGCATTCTGCATCAAATTGTGCAGCAGTTTGCAACACTTTTTGCCTGTTAACAGTCGGTTCTGTGCGTTTTCATGGATACAATATACACAAACCAGGTAGGCAACAGTTTGCAAGGATGTGGAAGAGAGGCATGCCCCCAAAAAAGCCATTTATGGTCAGAATTAGAAACACCTGCTTTTAAACATTACAAAAGACGTGGATATCAACAAGTTTTCTGATATGTGCAAATGTCGTAATGCTGACCTTTTAAACAAGGTGGTTAACCCTTTAAAAGGTGGATCACAGCTGCATGTAAATGGGAGTGTTAGTGGAATAGTCCTTTTTATTTGTCATGTAAAGAGATGAATAGGAATATTGCCTTTGTAGGAATATGGTCAAAAACCAGAGTGTTTTGTGCATGTAAACAACACTGAATGCATTATTGATAACAGTTAGCAATTGCAGTGATGTAGTGATAATTCAAGAGGGGAGTATATTGATTTTAGGTAATGATCTGCATGAAAATAACCCGTTCTGTTGACAAAAATAGAGGATGATATTAAAAGAAAAGTTTGTTGAGGAACAAAAAGGAGTGGAAATGCCAAGGTATCCCATTAACACTGTCTATGGTCTCAAAGAGGATCTACTGAAAATGTGTTATTTCTGCGCTCTTATCACCACTTACTAACAGAGGTGGTGGTATGAGGAAGTCCACAGGCAGTTTGAAAAGGGCAGGTTAAAGCCTGAAATGTCAGTGTCCAGTAGAAATACAATACTTCCTTGAATTGGGATTACAGATTATATTTAAATGGACACTAAAGACTATGGACACTTTTTAAACTGCCAGTGGACTTTGTTATACCACTATCTCCAATCCCCCCCCCCCCCCCCAAAAAAACGGCAGATGCACCAGTGAAACAAAAGAACGCGACAATATAATTAAAAGTAGGCACTGTGGAGCGCTCAATGCTCTGAAACAACAAAACTGTACATATGATCACCACCTAACTATTCAAAAAACATCATAACAAAAAGTATTATTAGACTCGTATGAAACATTTAAACTGATCCACATTAAAAAAACTTACAAAAAATAAAAATAATTCATGGCACAGTTGACCAAAAATCTCAATGCTTACAATCACATACAATGATGCGGATGCTGTGAAACCTCCTCCTTGACCTTGTCCCCTAATACACAAAGGAAAACCTCTGAAAAGCCTATTCCTAAAATAAATGCTTAAATTGAAATGTTTGCAAAGGCTCTTGAACTGCTGCTGACTACAGCACTGTGGACAATAGTTTGTTAAATGGTGCAAATGTCAGATAACAAAGTTTGCTTACTGTAAAACATGTTTACCAAAGCTAAAACAGTTTACTCAGGGTGTTAACTAGGTTGAAAAAATAATGTTCAGCTGCTGATACGGCTGCAATAAAGGCCAAATGCAGAGCTTGATTTTGATCACATTCATTTTAGCTATGTTAGCACTCTGAAGAAATTCAGTTGAGATAACACTGCAGGACTTCCTCAATTTGTAAAGACAATGGCACCCGAGTATTAGATTCTGGGAGGCAATCATTTCAAACCATAAAGGTCCAGTGTGTAGGATTTAACGGGATATACTGGCAGACATAGAATACAGTATATTAAGTATGTTTTCTTTAATGTTCAAGCACCTGAAAATAAGAGTTGTTGTGTTTTTGTTACCTTAGAATGAGCCGTTTATATCTACATGACTGCCATGTTGCACCACCATGTTTCTACAGTAGCCCAGAGCAGACAAACTAAACACAGTTGCCAAATAGGGCCATTCACATTCTCCTTTTTCACATTTTTGCATTGGCCACTGTAGTTACCAGCCCCTCTGTGACCATAAGTGTCAGAAAAACACCACATTTTTTAACATTAAACTAATATATTCAGTGTTAATTATTTTTTTGAAGGGAAGAGCCCTCTGTGGATAATTCTGCTCCCAGTAAAAACCTCATGAACAGTAAACACTGACAGAAATCTTGCTAAAAGTTTCAGCTGGTTGCAATCTACAATCTTACAACGCCACTCAATCCCCCTATATCTTACACACTGGTCCTTTTAAAAATCCAAAATGTGATAAGTTGAAGAAAAACTGTTGTTATCTTATTCTCAAAGCTCAAACTTTAAAATACACTATCTGAACGTAAACTTTATTTGTTTCAACAGTGTTTCATCTTCATACCGGGACTCATTTTGTTTCAATTTGAGTGCTCGACTTCAATTTAAAAGGTGTTCTGATAAAAGTGAGAAATACAGATGTCAGCTTGTGTCACCCACATGCTCTGTGTTGTGGCCCTTTCATCATTTCTGCTGAACATTCTGAAGCATCAGTCAATAAAACCCAGATTTCTTACGTTTTAGCATCCGGTGATGCATCAGTGGTTCTAACACCTTGATAACAGCAAAAAATATGGGGCACACAGTAAATCCCCCCAAAAAAATTAACACAGTGAAATGAATTGTAATGAAGACTGGAATGAGTTTCAGTGATTTCAGCAGATACCAGTATTTAAAAACCAGTATAGACTGGACTCTGGGTCTCACATTTTTCCTTATAACTGTTTGTCAAATAGGGAAACTTTCAGAACTAACACGTCAGTGGAAATAATGCTTCTATTCCTTTTTTCCCTTTAAACCCGTGAGTCCTGATTGTGTGCGCCTTTTGGCACGAGAGGCAGCTTACCGACTGGTGTCGCTGTTAGCTGAGGAGTGTAGTGGATTGTGGGAAAATGTTTATGCTTATCATGTTTACATCTGTATCTGTTGTGTATGTGTTGGTGTGTCTGAGTGAGCTCTCGAATGTGTAACTCTGTGTGTGTGTGTGTGTGTGTGTTCGTGTTCCTCAGCAGTTGAGAATGGGTCTGTTTCTGTCTGGTCTGAATGGGAACACGGGGCTGTCAGAGTCAGCCTTCCCTCTGTGGGGACCCAGCGTAGCCACGGCCTGGAGGATAACATACACATACACACATGGTTGTTAGAAGATGCAAAGAGGGACAAAGACACAGCTCTGAATATCAACAGACATTTGCACACCTTTCTGATAGCTGTCCAGTCCTCCAGGATGTCCAAGTCAGGTAGCATGTAAACAATATATGGACGTGAGCAGAGTTAAGGATGGTGCCACACATTTTCTAAATATAAAAAACCCTGCTAGATACCAGCATTTGGGATTTACAGAAATAGTATAAATACTGAATAGTATCAATGTGAATGGCAACGGAGGTATTAATGTTAGAAGGATATCAGACACTACTGAAGGTCGTCTCCTCTTCTTATCTGGACTTAAAGCGTCTCTCCTCTTTTTCCTCCCCGATAACTCGTCGTTCCACAACTCTGAAAGAGAGACACAGAGAGACGCAAAGGTTAATATATTTCATGCATGTACTGAATATATTATACTATGCTGGATATGTGCAGTGTCTTCTTAATTTGAAAACATGTATTTGGTTGCACATGCATGGCACTGCACAATGTAATGACCATGTTCTGTGTGTATCACCTGATGTAATATCTATGCTGTGTCTGTCTTCCTCCAGTCTTCGAATTTTCTCCTCCAATTCACTCTGTACCGTGTCAAACAGCAGCAGCTTTTCACTCTGCACACACACACACACACACACACACACAAAAGCATAGACAAAGGATTAGGAAAAAATAATGAAATCTAACACACATTTGAATGCATACATACACCACCACTAACTACATAAATCAAATAACACTAAATTAAATTCTGCAATCTTAAAGGAATACCTCACCCCTCAAATAACCATTTGTATATCACTTACTCATCTCCGTGGTAAACTGAAATTTGTGAAGAAAACTTTTTCATGCATGCCTTAATGGTGAACAAAGAATCCAAAATTTGAGAAAATTTAACAGCAAAACTTCATCAAAACATCTGTTTGCAAACACTTGCAGTATAATCCAAGTCTCAGTTATCCAGTTGTATGGTCAGCTCAGTCTTAAAAAGTAAGGTTTTAGTGAAAATGCATGTGTTTCAGAAATACTGAGGTTTTTCATCATAAATTTAACATGCCACGGGACGAGTGACTCATATACAAATGGTCACATGTGGGGTAAAGCATTGGTTCATTGCTTGTAGGGCCAAAGACTTCAAAGAAAATGCATCATCTCAACAATGCTTCTCTGTAGGGTAATTAAAGTGTGCGTGTGTGTCTGACCTCCCAGTGCTGGCATGCTGCCTGAATCTCACACTCATATTTGTTCTTCACAGACTCCAGACACAGCTCTCTGTAGATACCTGACAAACACACAATAGATTGAATAATAGGACCAGAGTGTGTAGGACTACCTGAATGTGTCTGTGTGTCGAATTTACCTGCCACCTTGGTGCGAACCTGCATGTTCTCCAGCAGTACGGCCAGAGGCTCCAAATATTCTGCTGCCCGACCGGCCTCAACCTCTGCCAGCTTGCTGTTCACCTGACTGAGACGCTCACGATACAGCCTGCACACAAACACAGGTGGAACTACAGCCTTAACTTCTTCCTATTGATGATACTTTATCAAATCAAAGTCAAAAGATAAGTTTGATGAAAAATTGTTTCAGTCTTACTGGTCTTTGAGATCGGTGAACTGCTTCTCAAGGTTGGACATTTCATCGAGACACTCCATCCTCCTCCGCTCGCAGTCCTCCTCATCCATTTCTGGAACATGATAATGACACACACACGGACACCTCTTGTTTAGGTATGATGAGATTAGATAAAAGGAAGGTGATCAGGAGCTTATGCCAAAGCAAAACTTGTTAGGCACAGATTACTTCTAGAATATGTGTCAGACTTAAAACTGTGTAATTGGGCACAAAAAGATGAACAACTAATAAATTGGGAATGTCCTGTCAAACCTTTAACAGCAACTACATTTTCTATAGTAAAGTTATGTTTATTTTTACATCAAATATTAAAGTTTGAACAAGAGTGGTGTACTCATTTTCTACTGTTTCAGACTTTCTTACCAGAGCTGTCTCCATCCTCAGAGACAGAGGAGGTGTCAGAGTCCTCCTCTTCAGAGCTGGATGCCTCTTGCTCCTGTTCCTCCACCTCCATCTCCTCTGCGGTGCTCTCCTTCTTCTCCCGATCTCGGTGCACTGGCATGGCAGCAGGTCAACTCCAAGCTGATAGTGTTAGGTAGAAAGATGCTCGTTTGGCAATTTTAACTATAACAGATGCAGCTGTATCATATGCTTTTATTTGAATCTATTTATTAGTTTTAGTTATGACAAAAGAAACGACTTAGTAGTTCAAGGTAATTACAAACAACTGCCAATGACTTGCAAAATACATGTATTTACTCTCTTACTGGATATGATTATGTGATTTCTGAAAAATTATCTAAGGGTTGTAGGAGCGGTATCAAGACAAAAAACAAAATCCATTCTTCAATTATCAGTTCATCACTTAGATTGATCGAGCAGCTAAATCCGGAAATATTTCTACAATTCTGTTTTTCATCCTTTTGACTGAGTAAAATCCCCACGGTAATTTAACAAATTAAGATAGTGGTGTGGAGTAGCCACCTAAATTCTATTTGTTCTAAACGATGTTTTATTCATTATTATTTGTATTTTTACGGAAGATCAGTTTTGAAAAATCATTAATAAATGTTGAGGGAAATACTGTTACATCAATGAGTATCACTGAAAACAATAATGAACCCCGGCTGGTAGACGGCTTTATTGAAATGCTTGAGACGTGTAATTAAATGTTTCTAACGCAAAGCGATTTCAGTTGACTATGAAATGTAACTGTTTGCTTTTTTAATCTTCAAACTAGATAAATAATAACAAACGACAACACGTCATATTAGCACTGCGTTAGCATGTTAGCAAGTTAGATAGCAAGCAAGATTAGCACGACTTGTTACAAAAATATATTAACAAGAAAGCTTAAAAGTAAATCATAACTCACGATATAGGGGGGTACAGGACTTTGCGAGAGTCTTTAAAGAAAAGCAAAATAAGTTGAAACTTTTTTCCTCGGTTACAATTTTACTCGTGTGCCCCAGCTAAGGCTAAAAACAAATCTCAGAGGGCGCTTTTATTTGTGTAGGGAGCTGTAGTTTTCTGTATCGCCAGTTTTCACATCACTACAAAGCTAATAGCCAGCGGTAAACTACATTACCCAGAAGTCAACGCTGTAGCTCGAGTTGGAGAGCTCGAGCAGATCTGTCTAAAGAGCGTTTAAAACTTTGACCGTTGTAACATTTAAAACGCAGTTTGTTTCATAAGTATGTCGCAGTTTGTAACATTCGTATATGATACAGTTTAAACCGGATAACCAAACTTTCGACTATGTTGACGTTGAATTTATCTGGTATCCATTATTTTGTTTTCCCTCCTCCGCCATGATGTTTCTAAGTGAACAGCGGAGCTAGCTAACCAGCTAGTTTAGCCTTCAAGCTGCGGACTGTTGTGGAAGGGAGGTGCGATGGATGGATGCTTTACCCTGCTCCGTTTTACAAATTTGTCCTAGCTAACCGGAATGCGCCGGCAAAATTTAACCATTGATATACTCCGCGCTGTCGCGGAGGGCTGCTAATTCGCAGCGCTGCGTTAATAAATGACCCCGGAGCTACGGTTTTTCGCTATAGTTAGAAGATTAACGCTAGCTGTGGCTGTTTAAGTGGCTACACAGCTAGCTCCTCCTTGCTGTCTACCATCGCATTCTTGTGTCTCCTGCCCCAGGAATGTTTTCCAAAAAGCCTCATGGAGACGTTAAAAAGTCAACACAGAAAGTGTTGGACCCGAAGAAGGACGTGTTGACGAGGCTGAAACACCTCAGAATAGTCATAGGTAAGTTAAAAGTATTTATTAAGCAGCTAACAGGTTAGCTTATACGTGCCAGTCTGTGAATTCAGGCAATGCCACACCAAACTCATCTAGAAAATCAAGAATTTAAAAGTTCCCTTGCATGTAAATAGAGGCGCAGCCTTTTAATAACAAACTTTAACTCTATTTCAGATTTTTTTAAGATCTACTAATTTATTCGGCACCGTATCTGTACTCCATTACAAAGCATTTAATCACTTATTCTAAATTTTCACACTCATGATCGTTTTTCTTTCTCCCCCAGACTGTCTGTGACAGGCAATAATGCGCCTGTTTTTTGCAGGCGAAAAGTGAGAGATGTTTACAAGAAAACGGTGCTGGCCTTATTAGCTGTCAACTGAATCTCTCGGTGTGAGAGATTGTTAAAAAAAAAAAACGTGCTTTACATTGTGTGTACGTAGTCAGATTTTTGAATGGGGTTTAACTTAAGGTCTCTGCATAGAGGAGAGTCGGATGCATTCTTTATACTACTGTGTGACAACGTGTGTTTGAAGCTGTCTGCATAATTTTGGTAATGCTATTGTGCTGTCTTGATTTTACAAGGGGTGTGCCCAAGTGCTGAAACAAGACCTTGTGTGAGATTTTTATGTTACAGCAAAACACCAATTTTAGAGTTTTGAATGTGTGGAAGAAGAGGAAGGATGTCAGAGTAATGGGTATGAATAAGTGATGGATGTGTGAGTGCCTTATGTGATTTGTGCAAGCGTGTATCTTTCACAGGCACAAACTTGCTTTCACAAATGTACACACCCACAAACACACAAACATTGACCGGAGAGGGAAACAGCCTCTACTATTTCCTCTCTATGTCCAGTACAGAAGCTCAGCTTCCTGTTTTTATTGTAAGAGCTACTGGACATTATGTGTGTGTGTGTGTGTGTGTGTGTGTGTGTGTGTGTGTGGGAGTGGGAGCCTGAGAGAGAAAGGGGTGTGCCCCTCTCTGTCCTCAATGGGGAATACAAGACCTTGATAACAATCACAGAGACGTGCACACACACAAACACATTTGCAGTCACATTGTTTGTGAGGGAACGCTCAGACAGCTGAACAATAGCTTACCACATAGTTTTTATATTCTCAGTGCCAGACCACCACTTGAAGAAAATGCATATGGGCACTATTAGTTGCAGCACTGATATAAAGTGGAGCAATGCCACTTTAAAGAGCTAGCAGGCTACAAAATACACACCACAGCAAGAATCACTTGGCAGATGGCCACAGTGCTGATGTTTATGTAGCCTTTATTCTCATGAAAATTGACTGATCAACTTTACCCTAAAACAAGACCCTATATTAAAAGTGTTAACTCTTTGTATGAAACTATGATTGAGCACGAGAAATGTTGGACAGTAATCTTAGAGACTGATTCAACTATAAGTTATTTTATCGTTTTGCAATCCCTTTGATGCAGTCAGGTTATTCAGTAACTGATCTCAAGCTCTGTTTGGCCCTGCTGGATGCCGGTGTCGTGCCAAAAAGTTATCGTCTGCTAGAAACTGAATGTCCTCTGCGGGAGCGCGCACAGCCTGATAAAGCTGTATCGCCTAGTATTCACATCTTTAGCTGCTCTCACATGGATCAAACTGTCGTAGCATGTACATACACATAACTTTATGTCCGTGGTAAGAGAATAGGTATGTCTTTGTGAAACTTTAATGTTTCTTGAAACCCAATTTTCACGAGTTTGCGATTTATAGTTTAATCAGGCATTACATTTACGCGATTATAAACAATATTGTTGTTCCCGTTGTTTGTACGTGTTTACTTTGTCTGAAATCTTGTTTACATTTGAAGAGTAGTCTATCATACTTTACGGTTGGGTTATGTAAAAATAAAGGTGTTTTCTGCTTTTATCCTTATGAGTCTGCATTATATTATCTGCCCTCTGCCCCTGTGTATTTTGTTACTGAAAGATGTCTGTCTCAAAATGACTAGACTTAATTCTTGGGGGTTTTATTTGACTAATTGTAATCACTCAAGTCATTTTTAACCATGTAATTACCTTTAAAGGGCCAATGCAATGCATAAAATGCGATTTTTAACTTGCCAAAAAGTGATTACAGCTGCTGTCTTGTCACTGAAAGGACCTTACAATATGATACAGAGAAACCCAACAGTTCCCACAATGAACATGCACTTGGCAACAGTGGAGACTCAATGACTGCACATAGGTCCCTTGAAACAAACAAAAAAAAACTACACACAAAGTGTTGTTACTTTGGAGGTATGACATATAATGCAGGCTCATAAGGATGATAGCAGATAATACATTTATTTTTACATAACCCATCTGTAAAGTATGATAAACTACTTCTACTAAATGTAAACAAGATTTTAGATATATTCAACACATACAAACAACGGGAACAATATTGTCTATAAAAAGTAAATGTCATGCCTGATCTGATCAAACTATAAATCGCAAATACGTGAAAATTGGGTGTCAAGAAACATTGAAGTTTCACAAAGACATACCTATGCTCTTACCTTGGACATAAAGTTATGTGTATTTACATGCTACAACTGTTATATCCATTTGAGAGTAGCTGAAGACGTGGGCGATACAGCTTTAACAGGCTGTGCGCGCTACCCCACACGGCAGTCAGTTTCTGGCAGACAATCACTTTTTGGCATGACACCGGAACAAGTAGTTACCCCCCTGTTATATTTAGGATAATGACTGAACCTTGACTACATTTATATTAAACTGACCAACGTTTAAAAAATATGGTATTGTGTTTATAAGCTATTTAGCTATAATGACAGAAGATGCTACCCCCATATCACATTACACGTTCAGAGATCAAACTCTTTCTGTTACGCAAAAGATTGCAAAAGCCCTTAATCAAGTAAGTTAATTGGGAAATGCTGTTTTGAAGGGCTTTTCTATTGAGTCTTGTAGTCTGGGTAAAAACAGAAACCCGAGCTTTATGGAAACCTCAGAGTAAAGCAAGTTGTTTAAAAATAAAGCTGGTTCACACTTGTCAACTGTAATGTAGCACCATAGGTAAATGTAGATCCAGTCATTGGAAGTTCTGCTATCTGAGGTATGAAGTGATGTAGCATTGCAATGTCAGTGCATATCAAGAGTGACGAGATAATTTGTGATGGGTTTAGTAGGAAACCTCTGTACATCAGCTGTCGAGGTGGCAGTGCAATCAGGTAGTGAGAAATGTTGTGTTAAAAATATCAATTCACAGAGGAAAAGATAGAAAACCACTCAACTAGACCATTAAGACCTTACAAGGGCAACCACTGTGGCATAGAACACAGACAGCCTCAGTGTGTGTGTGTGTGTGTGTGTGTGTGTGTGTGTGTGTGTGTGTGTGTGTGTGTGTGTGGCGCAGAGTTCAGCTTCTTTTAGACTTCATATAAACAAACCCATAGACTATCACCAGAGGCTGTTCTTTGTGTGTGTGTGTCTGTGTGTGTGTGTGTGTGTGTGTGTGTACACACCTGTGCACCTGTGCACATGCTTGTGGGTGTGTCAGTGCGTAGCCTAAACATCCTACATACTTGAGTATTTTCTTTCAATTTTGACCCTGAACTTTAGTGGTGGTTGTATTCTCAGTATGAGTGTGAGTTTTTATCTCTGTGTCTAAGTGTCTCTTTCTGAATGACAGTCATTGCTGTTGAGGCAGAGATTCAGTCCAGAGCACACAAAGGTAAACTTCCCATCCTTAACAGCAGCATGTCTGTGAAACTGTAGCAGGGACCCAGGCTGGGCCTGGGGTCTGTTTTACTGCAGTTTGACATGACACAAGTATATTTAGAGAACCTAGATGCTGCGGTGAGGTTACATTGCTCAAATGTATTTCCTGTGATGAAAAGTCAGAAAGGCAAGGTTCCTTCTACAGGTTTTTTTTCTCAGTGTTTTTGATCAGTTTTGACATCTATGGTCCCTTACACTCCTTTCTGGCTTCTTAGTTTGATCCAAACAAGATTTCCGGGAATGAAACCTTTCAAAAACCACGGTCAAGACCAAACAGCTGAACCTTGGTCCTGCTAAAAGAGTTTGTCTCAGTCCTGATCAAACTGAACCATGGTTTGGTTAATTTCTGGTATGAAAATATTTTTTGGATGGTCTGGACATTTGCACCAATACAGGAAGTTTTGGCAGACCATCATCAAGTGGCAAGAATAGTGTAGTGCCTCAGTGTGTATTTAGGGTATGTGGTTTAGCGACAGAGAGAGTTACAGTAGCTGTGCTCACAGCGGACAGGTGTTGGCCATCATAGCAGAGGAGAAATCAGCAGTCAAGTGGTTTTAAATGTACAGTGTAGGATTCGGTTTTGTCCATGAACAACACTGAGGGCATAGGTTTCATTCCAACATTAGGGGCGATACCTATGAAATGAGGGTTTAGAGGTCCTCCGCCAAAAAATTTTGAGTGTCAGACAGAAATATTCTGCATTCTATTCTGGTGAATTTGTGCATTCTCTTTTTCAATGTATGGTTTAAATGTATCAATTTAAAAGTCCTCTGCTACTTTCATGTTTTTATTGAAAGGAACAAAAAGATGTGTTGTAAATGAAGGGGATTGAAGGATGAAGGGGATCCCCTGCCTTACCCCGAATTCTACACCTATAGACAATGCAACATAACAAAATAAACCACAGTAGCACATGGGTAGAGGAGGAGACAACTTTATAAAGAGGCAGTTGGTGAAAAACTCATGAAAACTCACTTGACACTTGAATTATTTTCCAAGAGAATGAGATAGAGAGGAGATATGAGAGGACAGGAGAGCCCGTCTACAAACCAATCAATGGTCAAGCAAAGGGAGATGGAAGGTGATGATGACAGGACATTCAGACTAAAGTTAGGAAAAGAAGAGCCCATAACTGGTTTAATTGTTCATTTGAAAAAAAAATACTATTGCCTGGATATTCGTGTGAAATTGTCTCTCTTTTGTCTGATGTTCTTATAGCTATATTATATTTCAGTTTTTCTCTGACTGTGTACAGCTGTGAAAGTGAACAAAGAGACGTGTGGGGGTCAAGTGGAGAAGCACATTTGGTGTTTTTTTATGTATAATGGACTCCGCTCAGGGAGATTGTTTTAAGTTTTATGAAGGTATGGTATGAGTAATTCAAATGAGGATGGTCATGGACCTAGATCCAAGTGTTTAAACACTATTTTCAGCACTGCAGCAAAGTTTATATTTTTGGGGGGGAATCAAGGACAAGTTTGCGAACAGTTTTAAGTAAACTTTGGTGTTCTTTTAAATATGTGTGTCTGTTAAATGATTTTTCTGTTTTTTCCCCCTCTCATTTTCCAGAAAATGCAGAGCCTTCAGAGCTGAAACAGTTCTTCGACCTGAACTACTCCCATATCTACTATGTCTTCTTTGAGAACTTTGTCACCATTGAGGTCAGCCTCAAGCAAAAAGGTTCGTTTTCCTCACTGCCAACCAAACACAAGATGAACTCTGACTGTTCAGCTTTCACAGTGAAATAAATCATTGCCATTTTCCATGTCATTGTGCTGTTTTTGACGCTAGTCTGTGTGTTTCAGGTCATAAGTCGCAGAGGGAGGAGCTGGACTCGATTCTCTTCATCTTTGAGGTACAAAAATGTCTTTGCAAATTTCCAATAAAAATAGAATTGTAGAGAGATCAGAGGAAACTCGTTCTAAAAGCTTGATGCAACATGACTTCAAAATGGAGCTCTGACATTTTGTAAAAGAGTTTGTGATTCCATGAGCTCAAATTTTCTGGAGGTGGTCTGGGTCGGCACCGCAGCACCAGCTGGCATTGACCTCAGAGTAAGACCACTGGTATTTAGCAACACTGACTGGGTGGTGCTTTGAGTAGCCAGGATAAGATAGCAGAGTCAGTATGTGTGTGTGTGTGTTACTGACCTCCGTTTGGCCCCACACACTTGAAATTCAGAACAAGGCTGGGCAAAGCACAAGTCCACTGAGCACTTGGACAAAAGAATGTGCTGCCTAATATAGCTTTTCCTTGAGAGGTGTAGTTTGAATAAGGATGGGCAATAATCTGAGTTCATAGAATTATTGACTAGATACAAATGTTATATTGACTTATATTTATTCATCTAACAGTTTTTTCATCATTGAATTATGTGTATCCAGTGAGCAACAAACCAACTTGCTATATATTAATCAGTAATTGTTATCAAGGTAGATGCGACAATAGCAAATTTTTAAAACCTGCATATAACATAACAAGTCTTACAGGAATATGGTACTCAATAGGGGTCAACCGATATTGGTTTTTCAGGACCCATACCAGTACAGATTATTAGTAGTTAATGAGACCGATAACCGATATGCATTTACAAAGAAAATTTTCTGTCAATATTAAGAATTTGGAATATAACAAACTCCAACACAAAACTTTGTTTAAATGCCTTAAAAACCTTTAATCAAAACTGAAACTTACAACATCAAATACAGCAAGTTCCCACAACAAAGTGAAAATTTAAATACAAAGAGCTCCTTGACATTTTACAAAATAAATATTCCTCTAACGCTGACACTTCTTTGCACTTTTTAATTAGTTAATGTTATTGGCAATCATTAAATTAAAACACAGATACAGATAATCGCCAAAAATGCTGAATATTGGCTCTAATAATCGTCCAGGGCCATAATCTGTCGACCCTTAGTACTCAATATCTGATTCTTTTTCGCCTCCAGAAAATCCTCCAGCTCCTGCCAGAGAGAATCCAAAGCCGATGGCAGTTCCACAGCATCGGTAACTCACACAAAACACACAGCCCCTTTCTTGAAACACGTTACAGCTGATCCCACACATGTGTGCAGCAGATCAGATCATCCCAGCAAACTATGTGTTGAATCAAGTTTGACTGGTTTTGCACAGAATGGCCCCTCACATGATACAATTCACGCAGGATAAAAGGACATCAACAGCTACACTGCATCATGCTGTGCATCTTTATGTTTATTTTTATCTTTATCTCGCAAAATTGTAGTGCTGGTCGGTCTGACATTACATGAAATAATCTTGCAGCGCTTCACTGACACCCTGAAGGATCAAAAGTTGTTGTAATGTTTTTTGGAGCTGGCTAAACTTGCACTGTGCACTGTAGTTTGAAATGACTAGGCTGACATGTTTCTATTTCAGGGCTGATCCTCAAAAAGTTGCTGCACACTGGAAATTCTCTGAAGGTACCTCTTTAATCTGCTGTTTTACCTGTCCATCATAGCCCCTAGATCCTAATCCTCCCTACCTCCTAAGAGGACATGTACTGCCTCTTCTTAAGGTTTTAATGGATTCTCTTCATACTTCTTTTTTAACTCTCATCCACATTGTAGATCCGTCGTGAAGGCGTGCGCTTGTTCCTGCTGTGGATGCAGGCGTTACAGAGTAATGCGGAGCGGGAACAGCTCTGCATGTTTGCCTGTTTGATTCCTGGCTTCCCAGCTCCACTCTGCCATGGGACCCCACGCACCCTGGACACTCTGATCAACCCACCGCTGAGTTTAGCAGAGAGTGAGGAGAAGAAACACACACACACACACACACAGTTGGGTTATAATCAAGACTGTCAGCATTAACGCATCAACGGCTATTCGATTTAAGTCCGTAATTAATGTGTTAATTTTTTTGTATCGCGTTAATCGCTGGCTGACATTCCCATCTTTAAGAGGCTTTATCAGGCTGAGCTTTAAAGCTACACTGATGATACTGGTATCATATGAAACTAGAAGACCGGAATTATTCAGTGGTATCTATGTCATGCTAGCTTCTCAGTTTGGGGGCGGAAGAACTTTCCAAATTAAGGCTACATTTTGCCATTGAAAAAAACAGCATGGCCATTCTACAGGTGTTCCTTTACCTCTTACCTCAAGATATCTGAGTGAAAATGGGTTCTGTGGGTCCCATGTAGTTTAATCAAGACAGTTGGGTGAGACTTGCTTCACCTTGTTAACATGGACTTCAAAACCAGTTTGAAATGCAAAAATTGTAAAAATGTGATTAAAAATGCGATTAATTGTGATTTGATACAGAAATTCAGCGATTACAAAAATGAATCATTTGACAGCCCTAGGTGTAATGATAAATTGACTCCACATTCAGCTGTCATTAAAAAATGAGCCATTCAGTGCACCTGACAAGATGTGGCATTTATACAGAGATGAGACAAATAACAACATATTTTGAAGTATTCTTTGTAATATAAACACTAAATAACCCTGCTCAACCCCCTACAGCTCAGGTTACCCCAGAGGAGATCACTCCATTGGTTCCTCCCCAGTCAGGTGACAAGAACCAGGAAGACCTCACTGCTTACTTTTTAGAAGCGCTACTCAAATACATGGTAAACCAGGTATTCTCATCATTCCTTACTAACACAGCTAACACCACATAACTACATTTTTGCAAATGTTGTAATGCCTCACTAATGCCACTAATGCATAAACAAACCTTTGGGAAAAACCCGGTGTTATTTATTGACATTGTCATATATAGAAACTCAATGCTCGATGAAGTATTCCATTACTGGTATCACTAACTCCTTCAAATACAAATGTCATCTCTAACTGACACACACAGACTTTAGTCTTGCATTTCCTATTCTTGTTGCACATGCAGTCATATACACACACTGATAACATTCTCCCCTAAAACAATGGTGCTCTTCTCAGCTTGACCCTGTTTTCTGTGCGTAGCGCTCTCTTTATAACACAAGCTTGTTTGTCTGTGTATGTTTGTGTGTGTATCCACCAGGCCAAGTCTCTCGAGTGGCGTTGTAAAGAGAACCATGAACGTGGTTTCAGCTTCCTCTTTGGTCACTTCAGGAAGTTTTACCTTCCTCACATCTTCCCCAACTTCGCCATGGAAACCAGCCTCTACAACCCAATACTGGGTCAGTTACATTTGATCTGAAATGGCTCATGTGGTTGATTTATTATAACCCCAGACCACATGAATAAAGATGTTCTTTTTTTCCTGCAGATGTGCCTCCGATGCGTCCTAAGCCCTACTACAGCGTGGTGCGCAGGGAGCAAGACGGCGGGGAAACAGTGTACTGTACCAAGGAGAGCTTCCTTCAGGCCCGAGTCATCTTCATCCGCTGGCTGGTTTCCTTCTGGCTTGAACCACGACCCAACACACACACACACATCCCAGGAACAGAGGGAGAGAACGTCCCCAAGAACATACAGGTTAACAAACACATATTATGCGAATAGACAGGATGGTTCAAGTTACTGGAAACCTTTATTTTCTCAATTAATCAGGTAAAAAATACCAAGATGAGATTCTGATCAGAGCATGTGAAAAGACTGGAGCCCAAGTAAAAGGGGAGTTTGTGTTGAAGGATTTCAGATGGAGGGCAGAGCAGATTTTTATAAAAGTTTGAATGTTGCTATTTCCTCCTCTCCATTCTGCTTAGAGCTTTGATTTTCTGGCCGAACCTGACTGGGCCGTGTTGTAATTTGTCACTATTCCCTCGGGCTAATGCAGCTTTTTCCTTTTTTGGAGCGAGCGGAGAACAAAAAGGGGGTGGGGTTTCTGAGTTGAGCAGAGTGGCATTTGATCAGGTGAGCAGAGGGAACAACATTCTGCTGCTCCACTCCGCTCACATGCTCTGCTTCTGATTTATTGTTGTTGTCAAACAACAGTCAAAAACCCCCTCAATTCCATTTTCAAAATTGTAGGCAACAAAGGAAAACAGGAAATAATCACATTGGAACCAGAGAATTTTGGCTTTTTTGTTTTAACAATGACCCAAGATAAATCGATAATCAGAATATTTACAGATCAATTTTCTGTCAAAGATGTTGATTTGTTTATAAAAAAGAATCACAGTTTATTCTGACAAAAACATACAAAACTTCAAGTGTTTCAGACAGTGAATGATAAAAGATTGATGTGATGTTAATTGAAAAGAATATTAAATACTATGAAAATGTTACACTATATTTGTTTTCACAAAATAGATGAATGACAAATTTTCTCTCCACAAATATCTGTATGGGATATTATATTCTGTTTGCTATTAATTTTTGTACCTCACTGTAAAACCCAAATTTCCCCTGCAGCGAGCAGCAGCCGGACTGGCAGCTCGGTCTGTAGGCAGCTCAGATGACAGCGGTGGAGGTGGGATTCGGTCTGACAGCCACCTGGAAGGTAGCGGGTGCTCATCTGGATCAGGAGGAGGCAGCATGGGGCTCTCCGGGGGTCCAGGGGCTGGAGCTGAGCCCGAACAAAGCCACTCCAACACGTCCACGCTGACAGAGAGGGAGCCCAGCTCCTCCTCACTCTGCTCCATGGATGAAGAGCAGCTGACTGACATGGAGGTTGTGCGGAGAGTACTGACCAACTCCAGAACCAACGTCAACTTCATCACTGAGATCTTTAGACAGGTGATGGAGAAATAACTTTCTTCAGGGAGTTTTTGTGACTGACAGTTCCAGTATGTCAAATCTTTAATGTAAGCTCACTGGATGTTTTACGGCTATGTTTCTTTAACTGTCCATAGGCATTTCTCCTTCCCATGTGTGAAGCTGCAGCAATGCGTAAAGTAGTGCGTGTTTACCAGGAGTGGATCTCTATGGAGGACAGGCCAGTGTTCATGAAGGAGCCAGAGGAGGGCCCCTATCCCACAACTGGCAGCCTGGATTCAGGCTCTCAGCTCGGAGACAAGGAGGATGAGGTGAGTAAATTACCTAAAGTCAGTTATATAATCCTGAAATGTTTGAATTAAAGGTAGGCCAGACAGATCAGGGCAGATCTTTATATACAATGATTTACTCAGCATGATATTATAATGATAATAATAGCGCTTTTCATGGTACCCAAGGACACTTTGCTTAAGTTAAAAAAAATCATCAAAATAAAAAGAACTCTAAAAATATATAACACAAAACATTATTCACACATCAAAAGCAGTTTGGAGTTGTATTCTGGGCTGGACTGTACTGTTCCAATTTCAAATATCAGATTTTTCCTCAAAAATTAACATTTATTAGAAACCGAAAATTGTTTCAGCCTAGTTTTAGGTTTTAGGTAGAAAATGTCTGCATTTCCTTGCATGTGTGTAGGTAATTTTGCTTCACTTTGTTTTTTTCACTCTTCCTCAGGGAATGAACAAAGCGGTTGACAGTGAATTGCTGGAGTACAGCGTTCATGCTGGAGTTCAGACTACGCTGCAGGTATTGTCCTCACTCTGCCATCTGTCCATTTCATACAAAAACAGAGAAAACTCATTGTTGCAAATACCTGTTACAGTTCTTATTTTACCGTGTAATATCATGCAAAAGAAAGAGTTTGTAGACATACTTGACATCCAATCGACAACTGCTTTTCTCCTTTCCAGGTATTTATCACCCACTCCTCCAACGTTTTCCTGTTGGAGCCAGCCAACGACATCAAGATCCTTTTGGAGGAGCATGTCGACATGTGCAAGCGAGTCTTGAATATTTACCGCAGTCTTGTCATGCATGAGACCATGGACCAGAAAACATGGTAAAAAAAAATAAGCTGCGCCAACACCACATAAACTATAAATCACACGTCTTACTGTGGACTGGGAGACCCCATAAAACACCATCTAAAACAATATCAGTAGGATCATGTCTTTAAAGGTTCCATTACATCTGTTTGCTTTTTAATGTGTTTGTAGGGAGCAGGTGTTACTGGTGCTGCTGAGGGTGACGGAGTCAGTGATGAAGAGACCTCCATCCATCATGCCCCAGGGCAAGAAGAATAACACACTGTCAGGCAGACTGGCTGGACCCATCTTCCAGGTACATGAGTGTCACTGTATCACATATGTAGATAGATCATTTCTTCCCTGGTACCAAACATAAAAAAAGTTTTTTTTTTAATAATCTTTGAGGTAGAATGAGAGAGTTGCCTCTGTGGTCCATTAAAAATGAATGAATAAGAACAAAATCGCAGTCGTGATAACATTAGAGACGACTGGCATGTGGTGCTCTAAATACTCAACATGCAGTTTGCTTCAAAGACCCATATAATAGAGATTTACTTCGTCTATATGATCAGTGTTAATCGTGTAAAAGCACATGATGCATTCATGCAGACGTAATCATCTAATGAAAGCATTTATTTAAATATGATCTTTATTTTGGGCTCTCAAGCATCCAGCTGCCTTCATGTCTTATTCAGAATACAGTAATGTTTGTAAAAACAATTAAAGAAGTCCTGCGTAAGATTTAAGTATTCACCAAAGGTTATTATCTGAACACAGTAATAAAGTTTAGTGTCCAGGTGTAAGCCAGCTGACTAGTATTTAGCTTCAGTGGGCAGTAAGCTGGGGTACAACCTTTCCTAATATAACTTTCCATCATTTCATTTCCCTCTCTCTGCACAGACGCTGATAGTAGCTTGGATTAAGGGGAATTTAAACGTCTACATCAGCAGAGAACTGTGGGACGACCTCCTTTCTGTCCTTTCCTCTCTTACCTGCTGGGACGAACTGGTCACTGAGTGGTCTCTCACCATGGAGACCCTCACCAAGGTAATGGAAGTTACTTTAATCCTCTTATCCTCAGAGCATTAAACACAGTCCCCATGGATCCTTAAAAAGTTTTAAAAGGCAATGAATTCATTAATCTAAAAATAAGGCCTGAATTGGTATTAAATTGACTTAAGTTAATCTTTCAAAAGTCTTAAAATGCTCAGAAATGGGAGGTAATATTTTATGATTTATATGATTAATATATTTTATTTATCCTTTTTTTTGAAATTGCACTGTAAAATCTCAAAATGATCGCCAACATCTATTTTTTGTTAGATGATTAAATAAATTCCTTTTCTTAAACTCGTCACGATGGAAATTCAAATTGTGGAATCTCACATGCAAATGGAGATATACAAAATCATCCAGAAAACCAGCCAGAAATACCAGATGCTTCCCTTTTCTATTGTCAAACTAAATAGGTACTTTTATGATAATATAATATGTACATTGTCTTTTATCTGTACCACTCTAAAAAGGATTTTTTTTTTTTTTTTTAACATTTCACGTAGATCATCTTTTTCTTTAGAAAAGTCATGTTCATGCTACAATAAATATTAGGGTGAAATAAAATTCCTTCCTTCCTTCCTCAGTTGTGGTTATTAGAAATTTGGTCTTAAACACAATTCCAAGTGGGATTAAAAAAGTCTTAAAATATCTTTAATCTACCTTGCCTCAAACTGCAGGAACCCTGTTAAAGCCACATTGTGTATGGACAGGATTTATTCAAATGCTTGTAATGTTTAACACAAATGATTTCATTAAATTTCAGCATGTAGTTGTTGACTGAGAAATTAATGTTTTGTTATTAATGAAAAATGAGCCACTCAAGTTTTGTCAATTGAGCTACTGCGACATCCGCAGGTCAAAAATGGTTAATAGAGAAGTAGGGGAGAAGTGTAATGAAGGAAGCAGTAATTAGATTCCTGTTTCCATGCCTGTAAATTTTGCCTCTTTGTCAACTTTTATTCTGTTTCTCACGTGCTCTGCCACTAATGTTGCCCGGATTATGCCAATACTTATTATATGCTTATTCCCATTCTCCCCAGACTTATGAAGAGTCAACTTTTTATTGCCTCAAGCACAAGTTTAAGTGCAGTAATTTATGTTTTGTCCGTATTAACCATTATCTTAACATAAACATTTGTGATAAAGCAGTGTGTATGTCTTTGTGTCTCAGGTGTTGGCCAGGAACCTGTACAGTGTTGATCTGAACGAGCTGCCTCTGGACAAACTCAGTGAACAAAAACAGAAGAAACATAAAGGAAAAGGTCAGTCAGTCGCATTTGACCCTTACAGCACGACATCCTACCGTCATCATCTGTAGACCAGACAAGCATAATATCGTGCATAGTTATAGATAGAGGTCACACATGTCCTGAAATAAGTGCCATTAAATTTGCCTTGAGAAATGATGTCCCCCTCCCGCCATCAACACCAGGTATAGGTTCAGAGGGCCAGCGGCAGATTGTGGACCGCTCTTTCTCTAAAGGCTGGAGCAGAGACCAACCAGGCCAGGCAGCAGCTATGAGGCAGAGAAGCGCCACCACTGCTGGCTCACCAGGCATCGAAAAGGCCAGAAGTATTGTCCGGCAGAAGACTGTAGGTCAGTATCCCTCTTCTTACATGACTTTCCTCCTGCTGTGTGTGTGAGTTACAAGTTTAAAAGCCAGAAAACTCTCCTGTTAATCATGTTGATAGTACAAACTCCCAGGCACTGTTCTGTGTATTCCTTTTAAACTGTCTGACGTGTGTGTATGAGTGGAACACCACTGGAAAAAAAACTAGCACCCTGCCTTTCCTCAGTGTACTTCAGCTGGCTTCTCTTTCTTCTCTAGTCACTTTTATTTGACTTGATGTCTCCTGCCTGTCCGTCTGACAGGAAGTTGTGGTGTATGTTTACTGTCATCCGCCCTCTTTAGTAGAGTCTTGTTTATGCAAAGCCTTCAACTGTGGCCATTGTTGTGAAAGAAATGGTCCTAACACAACAGTGAAATACTAGTACTAGCTTAGAGTAAAGTTCCTGCACACATGTGATTTTTTCTAATTGCTTAAAAAGCAACAAATAGCTAAAATACAAACAACCAAATTTATTTCCATTCACATTTCTGTAGTTTCTAATTGTTTGCTTTTTATTAATCACAGTATGGTACTTGTTTGGCCCAGCCGTAGAAAGACTTGCAGCTTCTCTGGACCTGCAAGTTGCATTTTATGTGGTTTAGCATCACGTGTACAAGTTGTGCCGTTTCTAACAAAGAAATAACTCCACACATGCTAACCAACATTCTTGCAGGTGTACAGTTGTTCTGTTGCATATTCATCTGCTAACATAATTTTAAAAAATCATAGACTCGGTCAGACGTACAGACAACCTCCTTTTGTTGTGACTGTAAGTAAACAGTGGATCTGCCTAGCATTAACAATGCAGTGCTGCTGTGTGATGTGGTCTGAAGAGGAGATTTAAGCTGTAGAGGTCCAGGCTGCCACCAGCCCCTCACTGTCTCACTGTCTTTCCTCCAGAGCTAACCCTGTCTCACTCCTCCTTTACCTTCCCCTGTCTCTTTCCCTCTACGTCTACTCTGAACCTTCCTTTTTTTCTACACTATCCTTTTAACTCTTTTCATTTATTTCTTGTCTCTGTCTATGCTTTGCCTCTACCCCATTCAAATTCTTTTTTTTAAATTTATTTTTACACACCTCATTATTTTCCAATCTAAACTTCAATCTAACTTGTTTTTTACTCTTTGCTTTATTTTTACCTTTCTCTCTTTCTATCTGTCTTCTGTCTTTTTTTTCTTTTGGTCCTTCTTTTGACACATTGTTTTCATTCCTCTCACTTTTCCGTCCTCACCCATACATCCACCTTTCTTCCACTCATCTCCTCACCTCACTTCATCAACACCCAATTCCTCTCTTGCTCCCTCTTTTCATTTCCGCTCTTACTTCATTGTCTGTCTCACACTCTTCCCCCTCCTTTTATTCTTCTCTGTCTTCTACCTATTCTTCCCACCTCTTCAGCCCTGCGTAGCTGCTCTACGGGGGACTCTCTGCTGTCCTCAGCCTTTATCCGCAGTGCTAAGAGTGCTCCTGCTCTGGCTCCGCCTCTTCCTGTCCTCCTCCACCACCACCACCCTTTACTACCCCCCCTTGCCGACCAGCTGGCAGGTACACACTCTTTGCACTACCTGTCTGCCTGCCCGCCTGTCTGCCTGGAAACTTTGTCTACGTCTGTCAGAAACTGAAACTTTCTGCCCGTCCTCTCGTCTCTGACAGTGTCTCAGACTGTCTGTTTGTCGTTACTGAAGCAACAGTTTGCATGTGCTCCGTCAGGAATCATGCAGCCTTTTACTTTATTGTCCTGGGATGATCAGTGTGATTTTAAGAAATGTCTGACCATCAAATATGCACCGTTCTCCTGAAGCTGTGCAGTAATCTGATCAACGTTGCTTGAAATTTTGCATGTGACAAACAGATGATCAAAGTTATTTTTTAAAGTTGGCCCCTCAGTAAGGGTCAACAGATTATCGGCTTGGTCAATTATTGGAGCCAATATTTGGCATTTTGCCAATTATCTGTATCAGCTTCTTCTTTTTTTTTTAATTATTGCTAATAAAATTGCTAAATAGTGTAAAGAAAGTGTCAGCATGGGAGGAACTTTTAATTTGTAAAACCTCAGGGAGCTATTTTTATTTATTTGTTTTTAATTTAAATTTCACTTGAATTTGTATTTAAAAAAGTTGCTAGGAACTTGCTGTATTTGATGTTGAACATTTCAGTCTTGATTGCTAAAGGCATTTATACAAAGTTTGTGGTGGAGTTTGTTATATTCCAAATTCTAAATATATTCCAAATATTGGTTATTGTTCTCATTAATGACTGATAATCTGTATCGGCCATGAAAAACCAATATCAGTCAACCACTGCCTCTCTGGACTGTTTATAATTGATATCCCCAGCAGCCTCCCAAAATGATCATGATTAACTTTGTGGTTTTGACATTTGTTGGTACATTTTCCTCATGAGAGAATGAAATGTTGCTAAGCAGAAACCAAACAATGGCATCTGTCATCTTGACTTTGTTCTGCAAATGTTTTACTAATTATTTGATCTAAATGAGATTTTTTTTACAGGTAGATGAAAGAGGCACTGTATATATCTATGTCTGTTCACATATCTGCATGAAACTTGACCTACCAGTTTTCCTGTCTACTTGTTTGTTTCTCTGTATCTTTGACTTATCTGCCCGCCTGCACACATGCACGTCCCGCTGTCATTTCTTTAACTGCTTCTACCTGCACTATTTTCTGCCCTTTACAAGCATTTATCTCTCATTCATTTTGTGCCCTTCTCGTTGACGTCCCCATCACAGATGTTATGTGATGATCCATTTGATGCCATGTATTCTCAGGGTGACATTTAATTAGACTCCTCCCTGTCTTTTCTGTTTGTAATGGGGATGATTTTACTTCATCATATCCACTGCTTGAGTGATTTTTCTTAGTTTGATGTACTTTTGTTTTGTTTGCTGTATGTTTTGTGGTGGTCTCCTCTAGATGATTGTAGTTCTCTTTATTTGCTTTATTAGCTCTCTTATACTGAGTACCATCAATTTGGTTTTGATACAATTGAAAATATACATCTCTCGCTCCCTCTCTCTCTCTCTCTCTCTCTCTCTCTCTCGATATATATATATATTATTGAAGTTAACCTCTATCAACAAGGTGTGAGTTCATGCCCCTTGTTCCTCATGATGTAACCATAAGTCAAATGATATTAGAATGAGCTGAATGATCTTAAGTTGCCAAAACCTGTAAAGCAGACACTTAGAGGGAAGGTGGTGTTTTTGGTAATCAGTAGCCCTTTTTAGACAGAGATTGCTACCAAGTCCCTTCTTTACACCACCTTTGCATTTTTACACAGAACCAAATAGTAGCGGCATCAGCTCCATTGTATAAATAGGCTAGTACAATGAAATGAAATACAATGAAAATACAGGCAGAGGGCAGCGTCGCTGCCGATAAATTCACAGCACTATTGTAGTGATTTATAGTTGATTTACATGATTCAGCACATTGATTCTTAGGAAAAGCACTCACGCCTTTATGCACAAATGATGAAATTATATCAATACGTACTTTTTAATTGTGAAGTCCATTATGTTTTTGGCTCTATGCATTCGCAATTGTTTTTTTGTTTGTCTCTGTTCATTAATAAATGTGTGTTTGTCTGTATATGTGCATTTACATGTATCCACTATTATCCACTATCCATTATGTATCCACTCCCACTGACCACTTCACTAACCTCACTCCCCTTCCTGTATCTTCCCATAATAATCAGACCTTGAAGACCCGCCGATTACGCTGACATCCCGCACCTCTCGGATGCGCCACTCCTCCCAGAGCGATGAGGCCCCTCCCACCTCCTGTTCTGAGGTCTTCCAGGGAGTGGCCTGTGATCTGGACGGCCCCACCCCTTCTTCCCTCGCACGGAGCAGCAGCGCCTCTGACATCATGGAGCCTTTCATCGCAGAGAGGGTCAAAGGTGAAGACCCACAGAGGGATCCCACTTCGATCCCAACTCCCCCTCACCACCACTCCACAACTACTTCCTTACTGTCAGCCAACAGCCACGCAGCTCAGCCACCCCCACACCCCCTCACCTCCCCTTCTCCCACCCCTCTAACCTTCTCCAATGGTGTTGTCCCCTCGTCCTCAGAGGGACAAGATGATGGTAGTGTTTATGACCCGTTCTGGCAACAGACTGGGTCTCGAAGTCGAGGTTCTAGCACGGATTGGGTGAGCGACTGGGATTCCGCTTTCACCTTTTCATCTGAAAAGGACATAGATGTAGAGGAGGGTGAAATAGGGGCTGGGGTAGAGGAGGATGATTTAATCTCCTCTATTAGGGACTACCTCACAAACAAAGGAGGTGAAAGGAAGGAGGAGGCAGGAGAGAGAGATAGTTCTGGTAATTTACTAGAAAACACTGTTGTAACTTTACCTGTACCGGTGCAAACAGGGGTAGCAAGAACACAAATGGAATACACAGGGCAGGCAGGAGAGGCAAGAGAGGTGGTGAGAGAGGCTTTTAAAGAGGACAGACCGGTAAGTAAATCAGTGAGACATAGCAGTGTGGATTCAGCAGAGGACGTTGAAGCAGAGCAGCGGAGCATCTACGAGTGCCTGGAGCTGCAGTGTCAGTGGCCGTCACCTAATGCTAGAGGGAGCGCTAGCTTAGAAAGACACACCGGGGAGAAAAAGGGAGGGAATACAGGGAAAGGAGAAGGAAGGGAAGGGAAATGTGATAGACGGAGGGGCATAGAAGAAGACAAACAGGGTGATAAAGAGCCAGCAGCAAATGAGAGGTCTATTTTAATAAGACAAGACATTAATGCAGTAGAATCTAGCACTGAATCAAATCAAACTTCAGACTCAACTAAAGCCAAGATGTCCCGTAGCAGCAACAAGAGGCACCACTCTGGGGGGGTTCACGTCAGCTTCCGACCCTCCACTGAGTCGGTCCAGTTCCACAACCCCCTCGAGAGTAAAGAGGCCCACTGGAAAGCAAGGCTGCGCCGCCTCAGTCACTTCCACACACACAGCCACTCAGCCGGGGAGAGGCCAGGGGCCGGAGCAGGGTCAGGGTCAGGGGCGAAGCTGGGAGCAGGAGGTGCAGGTAAGTTTGGCTCTGTGGCTGGGATTAGCCATAGAGCAGGGGCACATGAGAAATTAGCCTCTGGGACTGTTTCTGATAACAGCGGGGCAGGAAGCACAGCATTTGCGGGAGGCCTTGAAAGCAGGAGTGGAGGGGACAAAGACAAGCAACATCCTGGATCCTGTATGGGATCCAGCCTGGGCTCTGAGGCACACTCAGAGGTATTATCAAGCAGTTCAGGTGTGCGTGGTCGCTTGGGACGTTCCGCCTTGCGATCCCGAGCCTCCCGCTCACGATCCCAGGAGCCGGGCAGCACTGCGTCACGACATCACCAGGGAGCCCTTCTTGGTGGCGTCTATAAGACTGTTGTTCACGCTCTGTCTTCCAAGCCGCGGCCCCGAGGCCAGGGGTCATCCCAAGGCTCGTCGCCACAGCGGCAGAGCCGGGCCGCCATGGGTGACGCATCGCTCAGAGACCTCTACTCCCATGTCCTGGGCTACTTTGGGCGAAAGACGACGACGCCAGGTGAGGATTGCAACGAACGAAGCGCTCACAAAGGACACAACAGATTAAGCAGCAACTTTGGAAAGAAATACTCATCAACACACAAACACCAACAACAGCTCTCTTTTCCTTTTTGGCTGTTTTTAACTGGTTTGTTATGGAATGAAAGTTTTTTTTGTGGCTGACACTCATCATCTTGCTGCTGGACTGAAATTCAAACTCCCTGTTGATGTGTTTCCTCTTGAACGTAGCCCCTCCTCCAGCCTGCCTCCTGTCAAGGACCCTCCCTCCTCCTCCCATACCTTCCCACCTGTTCCTCCACTTCGGAAGCCCCCTCCCTCCTCCTCCTGTCCTCTTCTTACTAAGGGCTCTGGGATTTTAACCTCCTCTCCTCCTCCCCCTCTTCTCCACCTCCTCCTCCCTCTCCTTGATGTTGCATGCGGCCTCCTCGTGCCTCCTTCGCCTCCTCCCTGGACTCCGGCCCGTCTTCAGCTGCTCAGGAGGAGACAACAGTCCAAAGAAAAACACAGCCGCCTGTAGAAAAAAAATAAAAGCACAGATAAAAAGAAAGAGCTTTACATAATACCTCGTAGAAAGCCAGTAAACATTATGTGGCGTTTTCCATCACAGTTCTGTTACATATGGAAATATAAAAATTAAGTTTGTAAAGGTAAACCAGTATTGTTAATGACTTAAGAAGAGCAAGCACTAGTTAAAACAGTGTAAACATATTGCTGTAGTTCATTCTAAGACCACTGGAGTGCAGTAAAAGACCTTATGTGAGAGTAGTGGCATAAACAGAATTTGAATGGATAAAAAAAGATTTGCACTTTCAAATCAACAATCTGGAATGGTTATTTGCCTTGCACACCGCCATAAAATAATCAAACTTGATAAATGCACATTTGCATCTGCAGTACTAATACCCTTTTTCTATTCATTCCAATTCTTGAATTTTAGATATTTTGTCTGAAGGATCAGAAGTTTGATATGAGCACAGTGATTCATCACTTGAATCTGTCTTGATGTAGAATTACTGTTGCGCAGCCACTTTTTTTTTTTTTTTTTTTTTTACTTTTCTAGTTTTACTGATGTGTGTTGCTTGCAAGCTTATGCCAAATGGCACCTTATATGTAAGTTTTCTTTCCTTTTTTTTGTGTCAGATGTGAGGAATTTGCCACACACAATAACTCAGTTGAGGCCAAAATTATTTTGACATGGTACTTATTTTTCTTAAATAACGTTCTTCCGTGGATTAACAATATTGACAACTTGTCTTTTACATGTTACAGTTACAGTGAATTAAGTCCATGCTGATCATGTGGTACTCCATGCAGACTGAAACAGTATTATTGTTTATTAGAAATCATGTCCTGTGACTGTCTGGTTGTCTGCCTCGCTGTGTGTTGAACTGCTTAAACTCGATGAGTGCTGATGATGACACTGAATTATTGTTCTATGAACACAGGTGGGGTCCTGTATCAGGGTTTTATAAGCTTAACCAAAAAACTTCATTGGTCATAGCATTGACAGTGTGCACATCTACGCTCAGCCAATTAGAATTAGCTTGCACAACCATGAGCTTAAAAGAGTCATTGTCAAATGCTTAACGCCGTAGGCAGACAGCACTTTTCACATAACTAGGCTCATCCTGTTGGGCTGAGCACATACAAAACATGCAAACATTCAGTGCACAGATCCGCAGAGTGAGTTGTCAAGTCTGTAAAGCCATGTTGGAGGGCAAAGGTTACATAAAAACAATTAGTGTCAGCTAATGTCCCAGCTTAGCATTTCTGTAGTATTACTTTTTACTTGAACTGCAACATCAATCCTTTCATGCTGTAGTCCCACTGTGAAAAACTTAAACAACATAAAAAAACCAACATGACTGTTGTTGGTGATGTCATGGCAAATAACCATAACAGTTTAATAGTCCACCTGTAGACAGTAATTTTCTTTATATCTATCATTGAGGCTAGAAGGGATTTCTAAATATCATGCTAATTTTAAGCAGGGATATACAGTGTTGGTAAAGGTTAATGTTTGACAAGAGCTGGCTAAGATAACATGAAAAAAAATAATTTATGGCTGTATTAAGTGGATAAAATGGTTTGCTTCTAACTTAAATTGCCTCCATATGATCACCATAGGGAGTTGCTGGTTCTTCTAATACCAAACGAAAACAAAAAAAAAGGAGATTTTTGCACTGACCTCTGTAGTTTGAAAGTTTCACCTTTGTTGCACATCTGACCACATCTGGGGACAGACGCTGTCCTGCCCAGTGTGTTGTTAAATAGCACTTGCAGGGCATTGCAGTTTGGATGCAGCCTGATTTGACCTGTGGTTTGTAGGTCTTAAATCTTGAAGAAAAAGTGCATCAAGGTGAAATTTTCATCAGCTAGGTGGCAGCAACATAATGATTTTCATTCTGTGTTCAGTCACTCTAAGCTTTATCAATCTAAGTCTTGGGCTGTAGACATAATCAGGCTCCATCAGCTCCATCAGCCACAAGTTCAAGAATTAAAGATCAGTTGGTTAATACCGTAGGCAGCATATTCGATCTCATCTGATTTGGGTCGGTGGATGCTCTCTGCTCTGAGTTCACAAACTCACACTGACCGCTGTCATTGCTACCAAGCTAACAGTAACATAACTCATAGTAACATAACCACACTAATGTAGGCCTCTGATATGCTGCCTGTTTGGACCTAACAAAGTGATACTCTCTCTCTGTTGCTCTCTGTGCATGGTGTGAATTAACTCCTGCATTGCTTTTCTGGTGGGTTTGCCTGCTGTGTTGTGGCTTTTGTTTAACAGCCAGTCTTTTGCTGACTTCAGGGCCAACAGTACATACACATCAGGACGACTCTTATCATTCAGAGAGAAGCTCCAGTTTGTTGTATGGATATTGCAACATTTTAATATTATACCTCAACACTTAAAGTATCAGAAGAAACATTGTAGATACTCGTGAGTCGGCACAATTAAAAATGCCACCATCTCCCCGATAGACTAGTACAAATAATTGACTTTAATAAACTTTGTCAGCAAGTCAGACTTTATGATATACTTATTTTATACTCTAAAAGTTAGGAGTTGTCTCTGTCTATCATTGTACGTTTGTTCATTTCACCTGTCTGCGTGTCCACCTGTGAGTCTCCGTCTGTTTTTCCATGGTTTCTGTGTGTGTATATGTGGATACTCTCTGTATTTGACTCATCCTATATCTGCCTCTAGCCAACAAAGAGGAGGTGGTCCAGAAGGCTCGTCCAGTCTCCAGTGACGTAGGAAGTACCAACCCAAACTTCTCTGACCTGATGGACGAGTTTATCCAGGAGAGGCTGCGGGCCAAAGGAACATCGGTGAGTATGACACACATGCACACAGGCACACTGATTTAAAGATTAAGAAACAGAAAAGAGCTAGAGGGGACAAATCACTGCTGATGATTAAACACTGGCTCCTGTGTGAATTACTGAAATTTCGGCTTTCTTCTCAATACACAGGGTCGACGGGGCAGCAGCCCGGGAAGCCTGGAGGTTCCAAGGGACCTGCCGGAGCTCCTAGAGGCAGGTCAGAGTCCCGGATCACGACCTTCAGATGATCTCCGTCCCATTGATGATCCGGGAGTTCCCTCAGAATGGACATCACCTGCAAGTGCCAGCGGTTCTGATGTCATCAGCTCGGACAGCCAGTCAGACTCCTTTAATGCCTTTCAGTACTCCACCTGCAAGTTTGATAGTAAGGATTATATACACACTGAAACACTGCTACTGAATTTTGCACATTTTTACATAAAGATGACCGTGATTTGAATTTCTGTATCTTGTCCAAACAAAAGGTCATTATCCTTGTAAGCTGTTGTTGTGGGATACAAATAGATAACTTTAAAAACTTGGAAATCAAAATGTATAACAGGCAATCTTCTTTTGTAGATTTTACCTTCAGTACAGAAGCCTGTGCAGGAGGAGTTGGTTCTAGTGGAGGAGGTCGAGGAAGCTCTTTGGACCAGGATAGCCTGGGAGGGGGCGTGGCCTGCGATGAACATGAAGTAGCAAGTTTGACGACACTCCACATCGACTCCGAGACCAGCAGCCTCAGTCACACTGTCACTGTTACTGGTACGCACATAACACGAGGAACTCTCTAGATACTGTATTATTTCAGCAGATCTGAATAAGACAATATCACTCAGTCAAATTTGATTTGTTTAGCACCCTTCGTACAGGTTAGTGCAGTGTAAAGTGCTTCACAGATGGCTGACAATATGTATGATAATATCACAGAATAAGTTTAGACTGCAATCACAGCAATATAATAATCAAGTGCATGACAGTTATCAAAAATTATTGCCTGACAATAATAATAATATTACATATATTATTATGTAATCAAATAGATTTAAAAGCGATGATAACTGTAACAATACTAAAACAGAGGTAGAATATATTAAAAAGTAAGTTAAAATAAAATAATTAAAAATGATGACAATAAAATGCTGTAACAGATTTAAGTGAAAATATTAATAACAATAAAATAGATGAACAAAACCTACACTAAAAACTAAATTAAAAAGATGCAACTAGACAAATATGATCAATAAGAGAGAATAATAGTAGAAATTATAAAATGGACAAAATAAAGCAGTAAAATTTTACAAAATAAATATATTAAAGGAAGTGAATAAATAGATAATATAATTAGAATATTGTAATATATATAATATTACACAAACCACCAGTCAGTTAATAATGTCAGTTTTTCTGCAAAGAGAATATGATTGGAGTGTTAATTTATACATAGTTGTGTATATCACGTTAATACACATGTTGTGTTATTTTAACAAGCAGCCTTACATTTTGGCTGATAACTTCTGAACATTGTGAAAAAGCAAAGAATTCTGGCTCCCAGAGCACTGGGTGAAAAAAACGCTGCAGGTGAGCTTTTCAGATGTCTTTCTTTCTATGTATCTCTGTGCAGGTTCGGAGAGTGCATCTCCCATGCATTCCCTCGGGGGCTCTCGCTCCCAGACACCCTCCCCTGCCACACTGACAGCAGAGCACACTGAACACACACACTCCCACTCACACACACACCTACAGCTGGACCAGAAGCTCCACAACTCTGTCCTGCAGACTCCGGATGACCTGGGTAAAAAACATGTATCTTATTTGTTGTTTTCTTCAGCTGTGAACGAGAGGTGAGAGTTACTGATTGATTCATTGATTTATTATAGAAACCAGTGAGTTCCCCAGCGAGGACTGCAGTGTCATGGCAGGTGGCTCTCTAACTGGATGGCACGCAGATGTTGCCACGGTAATGTGGCGGAGGATGCTGGGTATCTTGGGGGATGTTAATAGCATCAAAGACCCAGAGATCCATGCTCAGGTCTTCGACTACCTGTGTGAACTCTGGCAAAACCTGGCCAAGGTGTGTACTGATACACACAATCACTACATTACTAACTGTGAGACAACACTCTCTATAGAGATGTTGGGGTATGTGTGTAAAGATGATGCTTTTTTTTCAGATAAGAGATAACTTGGGCATTTCTTTGGACAACCAGTCGTCTCCTCCACCCCCTGTTCTGATCCCTCCCCTAAGAATCCTCACCCCCTGGCTCTTTAAGGTAGGCATGACTGAGGGATCACTATAAGACCTCTGATCTGCATTACAATAGGAACCATCTGTTTTTCACTTGTAGCTAATGGTATATTCATTTTATTCAGGATTTACCATCTTGTGATTGATTATCTATAATATAGGGTTGAACTGATCCAGTATCGACAGTGGATACTGGGCCAATACTGACCCGAGTAGCTGGATTGCATATCAGAGACAATGTGGACAGTCTCTTTTCTTTTCTATGTTTATGTCTGTTTACATGTGCACTTAATCTGTCATGCATCAGCGAAGTGCCAGTAGATTGTAATTTGTTCTTTTCATTTTGTGGTTGTATTGTTTTGTATTAGAATATTAATTTTAGCTATTTTTTTAAATAATTTAACAACAAATAATTCAGTAAATTTATATTAATTTATTTGTTATATTTTGTTTTACAAAGTTAGGAAAGCAATGGTTAATGATGATAATAATAATAATAATAATAATAATAATAATAATAAACATGATCTATATAGCACCTGTCATACAAAAAATGCAGCAGAAAGTGCTTTATAAAAAGAGAATTGTATGCACTGAGTGCTCCACATGGAAATAAACAGCATCAACATTAAACTGGCCAAAAAGGCAATTGAGTTTAAAAGTATGATTGAATAATAATTTAAAAACAACAAAATAAGATGAAAATAGAGTGCACAGAAGGCATCATAGCTCGATATTAGCCAAACCATAAATCCTTAAAGTCAGCCTGATGATGCCCCACACATTAAAAAATGATCCCAGTCACTTCCATACAGTGAGGCATGCAACTTATTGATTACACATGGGTTTAAGATTGGTATTAGCCAAAACCCAAAGTCCAGGTATCAGGACTGAAGTTTGATGGGTACAACCCTAATCAAAATGAGTTTGTTTGTCAAAAATAAAATCATCAGTTCACCTGGCGGAACACCTTAACTTGCTTACACATGTATTTTCTCCTCCAGGCCACCAAGCTGACGGAGCGCTACAAGCAAGGAAAGCTTCACGCCTACAAGCTGATCTGCAGGATCATGAAGAGACGGCAAGATGTTTCCCCAAACACAGACTTTCTCACACACTTCTACAACATCATGCACCAGGGACTGCTGCACCAAGACCAGGTAGAGCATGCCTGCATGTGTTACAGTGTTGATAAAGATATTACTCACGAGCAATATTTATCAGTTAGAGTTAATACAGTTTCAGATTAAAAGGTGAATTGTGGGCTCTTTGCAAATGTGCTCCAGCAGTGACTTTTATAGCAATAGTAGTGTGTATAAAATACCTGTGGTTTCTACAGGACATTGTGAACACCATCATAAAGCACTGCAGTCCCAAGTTCTTCAGTATCGGCCTACCTGGAGCCACCATGTTGATCCTGGACTTCATCATTGCAGCTTCTAGAGTCACAGCCTGCTCATCACTCAATGTGAGAAACACAAACACACTCATGTGCAGTGTTGTTTGGATTTATTGTTACATACTTATGCAATACAGTGCAGTTTTGCTCATTATGTTTGCATTTCTTCTGTCTTTCTCTACTTTCTTTCTGTCTCTGTCCTTCCTCCTTTTTTATCTCTCCAGGCTCCAAGAGTGGAGGCCCAGATCCTGCTGGGATCTCTGGTGTGTTTTCCCAACTTGTATGAGGAGCTTCCAGCCCTCCATCCCACCACAGCTGACGTGGTGCTGACCAAGTTCCCTGACGTCAAGGTAAGTGTGGAAATGAACAAAAAGCTTGGGTTTGAGGGGCCGAGACAAGTCATCATGCCTGTGAAAAGTCAGACTGTAACCTAAAACCATCACAGACACACTGCTCTTGCTGAATCAAAACATGTCAGTTTACTATAAAACTGACATCCACCAGTGCATTGGGTCAAACACTTAAACAAACCTCTGTCTACTTCGTGTGTAATCCAGGTCAGTCTAAACCTTGTAACGCATATGTCTGCTGCCCATAGGGGGGTCTCAGAAGCAAACTAATAGGTTGATGTCTCATTAGTCATTCTTGTGACAGTCCAGAGCTATGGGAGTAATGTTGTTATTGTTGTTGTTGCCTTGTAAACAGTTGATGCCATGCGTGGCAGCATCCTGGCCTCGCTCAGCAGTTTCTCACAAGGCAGACACTTGTTTTGAATCACTAAGCGGTCATTAACGGTGACTGAGGGGACGGGAGCAGTGAGGCTTAGAAGTTGTCTGTGTGGATAAGCCTGTACCGTGTGTGTGTGTGTGTGTGTGTGTGTGTGTGTGTGTGTGTGTGTGTGTGTGTGTGTGTGTGTGTGTGTGTGTGTGTGTGTGTGTGTATGATATATGTTAAGACCTCATCAAGGAATTCCGTGAATCTGTTTCCTTATTATCTAAAAACAAGAGGGTGTCCCTTGTTATACACACCTGGAGGAAAGCTTTACTTGTGTGTGACCTAAAGAAGATGTTGCACAGTATGTAGATATTTACACAACACAAACCTAATGGCTTTTATTGTGTTTGGTTAATTAACTGTGTTTTTCTGTATACGTTGTATTTTAGGAGCACATTATCAAAACCATCCTGACCTCTGCCAGGGACGAACCCTCAGCTCCCGCTAGGTAAGTTAACACTTTGAGATAGTTTGTGATGCTGGTGTTGTATTGCATAAGGTTATATTATAAGATGCTTATAATATGTATTACAGCCACACTTAGATACATGGCTGTTGACAAAAATAAAGATAAAGAAACCTCAGATTTGCATAGGTCAGGGTCCTACGGTCATGGAAAACCTGGAAAAGTCATGGAAATTAACAGTAGCATTTTCCAGGCATAGGGGAATCATGGAATTAGTAAAAATCATTGAAAGTTTTGTAAAAGTCAGTAATCTTCAATGGATAACCTTTCACACAATGTAACATAACAGCAAATTTATTTTCTGTAGCTGAAGGCATAATGTAGACCTAATATTTATCAATGTGTGACAACCTCAGTTCACCATCACGCACATTTCTTCATATTTCCCCCGCGTTCCACCTCTCTCTCCATGTATGCCAGCTTGCTAAAATTACAATTATAGGGAAGTAGAGTAAGAAAAAAAAATATCCTTAAAAAGTCATGAAGAAGTGTCAAAATTTTTTCTTCCATACCTGGCAAGTGCAACATGTTACCTCAAGAATCAATAAATTAATTCATTTTTAACTTGTGCAAGCAATTAGTTAATTACACATATAATGTTGATGTATCAGCAGGACATTCATTTTGTCCTGTGTCAGATGTGCTTGTTAGTCATATTTAATCAACCTCATCCTTTTTTTCAGTCAAGTTTAAGTAGGCTTAAAGTCTGGCCATTTTAGTTTTATTCAAAGAAAACCTTTACTGTTTTATTGCAGCTTAAGTCAATGAAAACTATTATATATATTAGTCTTTTTTTAGACATCAAATTATATCAAACATTTGACTCAATCTAGTCCAACCAAAAGCTATAATCTCATCATTTTAGTAAAACATATTTCACATTAGATTTTATCTTATCATTATCTGATAAAAACACTGGTTAAATAATGAAGATTGCAGCTTTGCAGAAAGTGTATGGTCTATATGTATGGTCTAATGGTATCAATTTAAGGAACCCATTTTGGGCCCATTTTGGATGTAAAATGGGCCCAAATATCAACTCATTTCCCTTTCCCTAGCCATGTTGTTATCATGGTTACTTAAGTAAGTTGTTTACTCTGAGTCCTGACTGCTCTCAGTTTATGCTCTCAGTGTGGTCCTGATATGACATGCGCAGCACAGGAAACTGAACTGTTAAATTGAAAAAGAAAAACGGTCTATAATATGCCTGTCTCCTCTTTTTGGTCTACAGAAATAAAGAGTAGAGTAGAGTTTTTTTTCTTTCACAAAACCACATTTTTGTCGCATCTTTTTTATCAAAACTATTACATGTTGATAATGTCACAGTTAATAACATTGTTGGCGTTTTGTCATTGTCTTGTCTTAGTCATAGGAAAAATGGTGGTTGACGAACATATTTAGTCATAGTTTTGGTAAAGAAATCACCATTGTTGCCAGTGTGGTTTTATATTCTCTTATTTAGTGTGATTATATGTAGGATTTTTTTTTTTTATCTGTGTATGTCCATACATGTCTAACAGCAGCATGTGGTCATAGCGTGCTCATACTGTTTTTGTTTTGTCAGGTGTGTGGCTCTGTGTAGTCTGGGTATCTGGCTGTGCGAGGAGTTGGCTCACGGGACTCAACATCCACAGATTAAAGATGCTCTGAACGTCATCTGCGTCACTCTGAAGGTGAGTCACAACTGAACTGACTGGTCATTAAAATATAAATCTAAGATGGGTCACACGTCAACCGAACTGAATTAGGTTATCTCATACAGCCTTTGGCCTTTGCACGTTCACAAAATTTGTCCCTGCTGACTTTTGTACTCTGTGACTGTGATCCAAAGCAATGAGTCTGCATCAAACATGCTGCTGATTGGCTGCTCGTTACACTGGTCCACTCAACACTGTAGTGGCTAAACATCTGGTCTTTTTCTCTGTGGATGTTTGTTTAGGCCTTCTTTAGTTAACATCAATACCATAAGGCAAAGAACTTGACTAACAATAATATAATGACTAATTAAATAAACAACTTAGATTTATGTAGGTTAAAACTATTAAATTGTTGTTTTAGGTTTGGGCATTTCCACAGCAGCTGTTTTTTTAATGTGATCCCCTTTTTGCATATTTATATGGCGTTTGATATCACACAATGAAAACTGAACTTTGGCTCTGAATTTTTGTGTTGCTTGTTAATCCTAGCATGGCAGGCTGCAAGGAGCCAAAGTGTGATGGCAAACATTGTTGGAGATGTTTAGTGTCGGTGAAATTGCCTCAGTTGGTATTGTCTGTTTCAGGCCATGAGACTGGGAGGCCTGTGGATCAGAATAATACTGTCCAACATTTACTGTCTCATCTATAGCCAAGTGGCTCTAGATGGACACACAGACATACACACACATACCTTTTCCACCTTGGAATCCCTAGCTTGTGTATCGGCAGCCAATGGCCTGCTAAGACATTACAGCAACACACACACACTTGCATTCACTTACTGCTGGGAGCAAACCCTGGACAGTCAATATGTTTGGTCCTCCTTCAGATAGGAGACTAATCCAGGGGGAATGCTGCAAGCTGTGTGTGTCTCTCTCTCTCTCACACACACACACAGTCACACACACACATATATATATATACACACATCTTGTCCACTTCCATCTCTTGCCGTCATACCAGCAGCCAGTAGCCTCAGACATAGGCCCTGTGATATGCACACACACACACACACACACTCACACACACACACACACACACACACACACAAAGCTGTAGGGATTGTCATATTTCCATGCATGCTTCTTCCCCTTGTCCTCATCCTGCTTATAGCCTCTCCTCCTATCTAGAAGCATTATTTGTTTAGTGTTGATCCTCCTCAGAGCCACACTATTCATTTTTTTTCTGTTACCATGATTGACCTGTATTTTACTGTATTTCACAACAACTACAAGCAAATATAATCACAGTAGTACAGTTGATGAGTGAAAAAAAGATAATGATTATTTGTGGACAAAGATTAGAAGCAGATGCACTGTGCATTATTGTAATTACTTTACATGAGTTTATAACTGATAATCCAAGAAGTTTATGGTATCGGGATGTGGCTAAAATGAGTTCAAATGTTCCTCAAACTGTGAAATCATTTTTGCAGACATTAGCGACATACA
This sequence comes from Plectropomus leopardus, assembly GCF_008729295.1. Taxonomy (NCBI): domain Eukaryota; kingdom Metazoa; phylum Chordata; class Actinopteri; order Perciformes; family Serranidae; genus Plectropomus; species Plectropomus leopardus. The sequence goes on along the minus strand of NC_056476.1, from coordinate 26,197,358 downwards.
TACACAAGTCATCAAATAATTACTATAGATTTGCTGAAAAAAAAATCACAGGTCATTTGCAATAAATGCATACGTATAGACAGGTATAATCTATGTCTTAAGTAGGTGAAATTTCCTCATTTCAAGACTAAAAAGACTGCTCCATCTAACCCCAAAGTACTATTGATCAGCTGTTTTTTTTTTAATTAATATTTTGGTTAATATATTATGTTCCTCCAGAACCTGTAAATTAACACAAATACTTTATTGTTTACCAGTACCCCAATAAGAATGTAGCACTGGTGGCGTCAGACATCCTTCACCTCCTGATCAGTCATGTGGATCATCTTAAGAAATTCCCCCCTGACACTCCAAAGAAGATTGTAGAGGTGAGACACGAAATACTGTGTATTTCTATTGTGTAAACCTAAGGAATTTATTTAAAAACACCATATCACCTTAAAATTTCCATGTAGAGGTCTCACAAGTGTTGCTGTTTCTTGGTGGGAGTTTTAACAGAGCAAACATTTTTTTCTAATTTTATTGTTCTTAGATTTTGATCGCCACCATCACACACTTGCTGCCTACTACCGAGTCTTCTCCTCATGAACTGGATAAAAGGGTAACATGCACACACACAAGTTCTCTCTCACATGTTCTCACCATATTACTCATTTTGCTTAGAAAGTAACCCTTATGCCTTTGTGTGCCTGTGTGTGTTGCAGCTGGTAGTGTCCCTCCTGTTGTGTCTGTTGGACTGGGTGATGGCTCTGCCTCCAAAGACACTTCTTCAACCTGTTCAAACACGAAGTCCTCCCGAGAGGGACCAGCCCACCAAGACTCTGCTCAGCTGTATTTATAAGGTATACATGTGTGCTTTTGTGATTTTGACACAATCCTTAAAGGGATAGTTCGGATTCTTTGAGGTGGGGTTTTATTAAATACTTATCCATACTCAGTGTATTACTTAGAGTATATGACTGTCAGTAGACCCCCTCTTTGGCTGGAGCACAGAGGCTTAGCAATGTATTGCTGTCAATTCAGGAGGCAGCATATATTAGACAAAATGTATTTTAGACAACTAAAAAATCAACATCAGTTTATGCGAATGTTATATTTAGAACATTTTCAGTGCTTTATGTTGCCATCAGAGAGTGATTTCCCACTTGAACTCAGACTGTTATATTGCTTTCTTAAAAGCCAGACTCTTTTACTAGACTTACTAACAGTAGTTTTACCTCACAGAACATGAGAGTTGTTGGTCTACTGATGCCTACATTGCTTAGTCTGTCTATTATTGTGTGACTTATGTATCTTAAAGTTTAGATTTACCAAGGTCATACAATAACACAAACAAATTAACCAATTGAAGCAGTGGTAGACCAGCAACTCCCATGTTCTGTGATGTAATATTATGTTTGTAATATGTAATATTGGTATTATGTTTAATACTATGATGTAATACTGTTTTTTTATGTCAAAGGAGTTTGGTGGTTTTTAAGAGAACATAGATAAGAGCTTCAGCTCACTTTTGGGGAAAGTCATACATGAAATTGTTACTTATTCAGTAAGCATGTATTCCCTCAAAACATAACTTATGTTAAAAATAAGTGTTTTTATCATATGCATCATAAGCACCAGTGCAGTACAGCTGAACATGGCCTGTAAATAAGATGGGATGGAATTCAATCTGATATCAGTTTTCTTTTTAACTTGTCCAGGTGTTACATGGCTGTGTGTATGGAGCCCAGTCTTTCAACAGTCCCAAGTATTACCCGCTGCAGCTGTCGGACCTGTTGAGTCCAGACTACGACCCGTTCCTGCCATTAGAGAGCCTCCGAGAACCAGAACCACTGCACAGCCCGGACTCTGAGCGCTCCAGCAAACTGCAGCCTGTCACTGAAGGTATTTTATTTCACAGCAGGGACATGCTGCGTGACTTTAAGTTCCATCTTTGTAACCATCATTTGGTATCTACTGATTTTTAAAAGATTGAGAGGAGTCTGAGCCAGGGCTCCAGCGGAGCCTTAAAAAGTCTTAAAAGGCATAGTTCATCAGTCTAAAAATTAGGCCTTAATTGTTATTAAAATGCCTTAAATCAGTTGTTCAAAAGTCTTTCTGATGTTGCATTATAAAACTGAAGAAAAAAAAGAGGTAACATCTATTTTTTGTTAAATAATTTCCCAAATTCCTCTTCTGTGTACATGTCTTACATGTGTTCCACTATAAAAGGGTTTTTACACTTTGAACAGATAATCTAAGGTTTTCACAGGGAAAAAAAGTAATGACTTATGTTACCATAAACATTTGAGCAAAATTGTCCTTCTTTAATATTGGCTATTGAAAGTTGGTCTTAAATTTCATTCTGAGGCAATAACTTGCCTTAAGTTGTGGGAACCCTTGTCTGAGCATGTCAATATGTATTTTGCTATTCACAAATAAGACCAGCACACAGTGGTGCGCTGACACTTACAAACACTATATCATGGACAAAAAAGGACCCAATCCATCTACCAAACCACTGCCAATCGCTAGAGATGGAAAAAGTTTGGTGTGTGTGTATGTATGCGAGTGCACCTGTCTGCATCCGTGTGAGAGTGTGTATTGTCCCCTGCTGTGATCCACCAGGACACAGTGTCTCGTCTAATGACTGGAGCACTATGACAGACCATGCTTCTCTTCTTTACTCTCTTCTCTTTTTCTGAATCCTCTCATTTCCACTGCTTCACTTCCGTCTTTCTGTAATGCTTCTTATTTTTCTCTGCTAATATTCTTTCCACTTGTGTTAATTTTTTTCCACCAGTCTTCTTCGTTATTTTGTCTTTTTTCTTCCTTTTCTTTTTTCTTCCTCCCTCTCCTGAGCTCTCCTGAGGTGTAGGCAGTCGTTGAGAATGTCTGGTCAATACATATCTGTACTCTACACACAGCCCCATCAATATGGAGCTGTTGGAAAGTGTGTGTGTTTCACAGTGTGTGTGTAATGATGTTGATTAGCCGGGATCTGCTGGCAGCACAGTGTGTGTGATGGCATTGGCTTCTGCTCAGCATGGGACAAACTATGTACAAGCTGAATGTGGGTTTATAACTCTCCCTGCTTTTACTGTAATTCCTGAAGTTTTGTTGTAACTTGGAACCTAAATATCGAGTCAGTAAACAATAAAATCTGGAAATGGACTGTAAACTTTTAATATTTTGTCCATTAAATTTTCTGTACTGAATGCACCCTTGTGTTTATATCCTCTTTCTGCAGTTCGTAGCCGTATTCAGCAGGGCCTGGTTTCCATCGCAGCAAGAACAGTTATCACACATTTGGTCAACCATCTTGGTCATTATCCAATGTCTGGAGGGCCTGCTACTCTGTCTAGTCAGGTACTGTTAATGTGTTTTTGGTGATGATAATGGCAGTATGATGCGCTGTATATTGTGATAATTACTTAGGAAGGAAAGACAAATCCGAACAGTTGTCAATACTTTTATTCAGATCTTTGCATTTTACTACAGCGGCACTGTGGTCCATGTTTTCTAGGTGTGTGAGAACCAAGACAACCCGTTCTGTGAGAGCGCGGATCTAGGACCAGAGCTTTTCCATTCACCAAACCTACAGTTTCTGGTTCTGAACGGCTCCACACTTCTCTCCGTCTATCAGGTAACCTCAGCAAAATTAAACTTGTGTGGGCAATATTTGACGCTTTGTTTGTTTTTATAAACTAAAACCGAGGTCACAATACATGACTATAAGGCCTAGTCCACATGTGCTTTTTGGTTGATTTGAAAAAAAAAAAAAATCATTCTTTTTCCACAAAGCACAGTTTTAAAAAGTATCTCAAATGAATACTTAAAAACACAATCATAGAGGCGCCCAGTGGCTCAGTGGATAGAGTGAGTGGCCCATGTACAGAGGCAACATCCTCATCACAGCGGTTGTGGGTTCGCTTCCAACCCGTGGCCCTTTGCTGTACATCACCCCCCCTCTCTCTTCCCCCTTTTACACTCACATCCTGTACTTCTATTCCTTGATACAGTGGAAGAGTAACCATTTTATGTTTTAATAAGAGGTCAGAGCCTGCACTATTTTGGTGTGTAGCCTTGGCCCACAAACAAGCCACAGACTCAGATTTCACTGTCTGCACGGCAGCACGGGAAACAATTTCAGAGCATCTTCACCCTGAAAGGAGTTTTACAAAAGGTCCCTTTTCAGTGACTAACAATGCAATTTATGTGTGTGGACAGAAGACCAAAATACAAGGAAAAAGCTGATATATGAACTATGTCCGAGACAAATAAATAACTTTTTAGTGACATCATGAGTGAGACTGGCTGAGCTCAAACCCATCTTAACAATGTGGCGAAGACTACTACTTTTTTATTCCTTTTTTAGCCGCTTTAGGGATGAGTATGTTAACATAAAACATTAGTGAGACATAGCTGGACTTTTAGCTTTATTATTTATATGCCTTAATCGTCCAGCAATTGCCTGTCTGTGACGGGTACAGAATGTAGCACTGAAGCTTCTCCAAATGCTAGACGCAGAGAGCGTATATCTCACCAGTCCTAGCTACTGGTTCATTTTAGAGTTCACTTTAAGACTCAGTACTTAATAGGCCTTTCATGGTTTGATGCCATTATTCTGTATGTCTGATCATTTAACTTCTTAATCTGAACCAAGATCCCTAAGGTCCAGCAACTAGATATACCGTAGTTAAAAGTTTGATTGGCCAGGCTAAAGACATAAGATGATCATGTGTTTAGCATTTCAGCTCCAACACTGGGGAACCGCACAGAATCAGATTAACTGTGTCCGTCTGTGCCACTTTTTTAAAAGCCTTTAAAAACCTCTGCAGGCTGGCATTTTTATAATTTGTTAAAACAATGGTTTTATTTTGTACTTTTTATATCGTGCTTACTTCTCTCTGTTTAAGCCTTCTTATGGTATTGCATGATATTATATTTTATGTGCACACCTGTAACTCTGGTTTTAAATGTGCTGTAAAATAGATCTTAGTAATTTATTAGTGCTTCTTGCATTGTCTTTTTCTTGAAATATTTCAATAAAGTTAATATAGACTCATCAGTTATTTATTTTCTTTATAAAAGTTCTACCAGTTGCAAAGAAGAAGCTGTAACTAAAAGGAAGCAAATTAGTTAAAAAAAATTCCAGGAAGGTTAAGAAAGCCTTGCTTTAAGGCAGTTTAGATGATTGTGCCTTCTCCTCCTCTATTTCTCAGATCCGCTCAGAGTCTGGTGTGCCAGGAGGCGGAATGACGGCTGGTCTGTCCTCTGCTCCCGCTTGCGTTCGAGTCATCATCCGAGACGTAGCTGGAAAACACTCCTGGGACTCTGCCGTTCTCTACGGGCCTCCACCATGTTCCCCAAACAGCCCGACACACACATTTTTGTCACACACGCAATCGCCTCACAGTGCAAATCTTCATTTACACACTCCACCAGGAGGTCCACCCAAAAAGATGGTAGTGAAGAGAGAAGACAGCGCGGAGGAGGGGCAGGAGGAGATCGAGGCTGAAGAGGGAGGAAGAGGGATGGAGGGTGAAAGGCAAGGGTTTCAGGGAGAGGGGGAGGAGGAAGGAGAAGAGAGAAAAGTCACTGAGGAGGGGATGGGAGATCAGAGAGGAGGTGAAGAAGAAGGGGAACAGGAGGAGCAGGAGGAGGAGAGCATAGAGCATAGGATGGATGGGGAGGTGGATCGAGGGGAGTCGGCCTTGGAACAGCTTCTAGCTCCGCCATTGGCTAAGCGTGTTTGTCGGGAGGCAGTTCCAGCATGGGATGCACTGAGGGAGGGAGACGACGCACTGGACGAAATGCTGCAGTACCTGGGATACTCAAGTCCTGAGTGTCTACAGAGAGCAGGTACACACACACACACAAACACACACACACACACACACACACCCCTACTGTATATGTATTTTGAACTGTCATAACAGTTATTCAGTCTGCAGTACACTATATAAACTTATACTGTTTAAACATACACTGCATTCAAACGTTTGGAATCAGCTGTTATAATGGTGTTTTTGTTTTCTTTCCTGTAATGATAACTATTTTAAGAGATGAAAACAGTATAATTCAGATACCACATGTATTTTTACCATTAGTATTTGTATTTATGAGGTATCCCATTTGTTGATGTAGATCCGTCAACTATTTTTCCTGGGGTCCACACATAAACATGACAAAAAAACAAAAAAAAGACATTAAGATTAACGCATGGGGAAAAAACAAGACATAGGATGAAAGGACAACAATCAAGGCTGTAAACTACCCAAATTTACCACATTTATATTCACATATTACTACGTTTTGCTGTCACAACAGAACATACACATTTGTGTCATTTTAGTACACATTTGAAATAGTTTTTAACCCCAAAAGAAGAAGAAGGAGATAATTAAAACTTCAGTTTAGTCAATGTCCCCACAGTGTTGCATAACCAGGTAGAATATGGTTGGAAATCCCCCCCCCCCCCAAGTACCCTAAAATTTTGAATTTGTTTTCTGGTCCAGAAAGTCGTCAGTGACCCTCGATCGTTACAACAGTGCAGCTGGGCTTTAAATATTTTGGGAAGTTTTTTTTCCTTGGGCCCTCTGCAGTTGACTCAGTGGTTGGACTGAATAGATTTAAAATGTGATTTGTCAGTAGTATGTTCAGCTGATACTCACAATAAACTACTCTGCATTTTTCTGGGGACTCCCTGAAAGTCTCTCACCTCTGGTTGAGAACCACCGCCCAAGTCTAAACTGTTACTATTGTTTGCTTTGAGTTTTGCTAGACATGTTGCCTGTTAATTCCAGCTTGTTTTAGATTTAATTGTACAATAAACTCTGAAAAGGAACCTTTTCCTATTAAAATCTGCTCATATGTTGATGCTTTAAAGCTCCAGAGTCTTTTACCATCATCACTACCAGGGGATTTCTCCTATTCTTATTGATTTGTTGCTCAGAGATATCAAAATCAGAAAATCTTTATTGATTCCTAGATGAAAATGGGTCAACATACAGTTGCTCTTATATATATGGATAGGGAAATTATACGAAAAATAGACAATGGAAAAATAAACTTGTACCTTGATTATTTTAATATTCTGCAACTTTGTATTTTACTCTGCTACATTTTAGAAGCATTTTTTCTGCAGGCCAGATTTTTAAAAACATATTGTTATTATTTTCAGAAGGCTCACAGTGTTCCAAAACAAATTTGTCGTGTGTATACACAACAGTTAAAAGTCAGACCTCACCTCACCCCAGCGCCACTCTGCGCATACATGTTACATAAAAAGTGACATTTGATGGAAGATAACATACAGAGGTAATATATGACCATAAAAACATGGTTAAAGTAATAATTATGATATTATAAAAGTAAAAGAAGAAAGAAAAAAGTTAAATAAGCAATAATAATAATAATAAACAAATACATTTTTTTAAAAATCCAGAAAAAAAGAAACATGAACATGTATTTATGTGCATCATACTACAATATTTGACTACAATGTAAATACAAAATAAAAATGCTGTTTCTGTGTCTCTTTCTGCTCTTTCGCTTGTCAGACTGGTTGAGCCATTGTGCAGCATCTTTTTTTTCTTTAAAATCCTTTGTATATAGTAACATCTATTTGTAAAGAGGACTTTCGACAACCTTAAAACATTAAAGACCATTCAAAAATGTATAGTGGTCGTCTTAGCCATCTGACTGTACACAATCAAGCTTTTGTGGCCTGGTGCCAAACTTTTCAACAGCAGTGAACGTGAATGAGTTTTTATGTCTCTTTGAAGACCAGTACCAATATGTTTGAAAGGAAGCTGCCAATAGTTTTCATCTCATCATATCATAATGATTTTTAAATCAGAACATTGTGCACGCCTCTCCTGTAAAAGCCAGAATAATGATATCTTTCTTGGTGGGTCAGCAACTCATTGAGGCAGAGTTTCATTTAGCATTTCCCAGAAAGACATCCCTCTTTTTTTTCTGTAAAAACAGAAGGACAGCATTAAATCAAATGTGGATACTGACAATTCAAGGTCCTGTTGCACTTCAATCTAATTGTTCTGAAGCTTTTAAGAGAATGTAACCAAATCTATGACAACAACGCAGCTAAGTTTGTGTCCTGATTTGTTCCCTCAGGCATGCCGCTCAACATCCCGGCCCCTCCACCAGCGTGTGTTTCAGAAAAGCAAGAGAATGACGTGATCAACGCCATCCTGAAGCAGAGCGCTGCTGAGAGAGAGTTTGTCCTTCATGTATGTAGTGTCTATATTCTTATGAATAAAATGATTTTACCTTTTTGATCTTTGACTCCCAGTATTACCTGACGAAGTTGATACCGACACAGTTAAATTGTAACGTAAGCCCAGTCTTTTTCTCAGTCACAGCTCTGACATCATGTTGATTATTATTTCATTTCCATGATAAATATTTGCTGTTTCCTTTCCATTTATTTATTTATTTATTTAATGTTTTTGCACTGAACTGAATAACTGAATGTTCCAGAGAGGTGAGGAGCTGAACATGAGGGCAGTGCAGCAGACTGAACCAGAGACTGAGACACCACAGTCGGCCTTCTACTACTGCAGACTACTGATCAACATACTGGGACTCAACTCCTGGGAGAAGAGGTGAGACCACACACAGACATACATACATATAGTTAAAAATGTTTTTAGGCTTAAAAAAACATGAACATTAATGTAACAACAATAATAGGATTAGATGCATTCATATTGATACCAGTGATGGAACTGGGTTATATTACCAAACAGAAATAATACAGTTAAGTATAGAAAAGAACAGGAATAATAGGAGGTTAAAAAAAGAGATGAAAAAAATGATCAAGAGCATTTAGAGACAAAATGATATGAGGAATAATAAAGTGACCCTGGTGTGATAAACAGCAGCAGAATTAAGTCTGTGTAAACAGTGTGCACCAGACTATGATATGATATGGTTAAGTAATGGTACCAAGAGTTTGTCTGTTTTTATATAATAGAATATAATCCAAGACTAATGTCATATAATGCAAACATTCAGATTGCTTCTGTTTGGTCTTTTTGCGTTTTCACTTTGTATTTGTGAACCTCTTTAAGGATCACTTTGCGTTGAAAAATGCAGCTTAATGGAAGCATTCACTCCATGTGATTTATTTGTTGGAAACTTGATAAAATGTTTTTTCCTGCATAGAGGAACTTTTGGCATATTTGGTCCTATCTAAAGAAGGCAAAAGCCAATGAATCTTTAAAAAAAAAAAAAAAAAGGAGGGCAATTAAAATTCTCTCCAAATTTGCTTAATATCAATATATGAAATGAGTGCTGAACCAGAAGAAAATAACTTTTAATACAAAGATAAAGATAAAAGGAAAATGTATATATTTCTGTCAAAATAAGGTAACACAAACTTATTGCCTTTACTATATGCTGAACATGCTGTCATGGGTAGTCCCCTAAATGTCAATTCTGAGCAGGAAAAAAACCTGGAACAATATTCCAACCAAGCTCAGATATTTGTTATTTATCTACATTAGTAAATTCATACCCTGGCATTTTTTATTTTTCGCTTTATTTTATAGTAGATAAGAATCTACCTTAGTTTAAAGGGCTCCACTGCTTGCAAACTGCACAAAAATCTGTAGGAAAAACTGTTATTAAACTAGGAATAATAAAGGTAATATGACACATACTATGTGCCTAAGGAGGGATGAAAAAGGAGCTTTCAACTAAGAGGCTGTTTTTCAGGTTTCTGTAATACATTTGTTACCACACAAGAGTTACATCAACCCTAGAACAAACCAAATGCTAGCTGAATGCAAAAGAGACAAAAAAGAAATTGCATTTAAAAAAAAAAAAGTATTTTGTGCTAATTAGACACCACGTTTTCTCACTCACATGGCACAGCATTTCATCTTCTCAATGACTCTGGGTGAAAATACACAATGTCAAGGTATCACTTTAAATGTGTCTGGCCAGCTAATGGACACTCATCGCTCTTTATACTTTATCCAGGGAATTACACTGTCCGCATTCAGCCTGCACAATAGACTCCTTAACACACTGTGCGCGTGTGTGTGTTTCTGTGTGTGGAAGAGAGTGTGATAATGAGTATAGTATTCTATTGATCAAACTCAAGCCATTTGGAGTTGGGATAAAAGACATTAGTTGAAGAAGAGAATGATGCTGAGAGAAGTGGCAAAAAGGGGGATGAATAAGACACATGGAGATGAAGAGTGAAAATAAAAAATAACATTAAAAAAAGAAATGTCGCCAAAATAAGTGAGTAAATACAGAGGAGAATGAGAAGATAAAGAGCTTGGATGTTGGGGAAAAAAAAAGGATAGACAAATAAGAGATGTCTAATCATGTGTTATTGTCCCCTTATGTCTCTCTAGGTATTCATAAGGGACACTAAGATACTGACAGTCACCTGTGTGCGTGCATGCTTGCATGTGTGTGTGTGTGTGTGTGTGTCCCCTTTTATGCTTCTCCCTGTAATCCAGGGTGTAAATGGAGTCTTTGAGAGCAGAGAATGAGGCCATTACCAAGTATCAGTTTAATAAAGAGCAAATTGCTGTCTCTCTCTCCCCCTCTCTTTATCTCCCGCTTTTTCACTCTTTTTTTTCTCTCTCTCTCTCTAAGAGTGAAAAGAATGACGTGTCATTATTAGTCCACTCCTAGCCTCACTGCTCAAGTCTTGGTTTTATATCAGCGGTGCGGAGGTTGGTGGCTGGGACATTTTGAACTGTCCCTGGAGTTGTTAGTTGGGATAAAAGGCTTTTGTTTTGATTAAAGAATAGGGTACAGTCCTTTTCTATTTGGAGCCTGAGAGAAGACACTAGCTTGGTCAGCATGAGATGCTGTCGTTCATTTATAGCAAAGTGATGATTATACACAGTAATCTATATTTTGAGAAATGAAGTGCCAGTATACAAACAGAAGCGCTGGTTAAACAGTGTTTCAACTAGTTACAGACAGCTTTCAAGTTTAAAAGGTTAGTTCAGATTTTCTGAAGTGGGTCACATGAGGTACTTATGCATAGCCATTGTAAGTATTACCCACAGTAGATGGCAGTTGGTGCGGCATGTGTTTAGATAGCAGAAACGAGTACCACCACTGAAGCTAAGCGATGTACTTCTGTGGAGGAGGGCAGCAGTAAAATGTTTTTTAGCTACCTAGAAAAAAAACAGTACCAGTTATCAAGAGTACGCTGTATTGAAAATATTTCACCACTTAACATTGCCGTCAGACCTCAGTGTTCGACGGGTGAGCTCAAGCAGTTACAACGCTAACTTCAAAGCCACCAAACTCCATTGACAAAAGCAGTAGCACGGAATTGCTGATCTCTCACTGAATTTGCGTGTGTTATTATCAAGGCTGTCATCATTAACGCATTAATTGCAATGTGATTAAGGTCCCTACATAACGTGTTGTTGTTTTTTTGTTTTGTTTTTCGGGTTAGATTAATGATAATCTATCATATGAAAGAAGGAGACATAAGGAATACAGTGGTACCAACCATATCATGCTCGCTTGGCAGGGGTTATAATTATACTCCCATGGTGAGCTAAATTTTGGCAATGGAAAAAAACAGCATGGCCATTTAACAGGGGACCCTTGTCCTCAGACCTCAGATATCTGAAAATGGGTTCTCTTGTTACCCACAAGTGTCCCCTTTACAGACATGCCCTTTTTATGTTAATCATTCATTTAATTTTTTTTTAATCAAGATAATCTGGTAAAAAATTGCTTCACATTGTCAACATGGACTTCAAAACTGTTTTGTAATGCAAAATAATAGAACTGAAAACGTGTGATTAAAAAAAAGTGATTAATCACAATTAACTATTGAAATTCCACGGTTAATCATCATTTTAAAAATGAATCATTTGATAGCCCTAGTTATTATGCGACTCTGGCATTTAAAATTGTTAGTTTGGATTTATTGAATAACCATAACAAAAATTAACTTACTATTTGAAACAGAGGTAGACCAGCAACTCCCATGTTCTGTGAGGTAAAAATACTGTTTTAGACCTCTCTTCAGTGTCTTTTTGTCTTAGTACAGATCAACCCACCTGAATGGGAACTGTTGTTTTGAGAATATACTACTGAATACTTTTAAATTAAATGTGGCTGTGAATGATGTCTTGTTTGTAACATTTTGTTTTTCTTTTCCTCTCTTTTTAATCTTGAGCTTTTCTAGCCTTTTTCACCAGAAAACCTGTCAGCTCTGCTTAATGTCTTATTAGTTGTCACGGGATTTGACGATCCTTCTTAGGATACAGTGACAAAAACAAGCAACCAGCCAATTAAAGGAGACACCGGTGGTAGCTAGATGATGGTAGGGAGGCGGGTTTGACCGTTACTGTGGATAATGATCCTAACCTGTGCATGTATGTGTCTTACAGGAGTAACTTTCACTTGTTGAGAAAGAATGAGAAGTTACTGAGAGAGCTGAAGAACCTGGATTCACGGCAGTGGTGAGCAAATATGAAAAGTCAAGCACCTTGTGTTGTTTGGTGCAGTACTTCCTCCTTTCTTTATTTTGATCTTTTCACTCAAATTTCAGTTAGTAACTAGTTTGAATCCTCTCTAGTTTTTCACAAATCTTTTTATTTCCTCCTTCGGTCTCTTTTTCCCAAAGTTGTGACATTAAACCGTCTTTAAACATTGATCAAAATGCAGTTCAAACTGTCATATATACAGTAGGGTTCTGTGATTCAGTATATTATTTAATAAAACATAGTGGTGTCCTGATACAAAACATGTCCCTGCGTCGAACCTGTGAAGATTTTGCCCACTTCATCCAAACTTGGTGCCGAGGGACTTTAACAACTTACCAATAGTTGAATAAAAGATGATAGGAAGTGTTGAATGAAGTGATATTTGCTGTTAAAAACCCAAAAAGGAGGAGGATTAGCCTGTCCTTAAACACCTTAGTCTGACTCACCAGATTGTAGGCGGCTGATTTCAGCCGGCATTCTCCCTTTTTTACACTATCTACATGTTACTGTTTCTAGCTCAACATCGCTATGAAAAACATCAATATTCTCCAAGCTAAAAACTTGCAGGCTGAAAATGGCACATTTTAATTTGGATGGGGCAGTATGGCATGCCTGCTTTGTTCTTTCTGTGAATTGTTGTAAAGATCTACAATTAATAAAACAACTTGCAAACACACACCACGGAAAAGCCCAAACTCCGTCTCACAGGGCAGTCGTGCCCGATGTTAATCCATTTACTGGCACAGACGGTTGGAGTTGATATTCCGCATCTTTTTACTCTGGCCACTGACAGTGTCTTAACTAATCTTTGTCATTTCTCACGAGCTTCTGTGATATCTTCGTAATAATGTTCTGCTAGAGCCACATAAGCTGTATGTATGCAAATTGTCTGTTGATTTTACAGGTCCAGTGAGTTCTTCCAGAGCTTAAGTACAGCCAGGCCTCACTTTTAGGGCACAGATTCTTAAACTATCTCTGTCTTTTTTTGTCACATATAGTTGAATCACAAAGAGACATACGACAGCTTTTTGTGGCCTTTTCTTCTGCTGGGCCATTTTAATCACTGGGCCCACGTCCCCATGTGCAAATGTTCCATCAAAACCAGTTCACCCCAACACTGTTCTGCAAGTGCACCATCGCTGCATCCAGGGCTTAACACTGCCCATTATGACTGTGATTGGTTTAAAGAAACAAAAACAAACCAAAGCATTTTTTCCCGCTATAGCAGCAAGATAATTGTTGATTCCAGACCTTTTTCTACCACTGACATAGTGCTGTGGAGATACATCTGGCTATGCAAGACTCTACACACCCTAATTGACAGCTTTTGCTCATGGTTTCTACACCACTGTCTGCTTCGGATAACATGCACAAAACATGAGTGGCATCCCATTTTATTGTGGAGGTATTAATCGCTTTCTTTGAGGGGAACAAAAACAAGAGTTAAGGAGAAAGTAATCTGATCAAAATTGCCAGAAGAAATGTTATTTGTTTTTTAGTAGTTGTTGTATTGATCATTATTGGTTTCCATCTTTCCTTCTCTTCTAGCCGTGAGACTCATAAAATAGCAGTATTTTATGTAGCTGAGGGCCAAGAGGACAAACACTCCATACTAACCAACACAGCAGGAAGCCAGGCTTATGAAGACTTTGTCTCTGGACTGGGCTGGGAGGTAAGTACAAATTTATTTACATAATTGTTCACACATTGTTTGTCTTTGTCATAAATTCAAAATGCACATTTATCTTTACACTGCTGCATTGAAATCTTTCAAATTTACATTGGAACTTCTTCTAATTATTTGATCTGCATTTAATATTTGAATCATTATCAAATCATTGATTGTTGAACTGCTTTAAGATTGTAATGAAAGAAAGAAAGAAAACAGTTTTAAAGGCCCAGTGATTAAAATAATGTTTTAGTAGCCTGATGATGGAAAAACTAATATACTGAACAATCCTATGCAAAAAATGTTCTTCTGAGGCATTTTTTTTAAAATTGGTTTATGTGAATGTACAAAAACAAAATACACAACCAAATGAACATAAAGACCTTTCAATCATGTAAAAGGGGAAAATAAATAAATAAACAGATAAAGAAAGAAAGAAAAGAAAAAAATAAAGAAATAAATGAAAAATAAAATGGAATGAACATATAAATAGGTGGGAAAGGGGGGGGGGGGGAAAATAAATAAAAAATATAAAATAGAATAAGGGTAGAAAATAAGTAGAGAGGCAAACAAACAATGGGTGGCTCACTAGTAACACTACCATGTGTTTCTGATACTTGTTCACAAAACCAGGTCTAAAACTTGAAAAACATACACTATCCATTTAGTCCAGTTTTTAATAAATGTAGCCTTCTGGGTTCTCAAATTAAAAGCCATTACCCTAAAGCAGTTTAAGTGAGCGTAGGAACTACTTTTTTTTAGCTTTTTTAATTTGTCATCATTTTATTTTATTGGATTTGATTGTTTTTTATTGTCAACTTAAAGGCAGTAAATGGCTAGAAAGGGAGTTTTTAATGTATCTTACACATCATGATGTTTATCCCACAGGTGGACCTCACTACTCACTGTGGCTTCATGGGAGGTCTCCAGAGAAATCGCAGCACGGGCCAGACTACGCCTTACTACGCCACCTCCACCACAGAGGTCATCTACCACGTCTCTACCCGCATGCCCCACGACCAGGACCACAACCTCACCAAGAAGGTAACGCACAGCGACCTGACAGCTGATCTTTCTTCTAAAGGGTTTTTGCAGGACTGTGGACGTTTCTATTGTTAACACTGTTTTGTCCAGCTTAGGAAATGCAACCTTATCACCTGTTCTGTGTGATTTTTAACAACTAACAAACACGTGACATGATGTTTCTTCTGGATTTGCTTGACAGTTGAATCTTTCTATCAAGCACTCTGTCGACTGTGTTGCACTCTCTCAAACGGCAGTCGAGTGTGTCGATGTGTGAGAGACGGAGTAATTAGTAATAATAAGCATAATTGTTTTGCTCTAATTTCCTTTTATTTAATGAGGGAAGATGTTCAGTGCACTCTTCTCGTCTCTGCCCTTCCTTTTTGATTCCTCTTTCTTTTCCTCCTTCCCAATCTCTTGCCTGGTTGCTGCACACACACAAACACACACACACCAATGTGTTGATGTCAGTGTTTCGAAGGGACACCGATGTTTCCAATAATTCTTAGTAGCAATCATGTCTGTGTTTGTGCGCGGCGTGAGCTCGTATCAGTGTCTAGGCAGGCAGGTTTAATGTGTGTGTGTTTGTGCGTGTGTGTGCACACCTGTCAACCCCCAGGCAATGGGCGCTCTACACATGGCCATAATGTCCCTTTAATCAGATCATACTTCCTGCTTCTCGGCCTATCACGTCGCTGCAGGCCCCTGATTGGATTATCAGCGCCTGGTCCGACACCATCCGTCTCCCTGATCAGCTGATGGCCCCATCAAACACGAATACTCGCATACATACACACAAGAGCACACACACTATAAACCTGTTTAACCTGTTTAACACAAACACACATCCACTGAGGGCTTTATTCACATCAGTCCACACAAATAGCCACACAACTATAAATTTGTATTAACGGTGGACACAGAGGCACACACACGCTTACACGCGAGCACACGCAGGCTTACAAACGCATACACTCACAGTTTGACAAATGTGTCCACAAAGAGGTTAAACTGACAGACATACACATGTCCATACTGGCAGGCATTTATCATTCATCCTGCTGCCACACACACACACACACACACACACACACACACACACACACACACACACACACACACACAGAGACTGCAGTGTGGTTTTAGTCTGTTGCAGGGCATTTGTCCAGCTCTCACTCTTTGCTGTGTGTTCTGCTCCCTCTCATACCGCATCTGCTTGAAACATGATTAAAAGGATTAAAGCTGCATTACACCAACTGATTGAGGCATCACAGATGACATCATTCTGATCTTCAATATTTTAAAGAATAGTGATATGGATCAGAGAAGCACACCAGACAGGAAGACGCCACTCTGCCTGATTAAACTCTTCCACCTAATGCAGCTTGAGGGTCATAATTCTGACTATCCAAGTGTGATAATGGCAGAACTCTTAAGTTCTCAGCATCACTGTGAGTCGTGCAACTTACTGACAAAGGGAAGTGCCTCTAAAAGATTTATTTTATGAGGAACTTGATAAATACATCTCTATTCCTGTACGTTTTCCAGACTCTGCTCAATGTATCAACTTAATGTATCACCAGTTAGAAAGAAAATGTCAGCTTAATTAAAACTATTACTCAAATTTAAAATTGAAGCAGTGTCATTATGGTACTTCCAAAAATGATGGATAACTGTCTCAAACTAGTGACGGAAGTCCCCCAGGCCTTCATATTACTTAATTCAGCCTCTGGCTCATGTGAGAGTTGAGTGAGGTGTGTGTGTGTGTGTGTGTGTGTGTGTGTGTGTGTGTGTGTGTGTGGGTGCGTGCGTGCGTGCGTGCGTGCGTGCGTGCGTGCGTGGGCGCGCGTGCGTGCGTGCATGCATGTGCGCGTATGTACACATATAATTACAGTTCATTAAACTGTTCATACTGATACACTGTCTAATGAATTGTGGACTGCTTTGAGGGTTAACAAATCCCTAGAGGTGAAGTGCACCGATTGCAATTTTCTCTGCTGATTCTAATTCCTGATTTATTTATTTTTTAAAGTCTGATCTATGGATTCTGATATTCTTTCTTTCTGAGAACTAAAATTGTCAGTATACACAAACATTTTTGTAAACATTATTTAATGGAAAATTCATGTTAATCTTTCTAATAAAAAACAAGAATGAAATAACTTTTTCTCAAAAACTGTAGCAGGTTACAGGACCTTCTTTCACGCAAACTCAAAATTAAATGTATTTTAGGTTACTGGAAAGAGCTTCTGTAAAAACAAAATACCATAGAAAATGAAATGCCATATGTCCCAGTTTATTTAACATGTTTTACTTTCCTAAAAGAGGTTTGGTTAAATATACCAATATATGCTTAAATACATTATTTTTTCAGAGGAGAAGAAGAATCAGAAAAAATATTCTATACTGTGTACATAGGCCTATTATAGAAAGTCAACTATTTCTTATCTAAAAAAAAAAACGTATTTATCTATTTACAAGAATGTAAAGGTGTGTGTACAGTATGCTGTATATTAATTCCCACTGCTGCAGCAAGGCACGTCTCTTCTCCTGCCTGCCACACACTGCGTGCATGGTGCAAGGAAAGAGAGAGGAGAGACCCCGTGACACAGCAAAAGAATCGGACACTGCCATTACTCTGACCTGCATGCATGGGAATGGTTAATTTTTGCTGCAATGGTCTGAATAAGGTCTGAATAAGCTACATTTGTTGCTTTTCAGAAACATAGTCACTAAGAGTTTCTGAAAAGTTGCTATTGAAAGGCAGAGACAAAGCATCAGTATTTGATGACTGGTAATGAGAACAGGTTGCAGAGGCTGTAACAACAGTCTGTTACTGTCTGTGCTTATCTGCATGCAGTGTGTTGTGCTTGCAGGTAAATGTTAATGGGCACAGGATTGGCTGTTTCTCAGACTGACCACTGATCGCGGCTGATTAAGCAGGAAAATCAAACGATACCGGTCACAGGCTGATCGCTCAGTGCATCTCTATCAATCTCTTCCAGTTATGGGCGCAAGAGGAGAAAATACACGACTGATTCTAGTTAAACAAACATCTAAAAGGAAATGTGTTTGTCTCAGGGCCAAGGCCAAGAGCGGCAGACATCTGAAGGCGAGCGTGCAAATGCGTGCGTGTGCACATGCGTGCGTGTGCATGTGCACATGCGTACTTGTGTGTATTTTGGCAGACATCAAGGTTAATGACAGACCTGTCACTGGCCCTGACTGTAGCCCACTGAGTGAATGTGAACCACATACACACACACACACACACACACACACACACACACACACACACACACACACACACACACACACACACACACACACAGAATCGCATCATATTTGATTCCATCTGTCTTCCAGCCTATACTCCATCTTTCCGGAGCTTCACTCTGTCTTCGTGTCCACTCTCCATCTTCACACACTCACTCCATCACCCCCAGGGCCACCAAAAGCACGTATACCTTGGGTTTATGATAGATACTGTCTATCTAGCTCATTGTTCGAGACCCTCCATATGTGTGTGTGTGTGTGTGTGTTTGTGTGTATGTGTGGTTGGCATTGACTTGTTTGTGTTGTTTATGCTGCAAAAAGAAAAATGTGAGATGTTGATTCTATTTTGATTCTACCATTCATTTCTCTTGTCTGCTCCTCCCGACCCCTTACAGCTCAGACACCTGGGTAATGACGAGGTCCACATTGTTTGGTCGGAACATTCCAGAGACTACCGGCGAGGGATCATCCCCACTGAGTTTGGAGACGTGTTAATCGTCATCTACCCCATGAAGAACCACATGTACTCCATCCATATACTTAAAAAGCCAGAGGTAAAAAAATAATGTTCAGTATTTTGATACTGGACTCAAACTGTCAGTTGTCAGTATCTTTCGGCAAATTATTTGGTATCTCTGTGTTTCAGTGTTTCTCAGATTCCTTATCAGGGGGTGAAAATGAAACAGTGGGACATTTAAATTCCATCATTAGAACCCAGGATGATAATTCAGTCCCCATCTGAGCTAATCAGTAACTATATAAGTCATCTGTTGCAGAACTGTAATTGTAGCGTGTCTCAGTGGCCAATTAGATAGTAGCACAGCTCTGTGGATGGCACTACAGGAAAGTGGCTTTTCATGAAACTTGGTACAAACATTCATGGTCCCTGAGGATGAGTCATACTCATTTTTTGTTGACATTTATGGTACGTTTCACATTTTGACATTTATGGTACGATCAGTGAAATGTCTCAACCACTACTTGATGGATTACCGTGCAGTTTTTTTTAAATACTTTTGATTGCCATCATATTACTCCATGCGTCTTACTCATTACGTAACTCAAGCATTGATGGCATTTCTTTTTTTAGTACAGATTATTGACAAATTATAGTTATAGCACAAATTAAGAATTTTAAAGTGTGATCATAATTTTGAAATTGTACAAAAACATCTCTGATCCCGTTTTAAATTTAAAATTCTGCCAGCCTGCCTTTCTTTCATAGTTGCATAAATTATTCCTCAAATTTCAACTTCCCTCTACTAGCAACAGATTTTCAAGCATTTCGGTATACATGTCCAATCCCCCTTCCAGGGGGATGAATTTTAAAAACTTTAGAGATCCCTTAACCATAAACAAATTTCAATTTTAACTTGTCTGAGATTTTGTTTTGTTTTTTTTATGACCAAATACCTCCAGAACTGCATTCTCATCAGCCTCAGCTGTCCTTTATTTTTACCACTAATAAGCAAAGGCTAGCATGCTTACGCTCTAAACTACCATGGCATATATATTTTACCCGTTAAACATCAGCATTTAAGCATTTTCAATGGGAGCATATCAGCATGATGACAATAACAATTAGCACAAAGTATGTCTTAGTGCAGGAGAATGCATGTGTGAGACAGATTTTTTATTTTATTTTATTTTTTTAAATCTGGTCAAAACCCAGTTACTAGAGCCTCTATGTGTAATAAATAGAATAACACATGTAAAAAAACTGGGGTTGCAAAATTCTGGGAATGTTAAAGGTGGAAATTTTCCATGGGAATTAAAGAGAATTAATAGGCGTTAAATGGAAATATAGGGGTTATTTGCTCAGGCTGTATTTACCATGTTCTATGCAGATGGACACAAGGCTTTTATTAGTTCATAAGCAGACATAACTTTAAACCCTTTTAATAGAAATTAAAAACATCAATTTAGCTTAATTGAACTTGGATTTACTTATTTAACCAGTTTTAAATTGTATTGAACAACAATAAAACAGCATTCCTATGACCCTCCTTCCAAATAAAAAAGACCCTTAAAAAGTTATTGTCATCTCAGGCCTCCCTGTCCTCTCTGTGGATTTCCTTGTCGTCAGACTCTGATGCCTTATCTTCATTATCACTTTGCTTTAAGCTACTATCTGCCGCTCAACTTAAAATAGCATAAAAAAAATATATTCCCTCCAGTAATAAAATGAAAACCTGAAAGCATGTAGGCCACTGATTCATACAGTGCAGTAGTGTGGGCTGTATGTGTGATGGGAGGATGCACTGTGCATGCAAAAGGCTGTATTTGTACTAATTTCCAAATTACTGGGGTGCTGTGAAATGATCTGTGCATGTGATGGAAGAGTGTGCTGCTAAATGTAGTGTATAGATATAGTGCATGTTCATACAAATAGCTGACATATAACAGACAGCAAGTAAACAAAAACTGCCCACCTCATTAAATAAAAAAAAAAAAGAAACAAAAAACAATTTAAAAAAAACAACACAACACAAATCCAGCTTTTTGTAGGCTATGACATTTGTATTTCCTTAATAAAAAAAATAGTCAGTGAATGGACCCCTTATTTTGGTCAACTTAATGGCCAATTTATCCCTATGTAAACGTAGTGTCTCCGTCTGTATCCGTCTCCGTCTGTGTTATTGCAACCATTGCAATAAAATTATGTTTATATATATATATATATATATATATATATATATATATATATATATATATATATATATATACATAATTTTATTTCTGCAACATCACAGCCACTGGCTCCCCAAATGTGAGGCCTGTAGCATTTGGGTCAGGCACAATGGGTTTTTCAAACTAGTGTTGCTTTTTAAGTTTTTTTCTCCCCCAAATAAATTAGGTATAAACAAGTATGATTTTTGTATGAAAATGCAAAATTTAAAAAATTCCTGAGCTAAACTTCTCTTGGAAATTAACCAACCCTATGAGAAAATTGAACAGTTTTTTACAGACGCATGTTAGATTATGTCACACTTTAACACAGGTAGATTATCATGTGTATTTTATTGATGACTGGTAACTTGTATTGTATGACTATGGAGTTGGGCAGGAATTATATTGTAAACATGCCCATATTTTGATACAGAATTGTATGTTTCCAACATACATTACAAACATGCATCATGACTGACTATCAATCCTAGAGAGAGTCTTGCTCTGAGTCTTGCTGCTCTGGTCAATGTATCAGTCTAAAACACACAGACATTAATACCACAGCACTGATAGCATAATTCTATTTCAAACGAGACCTAACACAATAAAATGCTGCTTTTTCAGCATGACATAGATACCACAGCACTAATAACATAACCTCATTCTGTTTTCATTCATTCTACAAGCCAAAATATTGAATTATCATGAATCCAAAAACAAGTTAGATAAGATATTCTCTGTGTTGTCGTCCTGAAAGCACTGTATTCAGTCACAGAGTGCATGGCTCGGAGACCTGGTCCACAGATAAATTCAATAAAAAGCCTGACATTATTCTCTTTTGTGGATTCCACAAGCAAAGTATGGAATTAAATTGTCGAGCTTGGTTCACTAAAACCTGGTGGCTCCCAGAGATGATTCTGCTTCATAAAAAATATCTAGAATTACATCTTTGAGAGGTTGCCATAGGCAGTAGATTCATTATTAACAATAAAATGACAAATATGTGTTTTTTCTGCTTTAATGCCTGTTTTACCACTTGTCTTTGTGTGTGCAGGTGCCATTCTTTGGTCCGCTGTTCGACGGTGCCATAGTGGACATGAACATTTTGCCCACCATGGTCAGAGCCACAGCGATCAATGCCAGTCGAGCTCTCAAATCCCTCATTCCCCTCTACCAGAACTTGTATCCTTTTGAAACAGCTACTCAAAATATGTAAAAACAAGATCAGAAGCCAAAGGTAGGTCACAAAAGCCTTTATTCATTTTTGTTCATTGCCTTCGTTTCCATCTCCTCTGTGACAGCTCAGCTCTTTAAAAGTTAATTGTTTGAGGCTCATCTTAGCTGCTTAAACTTGTTTGAATATATCTGCAGCATTGTGTTGAAATCCTTGAGCGAGAATGTTGGTTCTCACTCAGCTCAAGTGTTAAGAATAGCAAATCAATGTCCAGTGGTGTTTGGCTTTCAGAGTATAAGTGCTGGAGTGATAGAGCTGTATTTAGTTGGCTCTGAAGTGCCATATATCAAGCGTGCATGCATCTGTGTGTGCAGGAGGAGAAAGAGAAACAGACAGACAGGTGTGCACACAGTCTGCCTGCTTGATCCGATGCGATGGTAGTTTGGTTGGAACAAGCCTGGCGGTCAATACTTATTGATGACTCTCCTCTCTAACGCTGCTTTCTAAATGAGGGGCTTTGCTCTCTGGTCTCACACACACAGACGTGCACGCTCACGCACACACAAGTATGGCGATGTGTCCACACTTCTACACACTCTTCATTCTGACAAACCCGGTTGCGTGGACATAAGCTCTACAGAGGCACAGCACTGCAAGAACATCCAAATAGAGACGTGCAGATTCATGCAGTGTTGGTCAAGACGCACACACACACTCTCACACCATTGTGAGGTGTCAGTGTCCCCCGTTGAGGCGAGCTGAGCCACTGACTGATCATTGGAATTTCTTCTAAGGAGCACTTCAAGCAATTTGATTTCCTAATGATACTGTCTTCCTGTCCGTCTGCCTGCTCGTCTGCCTATTCTTTTCTTCTTTCCCTTCATTTCTGTTGTAATAATCTTACAATAGCATTGTCCTAAAGTAAAGAGTTCCCCCCTGCACAAGTGCAAACACTCAGCCTATGGCTGTAGCAAATGTAATGTGTGCATTTGGAGATTCTATTTAGGCGTCCGTTGCATATTTTATGACGTCATCTAAATTTTCAATTTTAACAAAGTGAATTGAATGAACAGACATGCAAAGAAAAGGAAAAAAAGAGAGCTGTGCATCAGTCACATGGATTTAGAATTCAAATGTCAATGTTGTTCATGAAGCTTGACCTTTTTATCAAACAGAAGAGCCCTAACTCTTACTATTCAGAGGATCTGCTGATGCAAAAATGTCTTGTCCACTAATTATATATGACGCCCCACTTTTCGAAACTTTATCTACCCCCATCTGAACAGTTTGGCATTTTGTTTCTTTTCTAACTCAAATGCCATGTCTCTTACCCTTGACTCCCTCCTTATTCTTTACTGCCTACACTTTGTACCTCATCCCTTTTACCCATATCTCCTTCATGGTATTCCATCTTTTTTTACTTTTCACTTGCATCTTGCAGAGATCCAGAATAACTTTTTGGCACTATTTATATACTAGTAGCTTAACTTTTTCACAGCCCTTTTTAGTGAGTTCTCATACACATTTATAATTTCTTAACCAGGGATTTATGGGTACACGAAAGTCACAGTTTTCTATGAGTTCGGTACAGCGTGGAAAGAACACATGCATAAGGATCTGTTTGTTTTCATTTATTTTGAACAGATAGTACTGCAAGTGTCAAAGAAAGACAGTCCTTCTGCTGGGGACTGAATGAACATTTTGATCACAAACAACTTTTGGTGAACTATTTCCATCATAAAAATAAGGAACATTTTCAACACTGTACAGACACTCAACAAACACTTTTCCAAAAGGCAATATGTCACACAGACTGGAAAACTGAAAAGTGTCTCTGATTAAATAAAAGTGAAAATACTAAATAAAGAGAATAAGAAATAAAGCTTGTGAAGTAAAAGCAGTGTTTGACTGGGGACACCTTATCTGTATGCCAGTGTAAATGCCACTTGCTTCCATAATATATATGTATGTTTCCTTATATATATATATATATATATATATATATTGTGTGTGTGTGTGTGTGTGTATATATATATACAGGAAGAACTTGTGCTTATGAACTTTTCTCATCATTATGTCCATCAATGTAATAAATATCAGTCACACCAGTGTGACCACTGCAAATGTTAATTCCAACTCGACAGATTTTTGGTTGCATCTGGGACCAAAATGCTCATACTCTGGAGCCCTTCCCTCTATGTTCTCTTTCTCCCCACTTGTCCAACTTTTTTCCCAATCATTTCCCCCCAGCCCTCCCTCTATGTTTTTCCCCAGTGTCTTCTCCCTCCCTCTCTCTCCTCCTTTTGGAGCGATAATTTGAGTGGTGGAGGTGATACTCGCCAAGAACGTGGAAGGGGAGTGAGGAGAAGTGGAGAAGAAGGGGAGGGTGAAGACGCCATTTTGCTCTGACATGTCCAGAGACAGAGGCGAAGAGATTGTTCGGCTCAGTGTGGGGCTGCAGCTCATAGCTAACACCCCCACACTCCGCTGTGGTTGTGTGTGTGTGTGTGTGTGTGTGTGTGTGTGTGTGTGTGCGTGCGTGCGTGTGTGTGTGTGCGTGTGCGTGCATGCATGCGCGCGCGTGTGCATGTGCGAGTGTCCTGGTGTGTATTGATTGGTAGTAGCAGCAGGTCGATGTCTCTGACAGGCTGAATTACAGTAATCAGTCATTATTGACTCCCCATCTTTCTGCTACACACACCTCTCTCCTCTTCTGTCTCTCCACCTCTCCCTCCCAGCGCTGCCCTCTACTCCTGTCACTCCTTGTTTCTTCTCTTCTCTCTCTCCTCTGTCTCCCCAGTCCTGTGTCTCTGTCTCAACATCCCTCCATGTCTTGTGCTCTAATATTTTCTCCCGCTGTCTTGTATCACTCGGTCCTCCTTATCATCATTTCTTTATCTCTCTAATACTGTCCCTGTATTTTCTCTCTTGTCTTTCTAACTCCCTTATCTGGGTTCATCTCTGTCTCTCCTTTATCTCTGTCATATTGCCTGGTTTTCCTCTTTTTCAGATTTCTTGTCTTTCAGTTTTTTTCACTCCCCCGCTTTCTGTACTGTTTATTCTCATTACTCTAAATGATGAGAAACTCTGACATCATGATGTCATAGAAATCCCTAATAACTGTTGTTTGAAAAAGTCCCTTGTTTACTTTTATTTAGTTTTGCGTGGAGACCTTAGGCCAAAGGACATAAAAGTTACCCAAAAGAAATACACATTTACATACAAGCACAAGAACACCCAACAGTTTATTTAGTAAATTTTAGTTAACAAAAATAATAAAGTTCCTGCATACACCAGAACGAAATTACAATATTTTATTAACACATTACGTGGAGGAGTGAACACATTTTGCATGCTGATTCATCAGATTTTCTTTGTGCTTTTCCACCAGGTGTGGCTTAATATAATCAGGTGCTGATTAGCAGAGAATCAAACAGGTTTTCATTCCCCGATTCCTCCTACAGACTGTGAGACTTTGCAATCGTATACACTGCAAAAATGGCCTGTCAAATTTAAGGCCAAGCACCCTAGATTTAAGCATACTTGCACTTAAAAGAAGCAAATTTGGCTGCCAGTGCAGTAAGCAAATTTTGCTTGTTAAGATGTCTTAAAACCAGTAAAACTGTGTGACTCTCATTATAGCCCATAAAATCTTGAAATAAGATCAAAAACACTAATTTCAAGCAATTTATTTAAGCCTAGTTGGACATACTAGTGCTTAAAATAAGGTTTCTATAGACCTGAAGTGGATGTTTCCAGACTTGTCTCCTGTATCTAGTTAAAAATTAACTCAGAAAAAGACAAAGATGCTTAACAAGACCAGGCAAGTGATATTTACTTGAATTAAGTCAAATGATCTTTCCTAGTCAGCACTAGATAATCCATTTATACTTAAAACAAGACTAACTAGATTTTTTAATCTAAATGTAAGATTATTACACTTGGTTAGATCGGCAGGTTTTGCAGTGTAAGTTAAGTGCAAGCTGCACTCTGCGATATGGATCTCAATAAACTTGGAAACGACATCAAGTTTGATGTGTACAGACTGCGGTAATATCACCTACTGAATCGCAGGCTACAACCTATGTCCATTGAAGTCAATACGCAAGAACAAAACGTTGATGGCGTGCATTATCCATCTACACCACTGTAGTGGTAAGAGAAAAATGTAAACTAATAAATCGAGGCCTCGCTATAGTGGCATTTATTTGTTGAAAGACGTCTGAAAAGGAGGATGAGAAGAATGTGGACACTGTCATGGCCAATTTGGCATTAAGAGCTCAAAGTGAGTTACATTTACTAGCATTTAGCAGTGTCGTGCTGATCAGTGCGTCATTTCGTGCTGCATTTCTATTGGTTGGGTTGTATACGTAGGCCGCAACAGCAGTCACAGAGTTTGATCCATGTCACGTAAATAGAATATTCTGTTTGCATGTTCAGTAACAGACCTCTTTTTTTCTAAATGAGCATGTTCTTATCAAGATATTTAGGAAAATCTCTGTTTTTGTTTGTTTGCTTCCTTGTTGTTGTTGTTTTTTGTTTTAGGTTTTAGAAGAATTCTTGGGAGAGAATGTCATCTAAGATTTTTATCACAGTTTGCGTCACACAGCCTCTTGCTTAGCTACGATCGTCTCTGTCAGTTATCATGTATATTTTGTACACATCGCCAACAGTTTGCAAGGCTGTGGGGTAGAGATGCATCCCCAAAAGAAAAGCCCACTGTTTGGGTCTGAAGGAGAAGCACACCTACGTATAAACATTAGGAAAGATCTGGACATCATCAGGTTTTTAGATATGCACAAATATCACAAAGTTGACCACTTCAAGAAGGTGGTTGAGGGAATGAAAGAGAGGGGTTATGTTCATGTGGCCAACCTTGCGCGCCACCAATGGAAAACTTTGAAGCAGTCCTATTTTGATGCAGAAAAGCGAAATGGCACAAGCAGCTCCAGCTGTTCCACTTTTCCATATTGTGACGTGATAAACAAAATGTTAGGGTACGTTACTTGGTTTACATCGCTGCATGTAAACAGATATATTAGTGGAATATTAATTTCCTTAACCATGTAAACATCTTAGTAGAAATACTGTATTTTCTGGAATAAGGCAAGAACTGGAATATTTTGTGTATGTAATCGTAGTCACTAATAGCCAATACCATCTCCAATTCTACTATACAAAATTAAATATATAAATATTACATTTCCATTTTCTCAAGATAAAAATCTGGCCATTCCAGCCTCCAATACTAAGAGGATGAATCAATCCAGAATGTACATGCATGCATATTTCTGTAAATATCGTAAAGTACAAAGTACATGAATACAGTCATGATAAGATACCTCTCAAAACTAGTAGAAAAATAAAGATATAAGGAAAGAGGGTATTATGCAACATACTTAATACATCACCACACATTACAAAAGGAGGAGGTGAATTTTATTGACAGAGTAGACATCAAATTGGTCAGTTGGATAAATATTATTGATAATTTAAAACATGGTAAGACATATGTCAGAATGCAAAAATACTAATTTCGGAGTGCTTTATAAGTTGTATTGACTCTGAATCTGAAACTGATGTCAAGTTTGTGATCTGGTGCCTTAACTACTTATGGCACCAGAATTTAAGACAATAGAGCAATAAAGGCATGAAGTACAGGCGCAGTGGAGCTTTATAGATAAATATGATGTATAGTTTTAAGCTTTTTGTTGTACAAAGATCAAACATTCCTGGAGATTAGATCCCGTCCTACACACGAGGGTTTGATGCCCTTGTGTTCCCCTCGACTCCTGTTTCAAGCTGTGTGTGTCATCTGTGTGTCTGATTCTGAGTGCTGCACTGTGACATCAAGTATCCTCACAGAGGGACCCACACAGAAGCAAGTGGGGGTAGAGAGATGGAAAAGCAGGTTGGCAGTGTGAAGTGTGTCACTGGTTAACTGGCATTTTTCTCTTCTTTCTTTTTCTGTCTATCTCTGTCTGTCTTCCTCCCTCCCTCTCTCTCTCTCTTTCTCTCTCTCTCTCTCTCTCTCTCTCTCTCTCTCTCTCTCTCTCTGTCTCCTGGCCCTCGGGGCGGTCCATCTGCCTTCTCTCTCTGTCTCTCTCTCTCTCTCTCTGATCTTTCATTCACCATGACTAGAGCCATCCAACAGTACACACACATACACACTCTCACATGGAGTGCCAGGCTGCTGGGGCAGCTGTGTGTAAGCACAGCTCTATCTCACATATCAGCTCATTGCAGCAAGAAAAGCAATCCAAGACCCCCACGCACGCACGCACGCACGCACGCATGCACACACACACACACACACACACACACACACTGCTGCTCTCCATATAGGCCTCACTATACTCACAATGAAACGCAATACACACCAGGTTTTAAAACTTCACCCCCCTCTGATAACACATTTACACAGCAGTAAATCTTAAGTCAATGTCAGGAAAGATGTGTTCTTCCTGTATCCCACCACAATGGAGTCAGACCCTCTGAACTCATAGATTAGACCAGATGAAAGTGGGAAGCAGACTTCTGAGTGATATATTTGTGTCACCGCTCCTTAAGTAAGAGCAGAGTCCCTGAAACTCTTGCTGTGTTCGATCATATCAGGAAAATTCTAAATTCTTACCTTGTGCCTCAAAAATGCAATGCAGGAGCTCCTAACGGGGAATTCTTAAGAGTGCTACACTTCAGTCCTGATTCATTCCTTAAGAATAACTAATGTGATGTGTGCAAAATTTCAGCTTTAAAATCCTAAATATGCTCATCATAATACTTTCAAGTAATGTTTGAAGGCTAAGTTATATGAGATTCTATACTTTTTTCTTTTTTTTTTTTACAAATTCCATGAAAAGACTAAACCCAACAATGAATTGATTAACCTACTAACCTAACCTACTACTGAAGTCTGATGTACCGTCTTCCTCTTTGCCATTGAAGTCTTAAGTTGTATTGTCGCAAACACATCACTGAGCCAAACTGTTGCACTGGGCATCAGAGAAAGTAAATCAGGAAGTAAATGTAGAGTGCTCTAGGGATGCTGTTTCCCTTTAGGCTGACATGGAAGTTAGTGTCACCCTGGTTCCCACATCAAAAAGCCTATGGAATTTTTCCATTGAAGTTTGGATCAGAAGATAAATGGTGTGGCAAACAAGTTTGTTACTTAC
This sequence comes from Plectropomus leopardus, assembly GCF_008729295.1. Lineage (NCBI taxonomy): Eukaryota > Metazoa > Chordata > Actinopteri > Perciformes > Serranidae > Plectropomus > Plectropomus leopardus. Next base: position 26,167,889 of record NC_056476.1, on the reverse strand, counting down.
ATGTATTGTTCCTCAAGATAATCTCCACAATTAAAAAACACTTTAATGTTTTTTGAAGCCCTAAATGTAATCAGCAGAAATAAAAAGCAAAAGTTAGGCTACGCACAAAAAACACAACAGTTGCATGACTAAACATCACCACCACAACAAGTCTGTAAAGCCGTGTTCAGCATGATGACATCCTGTAGTCTCATTTAGCCTCTTGTCTGTAGCTGCCTTTATTTAGACACATAACAGCTTCAAAATTCTCAAGTGGGGTATTTACTGACGTATTTTATGTCGTAGAACAAAACGTGACAATCTCTTCAGCTTGTGTTAACCACAGACCTTGTTTCAGGCTTCTAACCAAAAACCCATTCAAAAAACTCACTGACTTCAAGATGAGGGAACTGGGAGTGCTAAAATGCAACTCATTTCCAGGTTTTAGGACTCATTCCTAGAGTACTCTATTGAGAGACAGCCTAACACGTGTAGAATATGGAATTTTGAAGCACAGTTCATAACATAATATGCCAGTTATAGCACAAAGATGATGCTTAATATGATTAAATAAGCTTTAGGTTAAAAAGTAGTCTGTTTTTTTTCTAAACATCAAAATAATTACAGCATTGATTTGTGCCTTTATGCTGCAGTGATTTAGTTTTTCATCCATGTGACCATAAATCTGTTTCAAAATATACTTTTAAGGATAAATAAGAGTAGTGTGACCCCAAGTTCTTTGAGCAGAGTCTCTATGGAGTGGTCCAGTGCTTTGGCCAAAATTCACCTCGCCAGATCTACAGCTGATCCATCATCTGATAACGCTCTGTGCGTGCGTGCGTGCGTGCCGTGCGTGCATGCATGTACTTGTGTTTGAGTTGAGAGAGTTTGAGAGATATTTGTATGTGATAGGTGTTGGTGTGTGTGAGGGTGTTCATGTTGGTGTTTAGTGTACAAGTGTGTGAAAGAGCAAGCTGTGGCCATCCTCCATCTGCTCCTGGGTGATTGTGGTTCTGGGGAACAATGTTGGAGAGACACTAAGCTGCTACACACACACATGTTCCAGCAAGTGTGTGTATGTGTGTGTTTGTGTGCATGAATTTTCAAAGTATATCACTCCATGCACTAGTGTATTTCATGGTGTTTGTGTCAGATGTGTATACATTCACTCGCAGGATTAGAGCTATTGTGTGTGTGTGTGTGTGAGAGAGAGAGAGAGAGAGAGAGAGAGAGAGAGAGAGAGAACGGGACATCCCCTCTAGTAGTTGATTGGCAGAGATAGCTGCACTGAGGCTGGGGTCAGCATATGGCTCAGTGTGATAGCGATGCCGTGTGTGTGTTTGTGTGTGTGTGTGTGTGGGTGTGTGTGTTTTCTGTGCATGTGCGTGTCACTGCCTTCCCCTCTTTTTCACACTCTGTTCCCAGTGAAATGATGGCAGCTCTGGGCATGTAGCGCTATTATCCCCCATATCCACACACACTTGCACACACGCACTAGAGCAGCCAAACGCCTAGCGGCCTGCCTGGCTCCTCTTTGCCAGCTCCCACAATAGAGCCTATTGTCCCAGTAAGGCTACAATCTGCTGTGTGTGACAAGGAGTGTGTGTTCCTCACCACAGGAGAAAGGTGAGGGCAGAACCTTACAAATTGAAGACATTTTGTTATTGCTGATGCTGAAACGGGGTCATGTTATCCTCAACCTCCGCTGAGCTCCACTACACCCATGAGCCATAGAGGAGGCACTTTGTTTGACATAAGAGAAAGCTGCACTGCTGCCTGTCTTCATGTTGCAACCTGCTGTATTTGATGGAAGTGTGTGATTAACAAATGAGTTATTACAACTGCTGATGCAGGTGCATTAAAAATCTCATAGAAATTTCTGATATTTCCTGAGAAATAAGTCCACTGATTTTTGTTTGGTTTAAAATTTTAAATAAATAACAAAAATACCTTTCCACTACAGATGAAATTGTCAGCCCACTTCATCTTCTGCATATTGTTAAATATGGATGGTTATAAATATATTTTTCCCATCTGGTCTTCATCTAAAACACAGCATTCTATTAGCAGCCATATCTGCAAATTGACAACAAATCAACACCACACGTCAAGTGGTATTTGATGCTTAAAGATACAATTAGTATTGGGTTGAGGGGCTGTGTTGTAGTGTGGGTAAGGAAATGAATGCGTGCAGAGGGGGAGGCAATTGTGGTTAATTGTTTCCCGTCGGGCAGATAGAGGAAATGAAAAGAAAAGGGTGAGGAGGAGGAGGGGTCACCGCTAATCTCTCCCCTTCTCCTTGGGGGAATGTGTGTTAGTGTTTTTGTGTATGTGATGCTTTCAGGATCTGTCAGTCTTTTTCACACGCACATATTAGCACTATGGTGTTTGACACATTCTAACATCTGCTTAATCTTATAATACAGCTGTTACTCTGCTACCAGGGGAATTTATTTTTGAGCTACAAATTACTTGCTCTCAGTTATTTTTGATGTAGATCATGCTAGTTTAAAAAACAAAAAGGTAAATCTTTTATTTGGGGCCCATAATGGTAATGTGCCATAGGTCATACAGGCTTTTTTTTTCATCTGCAGCTTGTAAACACAGGAAAAACATACAAAAGCATATAAGGCAAACTGTACCTGAGTTCTGTGGGTAGGGCGATAATTTTCATTATTGATTATTCTGCTGATTATTTTCACAATTAATTAATCCTTTAGTGTATACAATTCAGGCTTTCCCACACATTCATTTATTTGCCACAGCCCACCGTGATCATAACATCTACTGCCAGGTATTGATTTTGTTTGTTTAGGGCTGACTGTTCATTTGGAGCTCTATTGGAGAGTTTGGTTATACGTTGCACCACACTCTCGGAGTGCAGAGCATAGTCTGGGCACAGATGGAGCAGTAAAACTCTAGGTGCAGTGAAAGTGAAACTTACCATTCCTAGCACTGTATCTTAAGTTTACTTTCACTCAGTCTGCAGCAGCTGCTCCTCTCATCCAAGTATCAGATCAGTTAGCAAAGATAAATCAGTTATCCCCTCATTCAGCTCAAACTGCTGCTGAGGAAAAAGAAATTGTCAAAACGTGTCACAATTTCCCGGAGCCCAAAGTAATGTCCTCAGATTGCTTCTTTTGTCCAGTCCAAATCCAACGATTCTTCATTTATTATCATAAGTTATTAAGAGTAGCAAAATCACAAATTTAAGAAGGTGGAATTTGCAAATGTTTGACATGTTTGCTTGAAATATGACTGACATTATTAATTGATCATCAAAATAGTTTGCAATTAATTTTCTTTTGATAAACTTAAAATAGACTTAAAGAAAGTGAATTTAAGCCTTTTTAGTTCACAGTAAAGCATAAAAGCTGCTATAATGTATTAAGGAAGACCTACTGAGTCAGTATGAGAGGCTGCTGATTACATTGATAAAACATTTAAAACTACCAAAACACCTCACTTTTCAACAAGAGATGTTCTTGACACAGCAAATCTTTAGACAATAGCCCTGGACTGACAACGACTGCTCGCAGGAGTGTGTCTCAAACTAACAAAAAGCACTGTTGTTTTTACTTAGTGTGGAATCTTTATGTAGCACACACACATACATGTCTGACTGGAACACTCCATAGATACGGCGGTCTGAGATCTGGATTATCAAAGACAGGCAGGCAAATTGCTGGTTTGCAAGGTCTATTACTTTAGATATTACTCATGTTCTATTGTGGGTTTTTTTTGGTCTAATTTCTGCAATATATGATTCATGTAATGACTGAGTGTGTCTCTGCGTGTGTTGTGTGCACACGTACGTGCCTTGTCGCTGAGAGCTGTGCAGACACATGAGTTGTAGCCATCAGTGGCTTGATCATGGCTTGTTGGAGCAGACCCCCCTCTGACTGGTAAACAAGCTAATCTGTAAGCTCTTTCTCTGTGTGTGTGTGTGTGTGTGTGTGTGTGTGTGTGTGTGTGTGTGTGTGTGTGTGTGTGTGTGTGTGTGTGTGTGTGTGTATTTGTGCGCGTGCGCAGGTATAAATGTGTGTATGCGCTTCGTGGCGGGATGTGTGAATGTAAGTATTCTTATGTGACAAGGTGTTTAAGATTCAGGGTGGGATGTCACAGATGACCAAGACCATGATAGAGTGCAATACAGCAAACTGTGTGTCATAAGCTCTAACAACCATCTGCAATTTGGCCTGAAAAAACAGAAGAAAATGGTTTTCACAGGCTGAGTTTAGGGACATTGATAGATAATTAAGGACTAATCAACATATTAACCCACAGCTAGTGAGGGCCAAGTGTGACAGTTTATCCGAGCAGGTGTTTATATATGAGGGCTGCTGCTACAAATGCCTCTTTTTATTATTGATTAATACACTGACTATTTGCTCTGTAAAATGTTAAAATATTGTGACATCCTAAATGCTACTTCCACCTAATGGCCCACACTCACAAAATATTTACTTAATGTTCATTTGATAAGAAAAGTGGAGAAGAAGAGTGAAGCAAATATTTAAGAAACTAGAACCATGAAAAGTTTGGCACAAAATGACAAAAGAGTCTCCAGTTAATTTCAGATACAAGATTGATTAATCATTTAAGCTCTAATATATGTATTTAGTTTTACTTAACGCTCCTAATTTGGTATAAAACTTTTACTAATATTATGAACTATTAAGGGCCATTGTCTTATTTTTACTTGGCCTTTAGTAGTTTGAATGTCAAACATATTAATTACAAGTGGAAATATGGAAAGCAAATAGGCTTTAACTTTGAATTCAACATCTGAAAGAAACACTGGGGATGTCAGAACATAGGTTTTATTTTTAATTTTTTAGCCTCTCATATCCATATTCAATATCTGTATTTGTGTTTATATGGGTTTACTGTGTGTGTGTATGTGTTGAGGATGAATATTGTCTAAGGCCCTAAACATATGTCCCATTTTTTCGTGCCCTCAAATCCTTTACAAACAATAACAGTGGCATGACATGGCGATTACAATCATTTATCATCATTTGCGGACATGTTTTGGCTGCTGTTCTTCTTTAAGTTAGCCGCTAACTGCTAACAGCTGCATTTTAAATTTCCTGTTGTGAGTTGCTCAAACAACACATCAAAACATCACACCTGTCTTACCCATGGTCCCGTCCTGCCTATCCCAGCTGACACTGGGGGAGAGGCGGGGTACATCCTGGACAGGTCGTCAGACTATCACAGGGCTGACACAGAGAGACAGACACAGAGAGACAGACACAGGGAGAACATGCAGACTCCTCACAGAGGAGTGGAGCTTAGGATCACAGTGAACTCTCTTTCTGGGAGGCGACAGTGCTAACCACTACACCTCAGAGCCACCTCGTAAATAACAGTCCGTGGTATATATGGAGGAGAGGTTGATCATTATAGCGCAGAGCTACCGAGAAGTTTAAATTTTTCTTACAACGTCTGGAAGAACATAAGCTCTGAACTCGGGATTTCTCATAAGTAGGTTAGGATATGGTGCTGGTTATAGTCTCTTAGCAACAGCAGGCGCAACCTTCCTCCATGCCCTTGAAAGTTGGCACAAGAGCACCCAGTGCCCGACCTTACATTTCCAGGCGGTAAAAGAAGCAACGTGTTGTCCCTAACAGTTGTTAGAGCCTGCAGATAAGAACAGGATTCATCTCCTTAATCAGAGAATTATTATTATGGCCTCCGTGACGTTCACCAACACCCACCTGCGTGTGTGTGTATGTGTGTGTTTGTGCACTTTGCTGTGTGTGTCCGTTAAATAAAGCTTGTAATTGTGCTGGCAGCTTTAGGGCTCCCCAGTGGTGACGGGGAGGAGGGGTTAGTGTGTGTGGGTGTGTAGGTTCGTGTGTGAACCTTTGATGCACACACACATGTCAAAGGATGAAATAGTGGGGTGACAAGGGGCCAATTAATGTATCGTATCTGTTTTTCTTGTTGGTCTCTGTGCCTGCATTGGGTTAAAAAGCAGATGAATAGGGGTAAATATAATTGTAGAAGTGTGTGTGTGTGTGTGTGTGTGTGTGTGTGTGTGTGTGTGTGTGTGTGGTTTCCATGCGCATTGGCCCCTAACAATAAGTAGTGCATTAGACCAGCCTATCTCTATCCTCATCTTTGGCGTACGTGGACACACACACACTCTTAATGAAATCACAAAGCCTCCATATCATTGCTATCGCAGAAAGATATAAACCCATTAGCTTTTTTCCTTTGGGCATGGACACACACACATGCAGACACGCACAGGTTTATCATTACACGCTGTAAAGCTTTTCCAATTGTATTATCCCTCTGATGTCCTTCTCTCTGTTGTCTGTTCCAATGCCTGGGGTGGAGAGGACAGAGGGATAATACAATTGGAAAAGCTTTACAGCGTGTAATGATAAACCTGTGCGTGTCTGCATGTGTGTGTGTCCATGCCCAAAGGAAAAAAGCTAATGGGTTTATATCTTTCTGCGATAGCAATGATATGGAGGCTTTGTGATTTCATTAAGAGTGTGTGTGTGTCCACGTACGCCAAAGATGAGGATAGAGATAGGCTGGTCTAATGCACTACTTATTGTTAGGGGCCAATGCGCATGGAAACCACACACACACACTCTTAATGAAATCACAAAGCCTCCATATCATTGCTATCGCAGAAAGATATAAACCCATTAGCTTTTTTCCTTTGGGCATGGACACACACACATGCAGACACGCACAGGTTTATCATTACACGCTGTAAAGCTTTTCCAATTGTATTATCCCTCTGATGTCCTTCTCTCTGTTGTCTGTTCCAATGCCTGGGGTGGAGAGGACAGATAGGGTGGGTGTGGGTTTTTGTTTGTGTGTGAGATGCAGAGTGAGATACAGTGTTACTGAAGGGAGGTATCTTTTATAAAAGCTTATGAATATGGCCCGTTTTTGCACTTTTAATATATTTTTTTACCTTTAAGCATTGATGTTAAAGCTTGATAACAGACTGTTCATACCTGTTGGCTTTGCTTTGTTCACATTCGAAATCACACAAGGTACAACAGGATAGGTTGTCTTACTTCACAGTAATAGAGATATTACTGATTTACACCATCAAATTGAAGTGGGAATTATTCATTTGTCTGACCAAAGGTAAGGAAAATCTGAATAGCAGTGAGCGACCACTGTTCAGAGAAAGCTGAACTCATGGGTATTGGTTCCTCTTACTCTCCTATCGTTTCGGTCATTTTCAATATAAAGCAACTGTATAAAAAGATGGACGACTTGCCTTCACTTACCACCACTATGCTTAAGTGAAGCTGAAATGTCCCATACAAATACAGCCACTGCCATCTTGCACTGGTGGCGTCATTAGGAGCCAGAGTCTGCACAGTAGTGATATCTGCGGTGGGGGAGTTCCCACCTAAGCACCTGTCTGACCAAACGCGAGCAGCCCCATTGAATGCGAGCACAAGCATTGGCTGTCACAGCTGTCAGTCATGGCAGAAAATCCCTATTTGTACAATTGAATAACTTATTAAAACCAAACTTTTAATAAAAACACAAAATTTGAACAAATATCAGGGTGAGGAGATCTTCCTTCAGTGACAGAAACCATTTTTGGGAGAAATGTATTTGGTGTGTACTTTGAGTTTTTAGTGTGGTCCTGTGTCCTATTTACTAAAATGAGTGGCAGGCTTTATGACCTATACTGCAGACAGACATCAGGGGCCAATCAGGACTGAAAAGTTACACTTTGGGGAACTGTCATGTTGTCCATCTTTACATACAGTCTGTGAAGCAAACAGCAGGAGAGAGCCGACTATATTCAACTGACGCTATGCCGTTTGGAGCCATATGCAGATATGCCTTGTGTAGCTTTAAATGTCATCCCTAAGTTCCTTGTAGTTTCCACCTGTCATGCTAAGGTGTCCATTGCAACACTAATGAGTAAACAAGGCCAGTAATATTCTAAATGATCATCATCCTACAGCCTGTGTATCCATAGCCTGATATGGCTTATTCATCTGTGCCATAGTGCTCCATTTGCAGTGAAACTAGCAAAACACATGAATGTGCCAAGTCATTTTAATGATAGTTTTTTTAATTAATTTATTACTATGAGCCTCTAAACTGTAGTTTATTTGGAACCAATCTAATATATACTATCCTGCTTCCATAAATATACTTTTCATGCACCTAATGTTAATTGATTTGCAGCTAAAATAGTTCCCAACATATGCACTATTTTATCCTTTTTGGGTAAAATTTGGTAGCAATTACAGTTTCCAACTGATTTCTTTGTGTATTTTTCTTCTTAATGAAGTAGAGAATTGTGATGTGTTTTAAAGATGTTTTACATCAGACAGGGCTGGGAAGTCAGAATGTGCTGAGAAACAGACACATAACACATTGTTGGTTTTGGTACTTGTTTTAGGTTGAGAAAATGTAGAATAATGCTGTCTTTTCTTTATATTTCTTATTCTTTAAAGGTTCTGTCTGTTATTCTCAAGAAAGTTTTGTTATTAATGACACAAGTAAACTGCAGTCAACATCCTGTTGCTCGCTTTTGCAATGCACAGGCACAAGCAAGCACCTTGGCTTCGACCAAAACAGTGACATAACAAACAAAAATGAATGTGACTGACCAGCATCATATTGACAAAATGCTGGAAATAAATTACAGTCATACATAGAATGTGAAATGCTTCTATATTTCATTTGGACCACTGGCTTCATAATGCTAATTTACAGCCAGCTGGCTATCCTTAGCTTACGTTAAGTTCAGCTAGTTGCTAAACTAATATTAGCTAGCTAGCTGTTACTTGTCTACCCTGCATGGATCTGGCATTGAGTGCTCCATAACGTAAGCTGAGAAAGTCATTTACAAACCAGCACGGGGGAGTCTGGATGAATTAAGAAGACTTTTTCCTCTCGTAATGGTAGTTTAGTGTTAGTTAGCTAACAAGAGAGAGACAGCAGACGGCAGCTTCGGGGACACACCTTTGTTAAGCTGCTATAGCAACTGGAGTTGAGCCAGTATAAACCCCAGCACATGGCATCACAGCAGGCTGTTGGCCAGCAGCAGCTCTGGGTCTAACTTGTGTAATGGCAGCAACAGAAAGTTTGCTGATCCGTTTGGGAGTCATGGTGGTCCAGGATCAGTTCCTTGGCATTTGGTCTTGTGTTGGAGGTCCTTCATTGGGACACCACAGAAAAATATATATGAGATAAACACAGCAAGTGTGGACTCTGTGTTGCTGTTAGTGCTGGTCGTTTGTTGACATTAGCGGACTCTGTTTCTAAGCTAATGTTAGCTACCTAGCTGAAAGGAGGCAAGGCACCTGGGAGCACACAAATGTGCATTTTTCACAATCAATCAGTCCCAGGTCCTTTATACAGAAATCAGTCCACACTCCACAGGCTGTTAAAGGCAACACGGAAAGTCAGGGAAGGTCTCAGTTTATAAGTTGTGTCACCCATTGTCAATAAAAAGTGATTAATACATGCAAAAAAAATTACATGCAGTACCTGACAGTTTTCTCATGTAGCAGTAGCTATTTCTCACATCAGTTGTAAAGTTAATGAAGTATGACTGGCGTTGGTGATATTGAAAGTAATTTTTGATATCATCTGCTCCACTGCTTCACTAAGCAGTTGCTCTCTCACCAGCATTGTAGCTACTGTCAGTGAAGCCGTTTTCAGACTTAAAGTACAACGTCCACACATGTCAGTGGCCATTACTTGTGTTTGTGATGATAGTTTCTCTTCTGGGATTCCACTAATCTATGTTTACAGTCAGAGAACCTGTTGTATAGACATTATTAGATGTGTCTTTAAGGCAGGGAGAGTCGAGATATTGTCTGAACAATGGGAGTTGAGGCACCATGTGAGATTTTCCAAAGAGCTCACTATACAAAACTATTCCAGTTAATTTAATTTTCCTCCAACATTCATTTCATTAGAATGTGTTTTTCATTGTTGTTTTTTTCACTTAAGTCTTAGCCATACCATCCATAAAACCACTGTACCAAAACCATTTTCAAAGCTTAACTCTTGACTTTTTGCAACAGCATATTCAAATGTTGTTTGTCTAGCAGCCTGTGCAGGTTGGAGAAGTACTGTTTTTTATACCCAATTCAGAACGGCTGAGTTGCTCAGTTTTAACCCTCATTGTCAATATGAATGGGTAAAAGTGTGTCATCCGGCCTTGTGAACAGGAAAAAGTCCACAAAAGTACTATTTGAAATTACATTTAAAAATATCTGATTTGAATAGATGACCAAAGTGCTTTTAGCAGAGTTTAAACTAGATGACTATCCTTTGAGAGAGCCAGGAAATTAACTCTTTTTTTTTCTTTTATTAAGATTTCTTTTTCCCCAGATGATTCAGTCACCGTCATGTCATGTACCATTTATTCAAATGTTTCTTTCTTTTATAATCAGAATTCATTTGGTTGATGTAGATGTATATAAAGGCTCTTGCTGAGCTGTAAATACATGTCATGGCAGTCCAAAGAGAGTTAGATTTTCCTTTATGCATGACTGACACAGGGAAAGATTTAAATTTTAACTTTCATTTTAAAATAAATTTCCAAACTTCTAAATTAAACAGCAGTTGTTGTCAGTATTTGAATTAGAATTAGAAAGAACTACAAATAAACCAATTTTGATTTAAGGTTGTCATAAAAGTCAACAGGGTTGAATGCGCTCCATAGCACCTATACGTCTGCTCACAGTATATTGTGTTTTTTGAGTACAGATACAATCCTCCGTACAAACACTGGCACTCACACACACACACACACACACACATCCCAGCGGTGGGCCCAACTCCTAATGTGCTAACAAGCTCCCTTTCTCCTCCCTTCGCCTCCTCTCCTCCTCCAGTCTCCCTCAGTCTCAAGTGATCGCAGGAGTTGAACACCGCCACAATGAACTGCGCCGCGGGAGAGAGAGGGAGAGAAAAGGGCTGAAATGGCGAGAGAGAGTGAGAGAGTAAGAGCTGGAGATGGCACGAACACCTCACTCTCTCCTCTCTTTTCAGCCACGCACAAGAAAATGAGTTTCTGACTCGATACAAAAGAGCCTTTTTATCCGCCCCCTCTCTCCTCTATCTTTCTCCTGTCCGCCTTTCTTTGCTCTGCTTTCTCCCTTTTCTTCCTCACCAGCCTTTTTCCCCCTCTTCCTCCCCTTATAATTTTCCCTCTTTTTTTCTCTTTCTCCCTCTGAAAGAGAGATATTTTTCTGCTAATGACTTAATAAGAGGAGCCATCTGAAATTCAATTACAGTAGATTTTGTAGCGACGACTGCCATTTGGATGGAGGGATGGATGAAGGCAGAGATGTGTGAATGCGATGCAGATCTATTTTCTTTGACCTCTCATGGGTCTCTACGTTGTGATAGTAATAATAATTTCTTGCATGGTATTATGAGCTGAAAATGTATTATCTCGTAAACTTGTTATTATCAGACTCTGCACACCTATGGTCCCCCCACACAGGTGTTGTCACATATTTTAGCAGATGCTCAATGCTGTGGTTGTGTCAAAATTCCCATCATACTCTCTGTAGTGCACTTTATTTACCCATCTACCATTTTAAATCAGTGTTCAGATTCTGAGTATTAAATTTATGCTTTATATAGTGCCTTTTTTTCCTTGTTGGACGCAAGGTTGAAGATTGGAAGGAGTAACTTTTACCTGCTTTTGCCCAGGTGGCAACATTGACTCTACTTTCACAGCAGACTGGTCATATTAGGAAAAGCACTGGTGTTATGGTGTTTTAGTCAGCCAGTATGCACAACCAGAAGCCTGAAACTGAAGCAGCTAAGTGGAATTTAGCCGTAATTAATCTTATTTACAACTGTGCTTTTCTTCATTTGATGTGTCAATATGTCCTCTGCAACTAAGGAATATTGTTATTGGTTGATAGAATTTGTCATGAAACTCTACTTACTGTAACTTCAATAAATTACTGTCCTTATTAAGGTCAGGTAAGCAGAATTCTTGAAAAGGAAAAAAAATCGGGAGTTCCCTCTTCCTGCTCTCCGTTCTCTGTCCTAAGCCCCTCCCACCAGACCACCATGGACATATGCATGCATTTCATACAGTAACTCAGTGTTTCCCATACATGAATTTATGTAATCATAATTCTTGTGAAGTTGTGTGCAGTGCATTGGCTCAGCCCCTCTTTGCCCCACACTATTTCTCTATTTATCACACCACAGAAGAGTCAAGAATTAGCTAGCCACCTCGTGGTCCCTCCACCTCACAGCTCGCAAGACTGACCTTTGGTCGGCAGCTGCAGTGGCCTGAATTCAGCCAGCGCAGATCCTTTCAGCACCAGGTGCCCCTGCGGGCTTGTGGCCAACAGCAGCAACAGAAAGTTTGCTAATCAAGCTGGGAATCTGCATTGTCCGGCTCTCTGGAGCTAAAGTTTGCACTGGCTGGATTTGTGTCTCCTGAGGTGCTGCCTGCTCTCCTGGCAAGGTAGTTTTGTGTTAGCAGGGATGAGGCGGAAGACACGCTTTGTCGCTAATATGAGCTACATCAAGATAAACTTTTGGCTTCAGTTAGCAGAAGGCTAAGCTCTTAGCAACATTTTCTCTCAATTTCCTCAACTCTTTGCCAATATTGATGTGTTTTATTATCAGATGCTCTTTGAGACTCTTTTGATATGTCAGTCTTTATTTTTTTGGGTTGCTTTGCAATTAAGGTAGATGTTGCCAATGCTGGAAAGTAACTTTCTGGTGGATTCTCCGCAACTGAATCTGACTTTCACTGGAGGGATTTGCATGCACATCAACAGAAGCTTATAGACAGAGTGCCCTCTTTCTAAAATGACCACCTCTCATAATGGGCTAGATTTCAAAAATTGGAAAGGGAGCCAAGAGAGAAGTCTAATTTCTCTTAGACCCATTTAATTGCACTATGCTTTAAGTTTATTATGGGAATTTGGCCCAGTGAAGCCATGAATTGCCTACTTCAGCTTCAAACAGAGTAATTGAAACCACCTGTGTGGGGGCACAGGGCCTTCAATCATCCTAAATATGAGGGAGATGTTACTGCTTATGTAAAAGTTTTGCATCGATAGAGCATCCATCTCTCCTGAGGTTGCCTCTTCCCAGCGGAGAGCTGGTGTTTGTGACACAGTGACATCAGGCAGAAACCCACGCTGAGAGGAAGAAAGACGGACAGAGAAATAAAGGAGGGAGGGTGAAAGAGTGAAGAAAAGTGAAGTGATGTTCCTGTAATTTATCTCAGCAGTGGTGCCATGCCCATGTATTTATCTCTTTCTCTTGTCCTTGTTCTTTCTTTGAGTTTTCCCTGCTTCTGTAGACTTCTGTAGACTCTTTCCCGCAGGTGTCCTTTTTCAACTTTGCAGAAATTACGAAACACTGGCCTTTTATAGAGCAGTGCATTTCTAAAAACTTGCAGATACTGTTTACAGATACTTTGCGTAGGTGCTGCTTCATACAGAAACACAATATCTAAACACGATATAAAAATGATAGTATTGTTTGCAGGAATAGGTCTTAGTCCTAATTGCATTACATCCACACATCTCTCCCCCTGTCTCTCTCTTCTCACACACATTCACTCACCAAAGGCACCTGAGGTGGAAGTGTGATGCAGGGGAGAGGGAAGCAGGAAATGGCAAACGGCGAGAGAGACTCAATGTGTGAGACACTGGCTTGATGCTCTGTGTGTGACTGCTGCTCTTCTCTCAGCTCTCTCCGGGAGACACACACACACTCGCATCATGTTGTTACCTAAATATCCTCCTTCCCCTGTCTCACCCGCGGTCCTCTCCTTTCACCTCCTCTGTGACTTGCTGCAGGATTCTTACCCTCCTTACCTCTTCACCCTCGCCATTTCCTCCCTGTTTTTTTACACGTTCTCTTCCTCCCTCAGCAGCTCGCTTTCTTTGCAACTCTCGCCTCCATTCCCTCTCCAACTTTATTCCTTTGCCTTTTTCAGTATGATTTAAGTAAGGGATTGGAAAGAATTTCTAAAACAAGAACTGCTATTTTTAGATTTTAAAGTCCTCGAAGTTCCTGTGAAATCAAGTGCGGTTGATTTCACAGAGCCGCGTCATCTGTCCAAAGTTTATTTAAGTTTTCTTCCTCTCTGCTTTGCCAGCTTTTCCTCCCATCCCCTCCTTCTCTAGCCTCCTCCTTCCTCTTTAACTCTGCCAGCGCAGTCTGTCCCTCCACTTTAAAGGAGCCATATTGTTGTTATTATCATTTTCTCTAACTGGATCAGTTACCATTAGACCTGAATCTTTCTTCTTCTGAGGCCCATAGACCTGCTCTCTAACCCAATAGAAAACCCATGGGAGCTATTACAGATGGCCGACCCATTCACAATGCAGCCACACACACACGCACACACACACACAGAGAGAGAGAGAGAGAATGAGGTACAAACACACAGATTTCATTCTGAAGATTCATTGGGCTAATCCCATCACACACTCAAACAGGGACACATGCACTTACATACACACATTGTGCCTGTTCACAACCACTCTTATCAAATACAGACACACACACTCATTGAAAATCATTGGTTATTGGAGCTCACTGAGCAAATGGTAATACTATTGGGAGATGATGGGAGTGATATGTGTGTGTGTGTGTGTGTGTGTGTGTGTGTGTGTGTGTGTGTGTGTGTGTGTCCAAGAGACTGTAACGGCTGCATATGGCTGTCATTATGGTTGGATGTATGAGTGGGACTAAGGAAGAGAGGGTAAATGTCATTCTATCAATGAGGTTATCGCTAATAGATGGACAGTTGAAGTCCTGGTTTCCATTTACTGTGCTCTCAGCTGAATCCCTGCGCCTCCCTCTTTGAATTCATCGCTGAAGGCTGCAATAGTAGGTGATAAAAGGGCTTTGGTTTCCTTTTTTTTTCTTTTCGGCCACAGCTTTCTCAGTAAATTCACATTATGTTTTTATCTGAAATACACTGCTTATTCAATATATTTCATTATGTTTTATATTATACTTGTCTTTTCTGTTATTCCGTTTCTTATTTGTGTTATTTTACAGTGCCTATTTCAACTTTTTTATTTTATTCTCATTTCTGTTACGATTCGTTTTCTGCTCTATTCTAGTGGTTTTATTCCATTAACCTCCAGATATGTTTTTATTTAGAAACTAAGTAACCCTACGACACTTACTAGTGATAGTCCAGTAATTCCTTATTGTGCATACATTTGGTAGATGAACAGGAGACAGAAGAAGCATCTTTAAGTAATTAATAAGTAAATACATGTATAGATATATCCTTTTTTGCTGAAATATTTAGTTAAAGGTTTTTCAGTTTATTTGAAATGTGTAGATCAAGGGAAACATTAAAACAGTCCAGAATGCATACAAGTTTATACTTAAATCTTACTTAAAAGTAAACTTTTGTGATTTAGTCTCCCATTAGGTTTTGGACTTTGAGATACAGATTTAAAAAAAAAAAAAAAAAAAAAAAGAATGGCTTAAATCTGTGCAGTGATGTTCTGACCTTTATTTTCTGAGATAATGCTGATGACATCAGATGTCAGAATTGACAAAGCTCCAAATATGTTCCAGTTTAAGCTTTTTGCTCCTTTCTTGTTCTGTTTATATTTGTGTTTTTCTTTTTGCGTTTGACCTTGACCTTTGACCTCAGCTATGAGGAGCGAGCCCGCTACCTAGAAACCATCGTACAGCACCACCAGGAGCCAACCACATTTGAGGATTACGCAGCACGAGTCTACAGTCCTGCTCCCTGCACGCACCTGCCCTCTGACACTGGTAAGACACAACCTTTTGCCCTGTGAACCTTCCAGTATCCACAAATATTGTGCCACAACAGCACCTGTCAATCAAAGCCTTGGTGATAAGCTTTCAAGAGAACCAGCCACTAATTCACATAGGGTAAATGGCAGTCAAAGTTTGGAGTAGCAGTCAGGAGCACTGACACTAAGCAGTGTACTACTGTGGATGGGGGTAGCAGAAAAATGTATTTTAGCCACCTGAGAAAACTCCCACAGAAAAAAATCAATATCACTTTAAATACATGCCATACTTTATTTTAAGATTGTTATTTATTTATTTATTTTGGCTTTTTATGCCATTATTGGATAGGACAGTTTTTGCTCTCTCCAAAGCCAGACTTCAGATCTTCTGTTGCCTCAATCAGTTGGTTATTTTTTGTTATTGCTTTTTTTTGGTGTTTGAAGGGGTTAGTTTGAATTTACCAAAGTCACACAATAACACAGACTAACTGATCTAGGCAGCTGTAGACCAGCAGCTTCCGTGTTCAGCGAATTAAAATGACTTTTTTGTCACTGTAGTCTAGTGGCTTCAATTAGAGCATAGATGTGGAAGTGAAGCTGTTAACAACTTCCCCTGTCAGATATGGCTGTCTGCAGCAATGTAAAACAGTGAATATATTCTAAATATAGTGTACTCTTTCACTGTTGCTGACTTTTTTTTAGGTGGCTAAGAAACATTTTGCTGCTGCCCCCATCCACAGCTGTACTTTGCTTAGCTTCTGTGTCAGAACTCATGCCTGCTTCGCCAAACTGCATGCTGACCAACATCTAATGTATGTAATACTAACTAAGGAATACTAACTATGGATAAGTACAATTCCTTTAATTCTTTAAAGATTTACTCTGAAGTAATGCAAAGATTTAATCCTAAAAACAAATGCAAGTACTATGAACTGATTCTAGACTGTAAACGACAAACTGTCTTTTTGACACACACACACACACACACACACACACACACACACACACACACACACACACACACACACACACTGGCAGCTCACGGTCTGATTCACAGTCTTGTATCTGCTGAGTTCTGTTTTCTGTCCAAAGCTGTGCTCAGCTTTTTTCTGTCTCCAGAGCATCTCTGAGGAATTAACTGACATCTGATCAGCCGTAGAGATGCCAGGCATGCACATGGGAGTTTTATTCTACTATATATGTTTCCTGTTAAGTTTATTAGACAGATACTGATCATTTTTGTCCGTAATGTGTCTGGTTAAGTGTAATTTAAAATAGTGTGTCTCGCACGTAATCAAATTATTTATAATAATTTGATTTTGCAGCTAAGCCACACATTTTCTTTAGACGGAGGAAACATATAAAGGAACACAACTGTGTGACATATCTGTATATTAATGTGACAGTTTGTAGGAATACAGTGACCTATGTTTAACTTTGTTTCTTTTCTGGTCAAGCAGATGTGTGTGACTGTGAATGTTTGTCTGAATATGTGTATAATTGATCACTGTTGTTTTTCTCGTCCAACTGCTCTTCATCTCACCAGCTGTTGTGTCAAAATATTAATAATTGTACAATAATCAATCTGGTTCGAGGCTGAATAACATTAAGCACAACCTGAAGTGCTATTATATCCCCTAAAATGTTCATTTGGAATATTACATGGTACTGAAATCCCCTGTCAGAATTAGTATAGTGCGCTTTATCAGGTTGTCAGTGTGTTGTTCAGCCCCAAATCACATTTCAGAACACAGGATCAAAAAGTCAGATAATAAGATATTAGGGCTAGATTTTCCTGATATTCACTTATTTCAGTACTTGCACATATAAATTGTCCTAATATATTAGTCCTACTATGTGTGTCATGTCCAAAATTTGGAATTTATATTGTATTTTTGACTTATTATGGACAGCATAATAATCCTGTGTTTTGAAGTAAACCTTACTCAAATTACTGCAACACCACCCCCCTCCATCTCTCTCTATGTCTCTCTCTCTCTACCTCTCTATCTCCCCCTCCCTCCCTTTATATTACTTTACAGATTCCCCTCCCCTTAACAACACAATGATCATTCTTCTCTCTTTCTGTTTGTTTATTTTGATTTCACCTGTTTTGTTAATTTTCATATTTATTTATGTATATTTTCAAATTATTTTCCTGTTCTATTTTGTTTTATTTGCCTTCCCATTTTTTATTTTCATTTATTTCATTTTATTTTGTTTATTTTTTATTTTTTTTTTTTGCCCCCCTCCCCCTCTTTCCCCTCCCTCTCCCCTCCCTTCTTTAGATCGTAATGTCTCACTTGCCTATAGCTAAAAGGTAAGCCTGGTCACATGATTGACTCGCCCTGTTCTGATTGGCTCTTCCTACTGACTTTCGCCTAACCCCCGCTCTCCTCCGATTTCTCCGTTTTCTCAATTTTTTCACTGTCTGTTTTCTCCTTTGTGTTTTCCGCAGTGTAAGCAGGTCTGCATGTGTTTATAGTTGTATACTATTTAAAAGGAAGTGTCATTTTCAGCTCATCTGTGGGTGTACTTTGGTATGACTCATGATGATTTGATAGTTAAGAGGCATGAGATTATGATTTATTCTTTTCTTTTTTTGATCTGAGTAATTAATTCCATTTCATTATGGAACTTTTCGTCTTGAAGCACGGTGTGTGATGTTAGCCCCATTTCTAAACACTGACATATTATCAAATTATAAGATTATTGGGGTGAACAGTAGATAGTAGCATATTTGCACGTCTAATAGAGCAAAATTGGGAGTCATTTTTGTGTCCATCTGATGAATGCAGTCCAATAATCACTCTCCTGTTAGCTCTGTTTTGGTCTCCACCGACTCCTGGGAGAAGTATCCGGCTCAATAGCCGCTTAAGGCCAGATTCACACTGGACGGGGAAGCAGTGCGTGACGGCAACCTCAGCAAACTGCAGCATGTTTCACACTCATGGTACTCACACTGGCAGAGTTGTGGCTGTGACGCTTCTGCAGGGCTGCCCGCTGCTATAAGTACTGTATTTATACATTTATAAGCCCAAATTCCACTTATTTATGAAATCCTGCAAGCTCCTGCATTGTCAACAACATGGCCCTGCAAATATTTCAAAATAAAATGGCTTGTGTCAACAACTGATTGGATTCTGTGGACAGAAATGTTGTCAGAGGACTTTTATTTTGAAACAAGAGCAGGAAAGTTTGAGTAAAGCAGATATGTTTCTAATTCCTCATCTCTTTGGCAGAGAGAGATTTTTAAACTGCTGTAACTTGTTAACACAGGCGCGTAAAAAAAAACAAAAAAAACCAGATTTGGCAGCACTCACACTGCGTCTGCGTCTCGTGTGAATCCAGCGTGATGCTTCTCTATGATTCCCAGATATTCACTATCTGGGCCTACCTATCTGGGGTAGTAAATCTTTCACTAAAAACAGGAGAACAGAAATGCCTCCAGTTTATTTTTTAAAAAGTGTGTGACTTTTATTCCTTTTAACACTGTATCTGCATCATACGAAACTACACTCAGTGGCACGATGAAAGTGATAAATCCTTTTCTAACAAAGTGAAACTTCTGCTCTTCTGTCTGTTGACTCACTCAGTAATTTTCCTTTTTGCTCTGTTAACCTGCGACGTCACACTGACCTGGTGAAACTTTACCTCTAACCTTTTGTATGCTCCTCTCTTCCTGGTTTTGATATGACGTAGTACTGTAGCACTGCTCACACACACACAGTGCGCACACACACATTGAATGTGTTGCTTTAAACTAACATTAAAGTTTTGTTTACTCTTCAGTAGAGTTGGCTGTGTTGTTACATTTGAAATGATTACATTAGTGGTAAGGATAAGCAAAATTCAGCCACAGATTATTCATAAGTTATGTTTTCCGTATCATCATACATGTTGACATATTGTTTCCAGTGTTTGTGTGTTGTCAGTCTGTTTGTGTGTTGTGTCTTTCCATTCTGTCTGTTGAATGTTTTTCTCTTTACGTGTGTGGCAACTTCTCTTTCTTTGTTTTTATTCATTTTTCTGTTTTCTGTTCTCTGACCATCCCTCCTTCACTCTCCTAAACTGCTCCTTTGCCTTCTGCGTATTTTATACCTTCTTTTTTTCTCCTTATCCATCTCTCTTTCCTGTCCATTTCATTTTTTTCCCTTTCCTTTTATTTGATCTCTTCTCTCCTGGTGTTTAAATTGGTCCTGTATCCTCCTTGCTTCCATCTTCTTACCTATTTTATTGCTGGCCCTTCTCTCTTTTCTTTTTGTTTCCTTTCCTCAACTTTCCTCCCTGTCCTCTCCTTTCCTTTACTCCTCTCCTCCTCTCTAGAGGAGCATAGTGTTATGTATATGATGGTCCCTAAACCATTAGACAGCTTTAACCTGCTCAGGGTGAAGGGGAAGGGTCTGAAGCAGAAGGTCCTTCATGCTAGCTGTGAATGGTATGCTTCATAGATAGAAACCTTGTGTATTTTAGTGTCATCTGTAGACCAAGTGGTCACCTTTTTTTAATTATTTTATTTTTTTTAGTCTAGTTTACTCATCTAGTTTTCCAACAGCTCATTTGGAAATTACTTGTAGCCAGAAGTGAGTCACGCTTGACTAACTTGTAGCTCATATAAACTGTAAAGTCAGATATGTGTCGCCTTTCTAAAAGATATGTGATGCAAAAGTCAGTGATTTTCACAATATGTAGTGGCAGCTTAAATCAGGACTGAGCTTCACATCTACTCCCGACTAGCTCCGGATGCCAATATGACATCAGAAAAATACAGATGTTGGGTTTTATTCCTTATAAATTACAACTAAATTACGTTATTCTACACCAAGATGATGTTAGTATGAGATGTTTGGAAGACTTTACAACAGAACTTAAAACCAACAAGATAGGGCTGGGCAATAATATATTAATGTCTTAGATTTTTGATACCATAATACTGCAAGCATTGTCTTTTCCTGTTTTTTAAAAAAAGTTTAATTAATTACAGTAGTGGTGCTAAGTGGTGTTATTTTCTGAACTTATAACACTGTTCTAGCTGTTGTATTACTTGTCTTTAGTCACTTAGTAATAATAGCCACATTACTGATGATTATTTATTTAAGAAATCTCGTGTATATAAGTATTTTGCAAAAGCAACAACAGTCAACTCCAGAATAATGCAGCAATATCGATATTAAGCTACCTTGTCAAAAATGTCACGATATTTGATTTTTCTTCATCTTGCCTAGCCCTACATTAAAATATCATCGTCATCTATTGTCAATTTATTACCTCAAATTAACGTTGAAATTGGACATTATGCTGAAGTTATGTTTTGTCGCCCGATGTCACAACTTAATTCAACTAGATATCAACATCTAACAACACTGGGGGCCGGCTTTACTGGAAGCTGAGCACAAACGAATGACAGCCAATTATAGCTCCAGAGACAAATGAGCTGATACTGAAGTGTTGATAGGGAGTGTCAGCACTTTGCCATAACTACATTAAAACACTTGTCAATCATATCGTGCCTCTGCATCATATATGTGTATATATACAGTATTGTGCCACAATCTTAGGCCACCATAGATTTTTTCTTTGAGAAAGTTATAATGAGGACATAATATATACATTTATTGCTTCAAATCAAAATCAAATCAAATGTTATTTATAGAGCGCTTTTCATACATTTAATGTAGCACAAAGTGCTATACAACTTAAAAACATTAAAAAAAACAACAAAAAAAAAAACATATGAACCAACCCCCCTCTCCTGGTCCACCCATCCCCCAGAACACAAAGAGAAAGATAAGATGGATTGGATAAGAAACATGGCTAAGCACAGACAACTAATTGCTTAGTCTGTTTATAAAGATACAAAGAATACAGAGAACATGTACAATGTTTTAAAACAGCAAAAAAGTCCAAACAAAACAGCTTCTTCTGACTCAAGTCAATATTTAGTGTGAAACATGAAATCATACAACCATAATAAAAGGTAGCTCAAATAATCAATATTGAGCTTTGGACATGTCTTTAATGCTACCTGGTGTAAATACACCAGAAGATTATTATTGTAAATCTCATATTGTCTGACTAACAGAGTTCAAGACATGCTAAGTGGAAAAGGAGGTCACAGTAAATATTTGCAACTTAAGGCTGATGAGGTTGTTTTATTCTGAAATATTTGCATTTTTAATACTGTATACTGGTGGAAATTTAGTAGAGAGACTATTGAGAAATAAATATCTATGTCACTATAACCTTGCTAAAATAAAATTCAGAGTGGTCTAAGACGTTTGCACAGTGCTGTATATGTGTGTATATACATTTATATATATATATATCTCAAAATGTAGGCGTTAAAGATCTGATGTCAAAACAAGTTTATCAATGTTAATTCCACATTTAGTCTCAGAGGTCCTCACAAGGAAGAAACACATTAAAACAGAAAATCTGTTTTTCTAGGATGCAAGTCAGTGTAGGAGTGTTAAGGATTTAAACAAACCCAGTATATACACATAGAGCTTGTATATTGCCTGTTTTTCTAGTCTGTCTGTCTGAGTCTGCCTGTGTCCATCGCTCTGTCTGTCCTGTCTGTGTGTCTGTAGGAGTTTGCAGTCTGGCTCAGTAGAACATCGTGGAGCGTGATGTAATTTTCTTGTTGTCCCTTCTTCCTTTTCATTCTCTTATTTGCCTCCTCTCTCCTCTCCTTTATCCCTTCATCCTCCATCAATCCATCCTGATCCTCTTCACTTGCCCCCTCACCCCCATCCGGTCCCCGCCTCCTCCTCCACCCCCCTCCTCCTCAGGCTCCTGCCTAGAGATTCTTCGGGGAGAAAGTCCGGCTCTTGGGGAGGCCGGGAGCGACTCGGCGTCCCCCATGTCCCCTCGGACTAGCAAGAGCCGCATGTCCATGAAGCTGCGGCGCTCCTCTGGATCGGCCAATAAGACTTAAGATCTCTAAATTACACAGACCATGTCACAATGATCAAACAAAAGTTTTTCTCCAGAGTAAATTTGGTCAACAATTGCACTTAAAAGTACAGTAAATTAAACATGACACAGAAAATAAATATACTGTTGTGGAGAAATTCACTTAGATACTTATTTCCAGCAGGACGCGTGGTGGGTGGTGTTCTCAGGAATGAGCGTAACCATCAGGGCTGTCAGTAGAACTTCAGCAGAATGCTTTGTCACAAAGTTGTATTCTCAAAAACACCCGTAATAGTATTTTGTGGACTATATTACACTGTAAGTTTGTTTTGAATTGCTCACAGCTGCTGCATTTATCCTTGGCTTTGCTCTAAAAGAACCCCCTCAGAACCCAGCGCTGCAGCATGCTGATCTTTGCCACGGTAGAAGTGCAGCCTTAGCAGCGCAGTATTAGTTCATTTAATCTGTGCCATGTTAGAAAACTCCAGTGTAACCGGGACTGTAAAAAGCTTAAGTGTGCCACATTATACACTGTCCTTTTTCAGAGAGCGCGTTCAATGATATCAAACTGCAGAACAAAGAGGAATAATAGCAGAGGTTGGACAATGGATGCTTTGGGAAATCTGTATATTTGTACTATAGTCGGTCCGTGTGTGTACAGACAGAATCATGAGTTTTGATATAAAAAGGATGAATTCAGAGTGATTGCATCTGTAGTGCTGCATGGAGAAGCAAGATAAGGTCTATTTTTGCTCTGAGTACTGAATTAGGCTGATAAAAAGATAAAAGCAGAGGTCAGTTTCAGTCCTCATAAAATGTAAATAGTAATTGTTTGCTAACAATAAAACAAAAACTTTAGTCGTGGGTATGCTCTCAAGCCAAAAATGTTCCGTTTGAATCCAGAAGAAAATCCATGCTTGAACTTGTGGGACTGAAAGCGGACCGTTTGAGTAAAGCGGTGTGAGAGTCAGTGTTAAAGTAAGGATGGAAAGTACAGGAGAGAGAAGCGCTTTCTAGAAAATGAATAGAGAAACTGATCAAAGAGGAAGCACTTGTTACATAAAGTTTCGTTTTTTGTGCTCATGCTGTAAAATGTGGACAAGCACTGATGTTCATTTCATTTATTTTCTTTGTTTTTCTTTTTGTTTTATTTTTTAAATTGACTGTAAATTGTGTTTTGACCCGAACAAGAATGTTGCTGTATTTTTAAGTTCAATGTCACTCCGTCATCTGATGCAATGGAACCACAGCTTTTCTTTATCGACTCTATATTCTGTATATCTATATATGTATGAGTATAAATATATATATATATAGTAGATATATGAATATCTATAAGGATATGTACAGTGTGAGGAGGCTTGTTGTGTATATACTGTAATGTGAGAATAGCTGCCAAAGCCAAACTGTGGTTTAAATTAAGACCACATATCCGCTTAAAATGGGTTGACACTACAAGATTTTATGCTTTTCATAACCAGTTTGCACTTCATTCTCTAGGAATCTAAAGGTAATTTCATTTTAGTGCTTTTCTGTACTGTTGATACCTGAAACCTTGTTAACACAGCCAGATTGAGGAAGTTTCAGGCTGTCAGTTTTTTCCTCGTTTTTCACCTTTGACATATTGCTAAATGAGTCTTTTGTGGCAGGTTTAGTTATGGACTATAATTTTCAACATGGTAGCGGTGGCAGAAGGAGGAAAAACAAAGTGTATAAAAGAGAGATGCTGTAGAAGCAAGGCCAAAGAGGGACAGAAAGGAGAAACGTCAACTTTTCACTTAGATATGATGGTTTGTGCTGCTTCTTTTTTTTTTTTTTTGTCTTCTTTTACTCTGCTCTTAAATTTAGACTCATCCTCAGTTCCAGTTCTGGATGGAGGGGATCCGCATGTAATTACAATCCAGAAAATTCAACACTACCATTTGTGTATTCAACCTCTTCATTTTAGCACTTTGTCAGCTCAGCTCACTGTAAAAAAAGGTTTTAACTTTAAACAGTTAGGCTGCCTCAAAATTTAATGTCCACTGAATTTAAGAAGACAAGGTGATTTTTTTGTGATTCAACTTGCCTTCAATTTAGTCAACTTAAAAATTTAAGGTAGCCCACGCATCATTTTTTTTAAAGTTAAACAAATTGTTGGGGTTTTTTGTTGTTTTTTACAGCGCTCAGATAAAACTGACAAGGTTTCAGATTGGATCACATCGTTTATGTACTTCAGGTTTTTCTTCACAAACGGTCACAGCTGTGTTTCTCCGGGGCTTATCAGGATTAAACGTTCTTCCATTTAGTTTACACGCTGGCTTGTTTGCCGCGCGTCTCCATTAACTCCCTTTTCCCTGTCCTTAGGAAAGGAAACATAAATACATAAAGGTCTTTATTTAAGAAATACAGGTCTGAGCTGAAAGGTTTTGCATCATGCTCCACTGCTTGAAGAAAGTGTATTCATGACTGCGTTTTCTGTTACTGTTTGATTTCAGCCATAGATTCTCTGTAGAGAGAAAAGGGATTGTTATTATCATTATGAAATCTTTTTTTTTTTTTACCCCTCTGTGGGGTTGAAATTGTTAATCAGTGTAAAGTGAGGTCAAATCCATGTTGTGTTACTTTGTATGTGAATATTTGAATTCAGCTGAGTTGTCCCTCTAATTTAATTATTGCTGTTACAGTTATTATTGCTGAGTTTGAAGCACCATTGGATGGTGGCGACTTGTGGTTTTGTAGCCCCGCTGCACTCTGGGAATGATCTGTACATGCTGTATGTAGACCTCCTGTGAGTCACCGACTGCGTCTCGATTCACTCGCTTACATCCTGTAAACACTTTGACAACCTGATCCTGCAATGTAAAATCTGACAAGTTGATCTTACTTAAAATAATATAGGAAACCAATTACCTTGAAAAGGGGAAGTAAATATGACTATATATATATATAATTTTTAAGTTTACTTAAGATTTAGTTGTATTTGCTCAATTTTGTGAAGTTGTTGCAACTTAAAAATGACAAGCTTAATTAAATCAGTCTTTCTAAGTAACTTCAGTAAACCAAGTTTACAGTGCTATCTGTCTGTATTTTGCTGTTTGCAAACAAGTCAATCATATCACTCAAACATGTTAACAACCCAAAACTCGCTGATCTCCAAACTTCATCAGTGGCAGAATCCTCTTAATCATGATCAAGTTAAGTCAAACTAACTTAGTTTACTGAAGTTGCAAACACTTGAAAAGAACAAGGTAGTTTCTTTGTCATTTCTAAGTTGCATTAAATATTTGTTGACATGTTAAAGAATATACAAATATGAATGATTTTTTTTAACTAGCAGGATACAGATATATAACAGTAAACTTGGTTTACTGTGCTGCTAAAATGCAAAGATTGATTTGCTTAAACTTAATATTTTCAAATTGCAACAACTTAACTATTTAAGTGCATATAACTAAAATTTAAGTTAACATAACAATTAGATATAAAGTAAACAGAAATTAAGACCAATAGTTATGTTGAGTTACATTTTTAAGGCAGTTTGTGTCGTAAATTTATTTTTAAAGTCAAATCAGCTTTTCAGATTTTACAGTGTGGCCCACTACCTTACACTCCTTTTTCCATGTTTGGGTTAAAATACCAGTGGCGCCTTGTGATTACCGGAATTGTGTGCTGCCTATATAGTCCCATGGGAAAAATGGGAAATTACACATAAGTTTTACAGAATGTAAATGCTCCGAAGGGTTTCAGTGTTGCAATGAACTCACTCAACTGGACTGAATTCAAATGTTGGACTTTAGTTTAAAAACCTTGCTTGGCAGCAACCAAAATGTATAGAAACCCTAAATTAACAGCAGAAACAGCCCTTCGTTTATAAAATTTGAAACTTCAGTGCCTGTGTTGACGGATGCTCTGAGCGTGAGGGCTGTGATGGATACGGGTTCAGCTGTTGTCCAGACGACAAAGCTGATGTAACTACTGACTGTACATACTGCATGACCCCAGTTCAGTACTAACTGCATGTGTTGATCATATAACAGCTGTATCACAACAACACACACATACACACTCACACACATACTCCTCCAACTATGTTACTGTCAGACCTGTAGTATGTAAACATGTAATGTCTCTTTTGGACACGGAGAGCGTGGATGTGCGATGATGGAATTTGACAATAAATGATTCGTACCACTTGATTGCCAACCCATGCATATGTTATGTTTGTCAGGGACAAACTGGGACTCTTCATTGACCGTACTGTATTAACATTTATTGACAGTAATTTAGAATAAATTTCACATTCAACTTCAAACATATCAAAATAGTACTGTATAGGCTTCATAGAACCACAATTACATTTTTAGCATCATGAAGGCATTTAGCAAATATTCCAACAATAATATATAATCAATAAAGACAAAGACATTTTCTTTTACGAGCAACGCTAAATGTTCCATTTCTGTATGAAAATATTTTATAGCTGAGAACTTTAGTGGCACATTTATTTACTATAAAAGGCATATTATGGTCTGCTTGATGATTTTCCTTTTGTTTTATCTTTTTTATTATTATTATTATTCACTGTACATGAAATAGTCTTTGAGATACAGTTAGGGCATTGATTCTGTCTCCAGTTCTTGGGGTGAGAGAGGTCACTTTCTAAATGTAATTACAGGTCACTACATATTACGCCAGTAGGTAATGTAACACACTAGACTCTCTCTGAGCTGCAGTATAATCTGATTACTTTGCCGCAGAAATATGTTGACCTTGACTTTAAATGTCTGCCATATGTGGAGAAAGTTGTGAAAACCATTGATCAGTGTAAAATTGCCTTCTCATACTGTAATTAGTCATAATCAAAATGCCCTTTCTGTCAAACTCTAGTTCGTCCGTCTTTTGAATGTTCACTATTAACAGCTGAGTTACTTTGATTAAATGTCAAATCATTTATAGAGTGCTGAAGCTGGAAAAAAAAAGATCACAGCTGTGCCAGTATAGATGGGGCAAAGAAAATATTCTCTATATGAGAATAACATTATACAGAAACAATGTGTGACTTATGATTGTATCACTGACTGTATCCTCTGCAACAACAACTTGAATACTGATAAGATATAAAATCATGTGTTTTGCCCTAATGTTTTTGACAGAAGAAATAGCCCTTTTAAGGGTCACTTTAAATTGTCACTTTCTGTCATTTTAAAAATCTCAGAGGTTTATAACACTTTTTTTCTATAAAAGCAGTATAGTTCCACCTGTTATGGTACTGTTAAGATTCTGTTTGTTATTAAGACTGAATAACCTGTGAAGGATTGCAGAAATCCACTTGTGTTGTCAGGACACTGGACAGCGGTTGAGGTTTATTCATGTCCCAGTAGGTTGTTTATTAAGTTTCAGCACCATGGACAGTTCCAGTTTAACTGACTCATATTTATTGTCTAATTTCAAAGAGAAAGCAGGGTTTTGTTTAGTGTAAGTTTATCTTTGTGCAACAACAAAGAAGTCGAGATCCTTACTGACCTTTAAAAAAGGGCACAGTGACTCAACCGCAATCCATCCTGTGACACATAATGATAACCTTTTTGCTTTTTGACCACAGCTGAATAAAACATGCCCAGTTAATAATAGAACCTTAGTTTCATAAATTGTGTACTCAATGTTAATTAAAACAACAAATAGACTGATAATAGGTTCCCCGTAAATAATAACAATGATCATTTTTCCAAATTTTCTGTTGGCTTGTTTGACTCTGTCCGTGTCTCGCGCGCGTTTTACGGTCGCACGGTCATCTGCAGTAGCATGACCTGCCGGTTCTCGTTGGGATGAGATTTGCTAATGTGTCTAGCGAGCCCCGGGGAGCTGAAGAATGTGGACGGACAGTGCTTGCACGTGTAGATTTGCTGCTGCTGTCCGCACTCCCCTTTGCCGCTCTCGTCTCCTTGCGCGTGGAACACGTCCGGTCTGAGTCCTCCTCCCAGAGTTCCCGCCAGTAACTCGTCCCTCATCGCGTGCCACAGACGGTGTTTATCTCTGATTTCAACTGACGGGAAGCGCGCGCCGCACAGGTGACACAGAAACACCTGGCTCTGTCCTCCACTGCTCTCGCGCGCCTGGCCATATGATGCTGGGGGCGGAGATGCGTGCGGTGTCATCTCGTGCGCGGCCAGGTGTTTTCTCAGATACGCTTGTCGGCGGAATTTCTTCCCGCAGTATCTGCACTCATACACTTCGTCCTCCGGTAAGGACTGGACGAACGGTAGAGAGGGGTGCGGGAGTGACGGTCGCTGCTGCTGCGGCAGGTCCGCGCGCTCGTCTGGGTTTAATAGAAGGAGGCTCGAGGGAGGACTGTCCGCTGCTCTCACCTGCTGCAGGTCTAAACAGCTCTCCACCGGGTTCCGGTAATGAAGCGGGGAGTCATAGTGAGGAGGCGCGAGGCTGTCACTGTCGGGGCCGTCCCGCGAGCGGTCGTGGAGCAGCAGCAGGGACTGCTCGCGCCTGATGCGGGAGCTGTCCAGCGCTCCGTGGTGCTGATTAGTGTTGATGCGCAGTAGCTCGTTCTCTTTGCCCTCCATCTCCACCGGCTGCCTCTCGTGCTGAATGAGCCCTCGCGCCTCTTTTAACGGCTGGCTCTTGTTTGTCTGAGTCTCTCCTGCTTGGTTATTTACCGGACGCGGTTTGTGCCAGCGGCGATGGGATGCCAAGTTAGCGGGACAGCTGAAGACTTTGTCGCACTCGGGACACCGGTACTCCACGCGCACTATGCGGGAGCACTTGTGCTGCGCGAGGGAGAACGGGTCGGGGTACTCCTCTTTACACAGTTGACAGATGAACTCTCCCAGCGGCTGATTTCCGCTCATAACGGACGATTTCTCGCGCTGCCTCCTCAGCTCGGGGCTCTCCTTCTTGATCCGCAGACCCAAAACCGGCGAAGTCGTGACCTCATCCTCGAAGTTAAGCTTCCGGTTGATTTTGGGCTTCTTTGTCGGGTTTCCCACGTGCTGCTTGTTGTGTCTGTTGCTGTTCAAGCGTTGATCCTGCTCGAGGAAGGAGCGTTTCCTCGCCGCGTGTTCCTGGTTCATCAGTGTCAGCGGCGGGAACAGGTGCGCGTGACCCATATTCGGGTCATATTTATTATTGTAAGACGGCGCGTGGTGGCTGCTGCCCGCGAGGAGCCTCTCGATAGACGCGGACACCGATGTCGGCGTGGAGCTCACCAGGAACGGAAGCTCCGGTAACTCCGACACAGGAGATGATGTCAGGCACTGACCGGGGAAAAGCGGCTGCTTCTCTCCGTCCTCGTGGTGTTCCAGCAGTCTCGTGCCGACTGGTTTAACGGGGCTGCAGGAGTCTGTTAGTGTCAGGTCGCGTGGCGGTATAGGGGGAGGTGGGAGGAAGCAGGAGAAATCACTATCGGGAGTCAAAACGTCCACCTCGCTCACCTGCTCCTCGGTCTCCGGTAATTGCGCGCGCCGGTCAGCCTCTGCCTCCAACGCTGATTCCACGTGCGGGCTCCACGGCTCTCTGACACCAGCGGAGTCTTCACGGGACACCGGAGGTAGTCCGTCCGACCGTTCAAAAGAGAAAACGTTCAACACATTGTTCTCCTTCGCCGCCTCCGGTTTTGTCTCTTCAAAGTTGTCACAGTTGTTCCTGTCGCTGTCATACGTTACCGGTTTGTTGTTACTGTTATTTCGAGAGCGGTATGACGCCGAACATCGCCGGTTTCTCTTCACCAAGAATCCTCGAGGCATGGTGATGATGACGATGATGCTCGGCGCGTGGCACCACCAGGCGGAAAGAACAACAACTCTTGACTCGAGCCCACTTTCAAGTAGAGCTTTGAAGTGGCGAAGAGAGAGAGAGAGCGAGGGAGAGAGAGAGAGGGAGAGAGGCGCGCGCGCAGGTGTGATGAGAGCACGAGAGAGAGACAGAGGCACAATAGTAGGTTATCTGTGACGCGGTCTCATACACTCGCGCGCCCACACACACATTACACACTTTAATTCGTTTTTGTCCAGGCAAATGATGTGTCTGTCAACAATTACTGTCATCTAAGTTTTTAAATCTTTGTTCCCATGTCCGTTAAAGGTCCCAACACACTGTAAAATTGATCTTACTTAAAATATAACTCGAAAAAGGGAAGTAACTATAACAATTAGTCGTCATTTATATTTACTTTATACTGAAGTGTTAAATGTAATCGACCTTCTGCCGTTTTTACTTAATTTTGTGAAGTTTCTTATGCACTGCAGCAGTTGTTTGTCCCACTCTGTCTGCTGCATGTTTTTTTTTTGCTTGTGCACTCTATAACTGTTCAGATGAACCCTGGAAATTCACGCAGAAGCCCCCAGCAGCTGCTGGAGAAGAGCCTTCTACACCTCTTTCTGCAGCATGTAAGCTCATCCAGTTATTTGTGGTCTCTGATTAACTGCAATGTTACCATTATTACTATTACTGTTATTGTTATTGTTAAACCTTGTTACTAAATGCAGGTCTTAGTCAAATTAAATAAAGTTTATTTGCACAGTGCCAGCTTTATATGAACCGCACAACAGACTGAGTGCAGTGGTGTAACTGTATGTGTATGTTTGAATCCAGCTGCAGGTGCTGCCACACCCACCACCAGCATCGCCAAATCCAGCACACCACCTACCTCCGATGACACACAACCTGAAGCAGGTGAGTTCTGTTAAACTGTGGGTATTGTCTAAAATCATTATCATGGTCATCATCATGGACTTGCTGATCTCACCCAGGGCACCAAAATGGCTGGAGCTGGCCCCAACTGCAATTTGAACTTGACAAGTGAAAGAATCGTGTTTTCTCTGTTAGCAACTTCAGTAAACCAGGTTAGTCTAACTTGAGACTTATCTGTGAGTTCTGTTTTGTTATCACGTTTAAGAAAATGCTAATATGATTGACTAGTTTGCAACCAGCAGAATACAGATATATAGCACAGTAAACTTGGTTTACTGAAGTTGCTAAATTTTAGAAAGATTGATTAAATTTGTCATCTTCAAGAGGTAATAACTTCACAATGTTGAGCAAATTGTGCTAAATTTAAAGTACACTTAGATATCAAGTAAACACACTTCAAGGGGAATAGTTATATTTACTTACATTTTTCAAGGCAATCAGTTTCTTAGATTTTTCTAAGTAAAATCAGGAATATTGGTTGTGTTAATTATTTTGCGGTTCAGCACGGTATTAATGTACCATGTGTGCATTTTCCATGATGATGCAAATAGGCATGTGCAGTTGATGGACATGTATTTGTTGGTCCTCCCCAAAATGTTTATTCCATGGCTATGGCCTTTGGGTCTCTGATTCGTCCTCTGTCATATTGTGGTTTAACCGGTTCTTCCTGACATAAAATGCTCACTTTTTGAGAGCTGCAGTTTTTTTCTTTCATATTTTCCATAAAGAAACAACTTGTTTTTCACACCCCAGTTTCACATCAAACAATTTAAGTATTATTGTGATTAGTGTTTATTCTATTCAGTAGAATTTAGCTTTGTTTTGTAGCATTTAGTTTTAGAGTCATTTTTATAAGCCTGCAGTGGGTGAAATAACATATCACTGCTGTTCCCACACTGACTCTATACCACTTTGTCTTATTTCTATGAGCTGATGTGCCTTCATCTGTCACCGGTGAACATGCAAATGTATATAGACAATGTTGAAGAAGAAAACCTGATCAGATGTGTGTTGGAGTCAGTGTAATAATTAGAAAAGCACCCACGGTGACGTAGATACAGATCGTATCTTTTTAAGAGTACTAATGACCGTTTCTATCCTGCTGAAGAGTCTGATTATCTGTGTCTTTGTTGTCGGCGGTGGGAATACCTCGGGCATAGCTTTCCCTCCGCTGTGTGTGTTTACATGTGCGCGTCCGTGGCGTTATCTCCCTAACAGAACAGAATGACAGTGGTGTGTGTGTGTGTGTGTGTGTGTGTGTGTGTGTGTGTGTGTGTGTGTGTGTGTGTGCGTGTGCGTGTGCGTGTGTGTGTGTAGGGGCTATTCACACGCGTCCCCCCACTAGAAGCTGCTCTGGCTGATAAGAGATCGGACGGAGATTCATCTATCTATCCATCCGTAGCCCCCCACCCCCCCGGGCTTGGCCGGCCCCTCCGCCCGGGCCAGGCGGTCCATAGCCCGGCCAGTGGGCTCAGGCCAGCCGGCGTCGCTCCCTGGAAATCAATCAAGGCGGATGAGCGTGAGAACAAGCTCGAGGGTCGGGCTTCTGGCTTGACGAGGGCCGCCTGGGGACTAGAAATGAGAATAGAAACGAGAGGGGTGCTGGCCAGTCCAGCACTAAAAACTAATTAAGCACCATGCTTTCTGGAGCTTCAGTTTGGTTGTTTTCACTATAATTGTCAGCTAATGTTTCCCATAGAGAGGAAACCTTGACCCAGACTCAGGCTTTATTGACCTGAACAGTGAACAAAAATGGCCGAGGCCTCATTTTTGTAGCCTCATTCGGTTTCATTCCAAACAATTCATCCTACATTTTATTGTCTGAAGCTCCTTTCTGGCAGAAAAAAAGATAAAATGTTAGAAATTACTAAAAAAAAAAAAAAAAAGAAAGAAAACAAGGGGCGTTTCTTGTATTGGGGGCTTTACCCAGACCTCAGGGGGTTCAGGAGGATCCCTATCCAAGATTTATTTGTTTGTTTTTGATAAACAAGCTCTTTTAATGCTCTCTGGTACCTTATTTACTCATGTATTTATTTTTCAAATTAGTTATGTATTGTGATGTGAACAATATTAGTAGTAGTTAGTAATTAGTATGAAGTACATGATACTTCACAAATGCTATTAAAAATCTGCTGAGTTGGAAAAATAGTCAAATGTATGTATTTATTAACAGTGGTTGGATGTAAGTACATTTATTCTAGTCCCATGAACAGAGCGACCGATTATTAGATCTAGGGCTTTTTTAAATTATTATGAAGCCATTTAAAAAAAAGATTTATATAGAGTGGGGAGGATAACAATTAATCGACTATCAATTACTCATTAAGTATTTATTGGACCGTGAAATTTAATCGATCAATTGATAGGCTATGCTGTCAAAGAATGTGCAATATGCTGTTATGGGTTTTGATTGAGGAGAAAAAGAACATTTGATATTGATTGAAAAAAGCAAATGCTTAGCAAAAAAAAAAAAAGATTAATCAATGAATCGATGGTTAATTTTGCAAATAATCACTTAAGGAGAATGCTTGGGATTTGCAACCCTTATATAGACAATGTACTTAGATCTAGGGCTATTTGTAAAACAATCAGGGCTGAAGCCTTAGACGCTCTGGCCTACTGACACCACTGGTCAAAACAAAAAGAAACTAATTCAAAATTATGATTTTTCTTTCTTATAATTTTTACTTGCTCTCATTTTGAACTAAAAGTCAAAATTGTCATTTATTTCACACTACATTACTTTACCTGGCAGGGGTTAAAATCACGAGAGGATCCATTATACAATATTTTAATGATACAAAAAGTCAGGATATAAGATATTGCAATATATTGTGATTTATTACCTTTTGTCAGCTGCAAAGCATGTCCCCAAAGTAAAACCTTGTCAACTTCTGTGTTATCTAATACAGCAAAGTTTTAAGTCTGTTCATTTTTTCAGCAAAAAATGTATCCAGAGGATTGAAAATGCACCTGATTACTATTATTATTACTTGAGTAATAGTTGACTTTGTAATTACTATATTAATAATTTATCCAACAACAACAAAAAAAAATCTATATTTTATTTCTGAGCATTGATAGAATTCACTGATGATATGCGTCTTATAATGATGTTCATAGAACATTTTGAATCGTACTACTGTGTATTGATGACTAACACAAAAGAGGAGACACTGCTATGAGTTTAAAATATTAAAAGTGCATATTCTAGCAATAACATGACAGACCGGTGTAGGGAAGGACGCCAGAGAGCAGACAGCTCTCAGTAGTTTAAAAGACAGGGTAAATGTTCTCAGTCAATGTCCTGTAAAAATATGGATCCACAGGAGGCTGTTGGCAGGAGGACGTGTGTGTGTGTGTGTGTGTGTGTGTGTGTGTGTGTGTGTGTGTGTGTGTGTGTGTGTGTGTAGTTTGCAGTTTGCATCGCATCAGAGGGCAGTGAGGTGGATAATCCTCCAGACTGCTGAAAATGACTCTATTGATCTGTGCTTCTCAGTCACAAGCCTTTCAGTACTGCAGTGTGATACAGCTGAGCTGCCTGTCTG
This sequence comes from Plectropomus leopardus, assembly GCF_008729295.1. Classification (NCBI taxonomy): domain Eukaryota; kingdom Metazoa; phylum Chordata; class Actinopteri; order Perciformes; family Serranidae; genus Plectropomus; species Plectropomus leopardus. Next base: position 26,133,016 of record NC_056476.1, on the reverse strand, counting down.
TGTTTACATGCAGTTTACATCTTAACCAGGACTGATGGCAATTGTGTTTTTACATTGCGTCTGTGTGTGTGCACAGCCTGATAGAAAAAATGAAATCCAGTTAACCAGTCAAATTGATAAAATGGTTGTTTAGTTTTAGGACTTGAGTTTATGATGAATGTAACATTAGAAAGAGGTTTAATTTTGTGTCAAATGTCAAATTGCCATCAGCTTGTTGATCAGCTCTGAAGTAATGTGACAATAAACACAGAAATCATCCAAGTCAATTTATTAGTCTTGTGTTCTAGACTCAGACTTTATCATCATAGTCAGAAGATACATCTTTGGTGTGTTTTGTGGCGTGTTGGGGAGTAAGTAGCTAGACATAACTAGTAACAGTAATTCAATAAGAAAATAAATGTAACTGTAATCAGATACAGTAACTAAGAAAAGTTATTAAGGGGTTACATATGAAATTGTGTCTTCATTCTGTTGCTTTGCATCTTTTAGCAGTGCAGAAATGTCTTCTTTTGGCATATCTTTGGAAAATGCAAGTCAGCAAAACATTTGAAATAGGTTTGAGAAACATCCATGCACTTTAAAGTCTTTCCAGCTTTGTTGCCCTGTTTAAAACATTTGTTAGAAAGAAGTACTCAAAACTCAAGTATAATAAGTAGCATTACTTTGATGGAGTAATTTAAATAGTCACATAATTTTTTTTTATTTATTTATTTTTAGATTTTCTATAAATCTAAAATCTAAAATATATCTATAACTTCTTACTTTTTAAAAGTAACCTTCCCAACACTGGTTGTGTGACTGCTAAGGTCAATTATATCTCAATAAAGTGGACATTTGTCGCCATCTAGTGGTACAGAGTCTTAGGACCCCAAAATGATTGTTTGAAGCTTCTTTGTTGGCTCGTCAGACCAGGCAGTGCATCCAGAAAACCATGCCACAACAGAATGATTCTGTTTAGCAGACGCGGGATACGCGCTTGGGTATGCGTGGGATATGTCCCCTGCACTCCCCGCATCTGTGTCCTCTGTCCTCCGCACTTTTTCCAACCGTTCAATTCATTTGTAACATGTCGTACCTCGTTTTTCCGAGCGGTCTACAAACGCACCATGAATAGGCAGCCGCATATACGCGCTGTGTTGTGATCACATGACGCAGTTGAGACCTGCGGTGGCAGCGCTGCCCCGAGCGGTCGGTTTTTTTGTCTAACGTACCACAAATATTGTACAGCAAACAAACCAGGAAGAGGAAAAAAACAACCTTGCATTCACTTAAAAAAAAAACAAAAAAAAAACCCGTGTAAGTTTAGTACTGCTGTGGTCTGTTGATAATTTTCGCTAAATGTACCTTTTTGAATCAGCAGCCAGCTTGGCAGGTAGAACAAAAATCTACCAACCAAGCATATTTTTTATAAGCTAAAATAATAAATCACCTTTTCCCCCTCATATACACATTTATTTCAGGAAATTTAATTGAGATAATAATTTAGAGAAGAGGCCAGGGCAAAATCTGAAGTAAAAGTATTAAATATGTTGATCAGCTCACCACATCCTCTGTGTGTAAATGAGTTCCCTCTGTTGAGCTGTGATGCTGTGTTTCTGTCTAGGTCTTTTATTGTGAAAGGTGAGAGGCTTTACAAGTGAGGAGAGATTATAACTGGCTGACTCTTATGCTATCTATAGCATAAGAGTGACTTTGAGATTCATTTCCACAGCTATTTCACAACAAATATTCTCAGTTATATTTAAAATGTTTGCTTTGCAGTTTATATATATTTTTTATCTGTATTTTTGCAATTGACAGAGCAGGGGGAAGGCAGCATGCAATGGTCAGCACAGAGACCAGGCTGCAGCACCAGCAGCCAGGATAAGGATTCACAGGTAAATTGTGTTATAACTATGAAGAAATATATTTATAGAATGAAAATGACTTTGGGTTGATTTTGGTGATTTTAAAGTCCTTGAGTGCCATACTGTGGCTATTTGTTGATATTTGGTCCTTTTGCCGCCAAGGAGGGGCTCAATTAAATGTGAGAGGATGATAAATCACGCGATAAAACACCCCTGTAGTAGAGAATGTCGCTCAAAAATAATCAAAAACAACAAAAATGTCACAAACATCATTCAGAAACATGTCACTCAAAATTATCAAAACATCATACTTTACTATGTTGCTCAAAAATCATCAGTAACGCCATAGTATACTGTCACTCAAAAATAATCAGAAACGTCATTCAAAAACTTGCTCAAAAAGCATCAAAACGTCATAGTGTAGTATTTTGTTAAAAAATCATCAAAGACTTCATAGTATAGTTTGTAGCTCAAAAATCATCAAAAACATCATAGTAAAGTATGTCCCTCAAAAATCATCAAAAACGTCATACTGTAGTATGTTGCTCAAAACTAATCACAGACATCATACTATAGTGTGTATTTCAAAAATCATCGAAAATATGATAGTATGGTATGTTGCTGAAAGATCATCAAAAACTTCATTGTACAGTTTGTCACTCAAAAATCATCAAAAACGTCATAGTATAGTATATCACTCCAAATTCACCAAAAATGTCATAGTATACTATGTTGATTAAAAATCTTCAAAACCTCATACTATGTATGTCGCTCAAAAATAATTGAAAACGTCATACTATAGTATATCACTCAAACATGATCAAAAACGTCACATTATAGTATGTTGCTCAAAAATTACTGAAGACTTCATCGTATAGTATGATGAGAAATGTCAAAATATGACATGTCCAAAAAACAGTTGAAAACCACATGAAATAGCATGTCAGGAAACGTCGAAGTATAAATTGTTGGAGAAACGACCAATAACATTATAATGTAGCATGTCAAAAAAATTGATAAAAATTACCTATTATTGCTTGAAGAGTACAAAGTGGAAATAAAACCCAATAAAGGCCATAAACCATATAATTTTGCATGTCAAAAAATGACGAATTCTGACTTGTCAAAAAATGGATGAAAACAACATAGTTTATCTAGTAGAGACTTAGTGTACAAAGTGGAAATAAAAACCAACAAAAGCCAAAAAAGTCGTCATTTAGCATGTCGAAAAAATGGCAGAAAACGCTATGGTAAAGTTTGTTGAAAAATGGCAAATTTTGAAATGTCGAAAAAACAGCCAAAAGCGCCATAGTGATTATGTATGTTAAGATGTCAAATTTTGATATGTTTAAAAAATGGCTGAAAATTACCTATTATTGCTTGTAGAGTATAAAGTGGAAAGTAAAGCCAAAAGAGGCCAAAAACGACATAATTTAGCATGTTAAAAAATCGCAGAAAACAACATACTATAGTATAAGGAAAAATATCGAATTTTAAAATGACAAAATATGGCTATAAATAACATACTATAACTTGTAGAGACGTGCCATAGTGTACAAAGTGGAAATAAAAGCCAAAAAAAGGAAAAAAAAAACATCATAATTTTAGCAGGTCAAAAAGTCCTAATATAGCATGTTGAAAAAATGGTCAAAAACCGCATAGTATATGGCGAAAAATCTAAAATCTTCACCTGTCCAAAACATGCCCAAAAATCCACTTATTATCACTCGTACAGCCGCACCATAGCATAGCATGTTGAAAAAAAGGCCAAAAAAGGGCAAAAAGTCCTAATATAGCATGCCGTATGGCGAAAAATCTCAAATTTTGACATGTCCAAAAAATGCCTGAAAACCACTTATTGTAGCTCGTACAGCCATGCCATAGCATAGCATGTTGAAAAAAGGGCCAAAAAAGGGCAAAAAAGTCATAATATAGCATGTTGAAAAACTGATCAAAAACCGCATAGTATAGTATGGCGAAAAATCTCAAATTTGGACCTGTCCACAAAATGCCTGAAAACCACTTATTATAGCTCGTAGAGCCATGCCATAGCATAGCATGTTGAAAAAAGGGCCAAAACAGGGCAAAAAAGTCATAATATAGCATGTTGAAAAAATGACGAAAAACCGCATAGTATAGTATGGCGAAAAATCTCAAATTTTGACCTGTCCAAAAAAAATGCTAAAAACACCTTATTATAACTCATAGAGCTGTGCCATAGCATCGCATGTTGAAAAAAGGGCCCAAAAAAGGCCAAAAAGTCATTATCAAGCATGTTGAAAAAATGGTCAAAAAACCGCATAGTATAGTATGGCGAAAAATCTCAAATTTTGACCTGTCCCAAAAATTTCGGAAAACCACTTATTATAGCTCGTAGAGCCATGCGCCATAGCATAGCATGTTGAAAAAAGGGCCAAAAAAGGGCAAAAAAGTCATAAATAGCATGTTGAAAAATGGTCAAAAACCGCATAGTATAGTAGTATGGCGAAAAATCTCAAATTTTGACCTGTCCAAAAAATGCCTAAAAACCACTTATTATAGCTCGTAGAGCCATGCCATAGCATAGCATGTTGAAAAAGGGACAAAACAGGGCAAAAAAGTCATAATATAGCATGTTGAAAAAATGTCAAAAACCGCATAGTATAGTATGGCGAAAAATCTCAAATTTTGACATGTCCAAAAAATGGCTAAAACCCACTTATTATAACTCATGGAGCTGTGCCATAGCATAGCATGTTGAAACAAAGGGCCCAAAAAAGGCCAAAAAGTCATATGAAGCATGTTGAAAAAAAAAAAAACCGCATAGTATAGTATGGCGAAAAAATCTCAAATTTTGACCTGTCCAAAAATTTCTGAAAACCACTTATTATAGCTCGTAGAGCCATGCCATAGCATAGCATGTTGAAACAAGGGCCAAAAAAAGGGCAAAAAAGTCATAATATAGCATGTTGAAAAACTGGTCAAAAACCGCATAGTATAGTATGGCGAAAAATCTCAAATTTTGACATGTCCAAAAAAATGCCCAAAAACCACTTATTATCACTCGTACAGCCGCACCATAGCATAGCATGTTGAAAGAAAGTCCAAAAAAACGGGCAAAAAAGTCATAATATAGCATGTTGAAAAATGGTCAAAAACCGCATACTATAGTATGGCGAAAAATCTCAAATTTGACCTGTCCAAAAAATGCCTGAAAACCACTTATTATAACTCATAGAGCCATGCCATAGCATCTCAGTTGAAAAAAGGGCCCAAAAAAGGGCAAAAAGTCATTGTGAAGCATGTTGAAAAAATGACGAAAAATCGCATAGTTTCGTATGGCAAAAAATCTCAAATTTTGACATGTCCAAAAAATGCCTGAAAACCGCTTATTATCACTCGTAGAGCCATGCTATAGCATAGCATGTTGAAAGAAAGTCCAAAAAAGGGCAAAAAAGTCATAATATAGCATGTTGAAAAAATGGTAAAAAAAAACCGCATAGTATAGTATGGCGAAAAATCTCAAATTTTGACCTGTCCAAAAAGTGCCTAAAAACAGCTTATTATAACTCGTAGAGCCTCAACCTTGCATAGCATGTTGAAAACAAGGGCCCAAAAAAGGGCAAAAAGTCCTAATATAGCATGTTGAAAAAATGACGAAAAAACCGCATAGTATAGTATGGCGAAAAATCTCAAATTTTGACCATGTCCAAAAAATGCCTGAAAACCACTTATTATAACTCGTAGAGCCATGCCATAGCATAGCATGTTGAAAAAATGGGCCAAAAAAGGCAAAAAAGTCCTAAAATGACATGTTGAAAAAATGGTCAACAACCGCATAGTATAGTATGGCGAAAAATCTCAAATTTTGACCTGTCCAAATAATGCTAAAAACCACTTATTATAGCTCGTAGAGCCATGCCATAGCATAGCATGTTGAAAAAAGGGCCAAAAAAGGGCAAAAAAGTCATAATATAGCATGTTGAAAAATGGTCAAAAACCGCATAGTATAGTATGGCGAAAAATCTCAAATTTTGACATGCCAAAAAAATGCCTAAAAACACCTTATTATAACTCATAGAGCTGTGCCATAGCATCGCATGTTGAACAAAGGGCCCAAAAAAGGCCAAAAAGTCATTATGAAGCATGTTGAAAAAATGACGAAAAAACCGCATAGTATAGTATGGCGAAAAATCTCAAATTTTGACCTGTCCAAAAAATTTCTGAAAACCACTTATTAAAGCTCGTAGAGCCATGCCATAGCATAGCATGTTGAAAAAAGGGCCAAAAACAGGGCAAAAAAGTCATAATATAGCATGTTGAAAAACTGGTCAAAAACCGCATAGTATAGTATGGCGAAAAATCTCAAATTTTGACATGTCCAAAAAATGCCCAAAAACCACTTATTATCACTCGTACAGCTGCACCATAGCATAGCATGTTGAAAGAAAGTCCAAAAAACGGGCAAAAAAGTCATAATATAGCATGTTGAAAAACTGGTCAAGAACCGCATAGTATAGTATGGTGAAAAATCTCAAATTTTGACCTGTCCAAATAATGCCTAAAAACCACTTATTATAGCTCGTAGAGCCATGCCATAGCATAGCATGTTGAAAAAAAGGGACAAAACAGGGCAAAAAAAGTCATAATATAGCATGTTGAAAAACTGGTCAAAAACCGCATAGTATAGTATGGCGAAAAATCTCAAATTTGGACCTGTCCAAAAAATGCCTGAAAACCACTTATTATAACTCATAGAGCCATGCCATAGCATCTCATGTTGAACAAAGGGCCCAAAAAAGGGCAAAAAGTCATTGTGAAGCATGTTGAAAAAATGACGAAAAACCGCATACTATAGAATCGCGAAAAATCTCAAATTTTGACCTGTCCAAAAAATTTCTGAAAACCACTTTTTTTAGCTCGTAGAGCCATGCCATAGCATAGCATGTTGAAAAAAGGGCCAAAAAAGGGCAAAAAAGTCATAATATAGCATGTTGAAAAACTGGTCAAAAACCGCATAGTATAGTATGGCGAAAAATCTCAAATTTTGACATGCCAAAAAAATGCCCAAAAACCACTTATTATCACTCGTACAGCCGCACCATCGCATAGCATGTTGAAAGAAAGTCCAAAAACGGGCAAAAAAGTCATAATATAGCATGTTGAAAAACTGGTCAAGAACCACTTGTTACTTATTATAACTCATAGAGCCATGCCATAGCATCTCATGTTGAACAAAGGGCCCAAAAAAGGGCAAAAAGTCATTGTGAAGCATGTTGAAAAAATGACGAAAAACCGCATAGTATAGTATGGCAAAAAATCTCAAATTTTGACATGTCCAAAAAATGCCTGAAAACCACTTATTATAGCTCGTAGAGCCATGCCATAGCATAGCATGTTGAAAAAAGGGCCAAAAAGGGGCAAAAAAGTCATAATATAGCATGTTGAAAAACTGGTCAAAAACCGCATAGTATAGTATGGCGAAAAATCTCAAATTTTGACATGTCCAAAAAATGCCTAAAAACAGCTTATTATAGCTCATAGAGCTGTGCCATAGCATCGCATGTTGAACAAAGGGCCAAAAAAGGCCAAAAAGTCATTATGAAGCATGTTGAAAAAATGACGAAAAACCGCATAGTATAGTATGGCAAAAAATCTCAAACTTTTTTAGTTCAAAAAATGCCCAAAAACCACTTATTATCACTTGTACAGCCGCACCATAGCATAGCATGTGAAAAAAAAGTCCAAAAAAGGCAAAAAAAGTCATAATATAGCATGTTGAAAAACTGGTCAAAAACCGCATAGTATAGTATGGTAAAAAATCTCAAATTTTGACATGTCCAAAAAAATGCCCAAAAAAACACTTATTATCACTCGTAAAGCCGCACCATAGCATAGCATGTTGAAAGAAAGTCCAAAAAAGGGCAAAAAAGTCATAATATAGCATGTTGAAAAACTGGTCAAAAACCGCATAGTATAGTATGGCGAAAAATCTCAAATTTTGACATGTCCAAAAGATGCCTGAAAACCGCTTATTATCACTCGTAGAGCCATGCTATAGCATAGCATGTTGAAAAAAGGGCCAAAAAAGGGCAAAAAAGTCATAATATAGCATGTTGAAAAACTGGTCAACAACCGCATAGTATAGTATGGCGAAAAATCTCAAATTTTGACCTGTCCAAATAATGCCTAAAAACCACTTATTATAGCTCGTAGAGCCATGCCATAGCATAGCATGTTGAAAAAAGGGACAAAATAGGGCAAAAAAGTCATAATATAGCATGTTGAAAAACTGGTCAAAAACCGCATAGTATAGTATGGCGAAAAATCTCAAATTTTGACATGTCCCAAAAAATGCCTAAAAACAGCTTATTATAACTTATAGAGCTGTGCCATAGCATCGCATGTTGAAAAAGGGCCCAAAAAAGGCCAAAAAGTCATTATGAAGCATGTTGAAAAAATGACGAAAAACGCATAGTATAGTATGGCAAAAAATCTCACATTTTGACATGTCCAAAAAATGCCTAAAAACAGCAAACTTTAGAGCCTCAACCTTGCATAGCATGTCGAAAAATGGGCCCAAAAAATGTCAAAAAGTCCTAAATAGCATGTTGAAAAAATGACGAAAAACCGCATAGTATAGTATGGCGAAAATCTCAAATTTTGACATGTCCAAAAAATGCCTGAAAACCACTTATTATAACTCATAGAGCTGTGCCATAGCATAGCATGTTGAAACAAAGGGCACACAAAAAGCCAAAAAGTCATTATGAAGCATGTTGAAAAAAATTACGAAAAACCGCATAGTATAGTATGGCGAAAAATCTCAAATTTTGACCTGTCCAAAAAATGCCCGAAAACCACTTATTATCACTCGGACAGCCGCACTATAGCATAGCATGTTGAAACAAGGGTCAAAAAAGGGCAAAAAAGTCCTAATATAGCATGTTGAAAGAATCACAAAAAACCGCATAGTATAGTATGCCGAAAAATCTCAAATTTTGACCTGTCCAAAAAATGCCTGAAAACCACTTATTATAGCTCGTAGAGCTGTGCCATAGCATAGCATGTTGAAAAAAGGGCCCACAAAAGGTCAAAAAGTCCTAATATAGCATGTTGAAAAAATGACGAAAAACCGCATAGTATAGTATGGCGAAAAAATCTCAAATTTTGACATGTCCAAAAAATGCCTAAAAACAGCTTATTATAACTTTGTAGAGCCTCAACCTTGCATAGCATGTCGAAAAAAAATGGGCCCAAAAAATGTCAAAAAGTCCTAATATAGCATCTTGAAAAAATGACGAAAAACCACAAAAAACGCATAGTATAGTATGGCGAAAAATCTCAAATTTTGACCTGTCCAAAAAATGCCTGAAAACCACTTATTATAGCTTGTAGAGCCGCACCATAGTATACCATGTTGAAAAAAGGGCCCAATAAGGGCAAAAATGTCATAATATAGCATGTTGTAAAATTGGTCAAAAACTGCATAGTAAATTATGGCAAAAATTCTCAAATTTTATCATGTCCAAAAAATGCCTGAAAACAGCATCTTGTAGCATGTTGAAAAAAGGGCCCAAAAAAAGGCCAAAAAGTCATGATATAGCATGTTGCAAAAATGGCCAAAAACCACATAGTATAGTATGGAAAACAATCTCAAATTTTGACATGTGAAAAACATGGCTGAAAATGACACATAATAGCTTTTAGAAAAGCGTCACATTATACAATGTTGAAATAAAGGCCAAAAACACATCATAATTTAGCATGTTGAAAGGAAATGGAGATAGGAAATCTGGGAGAGAGAGAGGGGGAATGACACACAGCAAAGGGAAACAGGTTGAAATCGAACCTCGGCCGCTGCAAAGGCCTTGGCAAATGGGGCGCACACTCTAGCAGGTGAGGCCACCCCATACTATGAGGTGTTTGATGATTTTTTTTGACGACTTAGTATAGTTTGACGTTTTTGTTGATTTTTGGACGACTTACTGAAGTATGACTTTTTGGATGACTTTTGGATGATATACTATGACATTTTTGCTGATTTTTCGAGTGACATACTTTCCTATGACATTTTTTAATTTTTTTGGGGAGCATACTATATATACTTAAATGCAATGTAAGAAATATAGTGTGATTACTCTTGACGTAAATGGTCTACACAGTCCTAATAAGAGGGGTAAAGTTATTGCAAAGATGAAAAGAGAGAAGCAGCACATAACATTCTGGCAGGAGACTCACCAGAGTCACAGAACATGAAAAGCTAAAAAAAAAAAAAAATTGAAATTTTTTATATTAAAACATTTTTTTTTCATCTTTTAAGAATGACAAAAAAGAGGGGAGTGGCAGTATTGAATAAATAAAGTACATTTCCGAGTGGTTTCTGAATTTAGTGATAGAGAGGGATGTAGTTTTTTTGTTAAAGCATATCTTGATCAGAAAGAAGTGACATTAATTAATGTATATATACCACCAGGCAACGAAATTTTTCAATTGATTGCTTCTGAAGCCTCAGATACACTAAAAAGAGTAACTCCGAATGCTAAGATAACTAAAAAGGTGTTGACATAGTTAGGAATGATTGATGTATGGAGGGATTTCCACCCAAAAGACAGACAATTCACATTCTACTCTGCAAGTCAAGGTGTTTACTCAAGGATCTATTATTTTTTTACCTATAATTCGGACAGACACAGACTCAAAGACTGCAGGATAGGGCTTAGAGACATCTCTGACCACTCAGCTGTTTATCTCACTCTGCATCTTGACAATGATAAAAAGAACACGCTCTGACAGCTTATCACAAGCGTGTTAAATGATAATACATGCAAGGAATATGTTCAGAAGGAATTAAAAGACTATACAGAAATCAACAATAATGGATCTATCGCCAAGTGTTTTGTGGGATGCATTAAAATCAGTAATTAGAGGAAAGCTTATAGCCCTCACATCACACAGAAAGAAGGAAAGACACAAAAAGCTGTCTAATTTACAAGAAAAAAGTTTTGGAGCGGGAACACATTGAAATGGGGGAACCCAATATATTACAGCAAATAAACACAGCCAAAAGGGAAATTAACAAACTCTTTTAGGAAGAATTGGAGAAAAAAGCTAAATTTGTCGAACAGAGATATGAAAATGGGCCAAGGGCCCTGAAACTTTTGTCATGGAGATTAAGAAATCAACGGCAGAGAGCACTATATACACAATTAGGGACCCTAAAACTAAAACATTATGTCACAAAATGAACGATATCCAGCATATTTTTGATTTCTGGGGCAGAAGACCAAGGGTTCAATTTAAAACACTCCAGCTATCCACAGAAAAGGGAGGCAGAGCACCACCATACCTAATAGACTATTATAAGGTGGCACAGTTAGGATGGCAAGCATGCTGCTGTAAGCAGGATTGTGAAGCAAACTGGAAAAACTTCACAGTAAGATATACTGTTACAATCTTTACTGGGATGCAACATTTTATATGAGCAGTATTGTGATAATCCAAATCTATCCATCCATCCATTCATCCATTCATCCATCCATTCAATTTTTACCGCTTATCCGGGGTCGAGTCGCAGGGGCAGCAGCCTAAGCAGGGAAGCCCAGACTTCCCTCTCCCCGGCCACTTCGTTCAGCTCTTCCCGGGGGATCCCGAGGCGTTCCCAGGCCAGCTGGGAGACATAGTCTCTCCAGCATGTCCTGGGTCTTCCCCAGGGTCTCCTACAGGTGGAACGTGCCCTGAACACCTCACCAGGAAGGCGTCCAGGAGGTATCCTAATTAGATGCCCGAGCCACCTCATCTGGCTCTTCTCAATGCAGAGGAGCAGTGGCTCTATTTCTAGCTCCTCCCGGATGATCGAGCTTCACACCCTATCTCTAAGGGAGAGCCCAGCCACCCTACAGAGGAAGCTCATTTCTGCCGCTTGTACCTGCAATGTTGTTCTTTCAGTGACTATGCAAAGCTCGTGAACATAGGTGAGGGTAGGAATTAAGATCAACCGGTAAATCGAGAGCTTTGCCTTTCGGCTCAGCTCCCTCTTCACCAAGGTCCAAGCTCCAGCACCGGTCATACAGGGAACGGGTGGCCCATATCAGGGGGTCCGATACCCCATACTCTTGGAGAACCCCCCACAGGACTCCCCAAGGGACACGGTCGAATGCCTTCTCCAAATCCACAAAGCACACGTGGACTGGTTGAGCAAACTCCCATTCACCCTTAAGGATCCTGCCAAGGGTCCAGAGCTGGTCCACAGTTCCATGACCAGGACGAAAACCACATTGCTCCTCCTGGATCCGAGGTTCGACTATCCGGCGGACCCTCCTCTCTAGTACCCCTGAATAGACCTTACCAGGGAGGCTGAGGAGTGTGATCCCCCTATAGTTGGAAAACACCCTCCGGTCCCCCTTCTTAAAAAGAGGGACCACCACCCCGGTCTGCCAGTCCAGAGGCACTGTCCCCAAGTCCACATTATGCTGTTGAGTCATGTCAACAATAACAGCCCCACAACATCCAGGGCCTTAAGGAACTCAGGGCAGATCTCATCCACCCCCGGGGCCCTGCCACTGAGGAGCTTTTTGACCATCTTAGCAACCTCAGCCCCCCAGAGATGGGACACTCCCAAGTCCCCAGGCCCTGCTTCCTCACCGGAACACATGTCAGTGGGATTGAGGAGGTCTTCGAAGTACTCCATCCCCAGTGCACTATCCCCACAATACACAGTGTTGACAGAGCGCTGCTTCCCCCTCCTAAGACGCAGTATGGTGGTCCAGAACCTCTTCGAAGCCGTCCAGAATTCGTTCTCCATGGCCTCACCGAATTCTCCCATGCCCAGGTTTTTGCCTTGGCGACCGCCATAGCTACACTCCGCTTGGCCTCTCCGTACCTGTCTGCTGCCTCCGGAGTCCCACAGGCCAAGAAGGCCCGACAGGACTCCTTCTTCAGCTTGACAGCATCCCTCACTGCCAGTGTCCACCAATGGGTTCAGGTGTTGCCGCCACGACAGACACCGACCACTTTACTGCCACCGATCGGCTGCCTCAACAGCGGAGGCAGAGAACATGGCCCACTCAGACTCAATGTCCCCCGTCTCCCCTGGGACGTGGTTGAAGCTGTCCCGGAGGTGGAAACTGAAGCTCCTTCTGACGGGAGACTCTGCCAGACGTTCCCAGCAGACCCTCACAATGCGTTTGGGTCTGCCAGGTCTGACCGGCGTCCTCCCCCACCATCGGAGCCAACTCACCTCCAGGTGGTGATCGGTTGACAGCTCAGCCCTTCTCTTCACTGGGGTGTCCAAGACATGCGGCCACAAGTCTGCTGACACGACCACAAAGTCCATCATTGAACTGTAGCCTAGGGTGTCCTGATGCCAAGTGCACATATGGACACCCTTATGCCTGAACATGGTGTTCGTTATGGACAATCTGCGGTGAGCACAGAAGTCCAATAACAAAACACCACTTGGAGTCAGATCGGGGGGGCCATTCCTCCCACACATGTCCCTCCAGGTCTCACTGCCAACGTGAGCATTGAAGTCCCCCAGCAGAGCGAGGGAATCCCCAGATGGAGCACTCTCCAGCACCCCCTCTAAGGACTCCAAAAAGGGTGGATACTCTGAACTGCTGTTTGAACCATAGGTACAACAACAGTCGGGATCCGCACCCCCACCCGAAGGTGGAGGGAGGCTACCCTCTCGTCCACTAGGGTAAACTCCAACATACAGGCACAGAGCCGGGGGGCAATAAGTATTGCCACCCCTGCCCAGCGCCTCTCACCAGTGGCAACTCCAGAGTGGAAAAGAGTCAAACCCCAGTCCAGAAGACTGGTTCTGGAGCCCATGCTGTGTGTCGAGGTGAGGCCGACTATATCTAGTCGGAACTTCTCAACCTCGCGCACCAGCTCAAGCTCCTTCCCCACCAGAGAGGTGACATTCCACATCCCTGGAGCTAGCTTCTGCAGCCGAGGATCGGACCGCCAAGGTCCCCCCCTTCGGCTGCCGCCCAACTCACAACGCACCCGACCCCTTTGGCCCTTCCTATTGGTGGTGAGACCACGGGAAGGAGGTCCCACGTTGCCTCTTCGGGCTGTGCTCGGCAGGGCCCCATGGGTAAAGGCCCAGCCACCAGGCGCTCACCATCGAGCCCCACCCCCAGGCCTGGCTCCAGGGGGGGGGGCCCCGGTGACCCACGTCCGGGCGAGAAAAACTTTGGACCATTTATGGGTTTCATCATAAGGGGTCTGGTGAGCTACACTTTGTCTGGTCCCTCCCCTAGGACCTGTTTGCCATGGGTGACCCTACCAGGGACATAAAGCCCCCGACAACTGAGCTCCTCGGATCACTGGGACTCGCAAACCCCTCCACCACGATAAGGTGGTAGCTCAGGGAGGGGGGTGGCAGCTCATGGAGGGGAATTTGGTGCATGGAGTGTAAATTATCACTATTTGAAAGACAATCCAGACAGGTGAGATGGGTTGCCTTTGACCCAGACTTTAATCCAGCAGGGATAGATAGATAGATAGATAGATAGCAGGTTTAAGTATTGGTATGGTATTGGCATCACCTCTTGCAGTTCAATCTCATCAAAGGGAAGATTGGATTCCTTTTTAAAAATATCAGACTATATGGTTTTGAAAGATGCGATTTTTCAGGTACAAAGAGATAAAAACCCATTGAGAACTGTGATACTAATCTAACTGATGTATTCATTCATATGTATAAAAACAAAGACAATAGGAAGCTTGTCTCAAAACTCTACCCAAGTATTCAATCTACAAAGACACATTCAACAATTAAGCCAAGCTGAAATTGGAGAAGGAATGTGGACCTGTGATCTCAGAGGAGGACTGGTTGAATATGTGTTTTGTTTAGTTATCTTCCACAAGCTCAGGCCTTTGGAGAGAGTTTTGTTGGAGGAATTTGATTCAGTATTTTGTAACGCCCAAGCTAAAAAAAGTATACAGACAGGTGTGGTGGAAAGAGGTCTATGCTGGAGGAAATGTGGTGAACATTTGGGAGATCACTTCCACATATTGTGGGACTGCCCAGCCATTCGGTCATATTGGCAGGAGGTAACACAGGCAAAACGAAACATATTTGGTGATGGAATTGACTGCTCCTCAACTACAATCTATGTGGGCAACATTGCAGCTCACCTTTTGGCCCAAGATAAACAGGATACATGTTGTTACTACTATTCAAGGGATGGAAGGAATAACCTTTTTATGAAATTAACAAACGGATAAAATCATTTTTTACTTAGAAAGATAGATTGTGTATGTGACCGCATAAGACGATCACTGAGTATTTAACATATGAACTGACTCATATGAACTGTATATTCATCACTGCAATTTGTTGTATAAGCACAAGGTGACCAACTGTTTTGTATGTTCTACAGTGTTAAACTGTATTTCAGTGTCCTTTTGAAAAAATAAATTATTAAAAAACAAAACATACATGGAAGTCATTTCACTGAATTTCAGACAACAGACTGGATCTCTTTGTTTCACACACGGAGTACATCACTTTGATTGCAACTGAAACATATGAGCATCCTCTATACAGACTGGGGTCATTTTTTATATACATACAGTACATGAGCCCCACAGGATGAATTGTAATGATGCCACCATTAGGTTGATATTTGTGGCTCTCACTGTTAAATAAAGTGAGAAAAAAGTCATCTTAAAATATATATAACTTGGTCGATAAGATTATTCAATAGAAAAATGCCAGAAGTCTCTACTGATATTGATGCTTCTGTTCAAAGAAAATATAGGCTCATTTATTGGCCTGAACCAAATATCAGTTGTGCTTTTTGAAAGACATCACTGCTGATACTGAATTTTCCCAGCCGAGAACTTAGATTATCAGCCTGACTCATATATCAGTTGATTTTAGACATACGTTGCTGCCGATACTGAATTTTCCCTTTCACAACAATATGACCCTTATATCAGCAGAGCAGACAGATATATCAGCCAATATTTATGCCATAAAATATAATTTGGCTGTAGATTCATACAATTTAGACACTGATTGTGATATTACAGAACAAATTAAGGCACCTAAAGTTGAGTGATATATCATTTTGGCCGATAAATCAGGTGAAGTTGTCCCGAAACAGGTAAAACCAGTATTGACACCTGCATCTGTCGAAATCAAGGGATATCAGTAATGAAATGTCAAAGTTAATTCTGAGGTAATTTAGAAACTGTGATGTAATAATATACTTTGTCCATTAGAGAGTAATGACAATGTGTTGTGTTGTGTTGTGTTGTGTTGTGTTGTGTTGTGTTGTGTTGTGTTGTGTTGTGTTGTGTTGTGTTTATGTAATAACTGAATAATAGCTTATATTTTGTTATCAAACATATCAATTAGGTTGTACAAAAAGAAGAAATGCACTTTCTTCTCAGTTCCAATTATTGCCATGAGGTACAGAAACATACATGTATTTTTAAAATGTATCTAAAATACAATAAATAGAATATATAACACACATCTAGTCAAGTCAAATCAAGTAAATTTTATTTATAAAGCCCACTTTGCTTTTTTTTGGCAGTTTGCTTTTCGCGTATCGCATGTTATGTGAATGATGTTGTACTTTGTTTTCTTATGTTGTATAGTTTGGTGTTGTAAAGCAGTTTGTAACTCTGGTTTAGAAAAGTGCTACATTTTTAAAAATTATTTATCATTATTGTTATTATTATTTATTTCTAAACTTCTACTTACTAGTTTTATACATTATAATATAGGAAGATCGGATAATAAAAGAGATAGATTTTTGGGCGACAAACTAAACTATGTCGCTGCGGACGATTTTTGACAAATGTTGAGTGTCTTCCTATTCTATGTATTTTTTGATGAATTTGGAGCGACATACTATACTACTACAATTTTGATGATTTTTGGGTGACATAGTATAGCATGATGTTTAAGAGGATTTTTGAGAGACATACTATGACGTTTTTGAGCAATATACTATACTATGACGTTTGTTATTATTTTTTAGCAACATACTATACTATGACATTTTTGATGATTTTTCAGGGACATACTATATAGTATGACGTTTTTGATTCTTTCTGAGCGACATACTTTACCATGCCATTTTTGATTATTTTTGAGCGATGTACTATACTATGACGTTTTTGATGATTTTTGAGCGACAAAGTATACTATGACCTTTTTGATGATTTTTGAGCAACATGCAATAGTATCGTAAAGTATGTTGCTATACAGGTTTTAGTGCACTATGTTAAAAAACATGAAAAAATTCACAGTATAACATATCAAAAACAAACAGAATATTTTGAAAAAAAATGACATCATTTCATAGTATCATGTGAAACTGGCGACAAAAAAGAGGAATACTATAGTATGTTGGAAAAACTCTTACTATAATACACTGAAAAACTGGAGGGAAAAAGTCATGGCACAGCATAGCATGTTAAGAGAAATGTCATAATATGGCATCTTTTTTTAAAAAAAGTTGTAGTATAGTATGTCATTAAAAAATGGAAAGTATTGTCATAGTGTAGTTTTTGAAAAAATTGAAGCACTGCATATTGATAAAAGCCATATTATACTATGTCTCAGAAAAAAATCAAAAACTTTGACATATAAGCAGAAAACCATTGGAGCAAAGGTACACATGAATTGAGAGATATATATGGTGAAAGAATTTTGAGCCATTGCGAGATAATTGTGACAATGTAAAGTTGATTTTTACATGAGTGTAATGCAGTGCATGAGTTGTTGGTGGTATTGGCAACCAGCCTGTCAATTTAATTGATTTTTTGTCTGCAGATTTTGCTGCATGAACATTTTTAGTGGAGAAAAAAATAAATTATTAATAATAGTAATAATAAGAATAAGAATTATTATTATTATTATTAGTAGTAGTAGTAGTAGTAGTAGTAGTATTATAAGTGTGCAACCATCAGCAGCACCAAAGCTCAATAAAGATGCATTATGACAGATGTGGAGTAGTGTCAGTGGATTGATATGAAGTGAAGGGCAATGGTGAATATGCCCAATGATGGTCATTTCTTAATCTTGTCAGACTGAGGAGATGTTTTGTATGTAAACCATAGGTCAATATCACTAAATGAAGAAGAGTCAAAAGTATAATCTTTCCTTCTGAAATTTGTATTTATAGAAAACTAAAGTAACATTAAAAAAAACAATACTAAAAAAACTATGGGTACCTTTGAAAAAATTATTTGTTGTCGTGAAAATACTACATTGCATCACTGATTTTAATAACCAACCTAATTTTTAATATGGGGGGAGCAGGTAGAGAAACAGGTGAAACGGTGAAGACCAGCAGTGTTTCAAAGTTCATGAGTGGGTTTTGTGTGTCTTTCATGCTTTCAATCTCTGCACAGTCATAAGTTCAAAATGTCATCTGATGAGTCATTGTTCACTTTGACCCTTCACCATAATGTAATTATACTATGTGTGGCAGATGAGTGATTCATGATGAGTCATTCTGTGTTGCACATGTCTGTTCATGTCCAGAATGCCCAGGGATTCCCACGACACACACACACACACACACGCACACACATACACGCACGCACGCGCACACACACACACACACACACACACAAACACACACACGCCCAAATGTGCACAGATACTGCACATGCAGGTGTGCAAACAGTCACATTTATGTCACAATGACTATTCTCCTAGAGCATATTTAGTGGAAATACTGTAGTAAAGCTCTGTGAGACTTTTATTTATCTCATCATTTTTTATAATATTTATAATATTGAATCATCGTGTAACTAAAATAAACATTTATGTGGTTTCAATTAGGGGTTTTTTCAACTGAATTAAAAAGCAAACAAGCACTTGAAACAAGCACAAGCACAAAATGGATGTGGCAGCACATGCTTTTTGGGACTCTTTTATTTATTTATTTATTTATTTATATGATACTGACTTTCTGTATGAATGTATATGTCTGTCAACTGATTTTGCTGTCCAGTAAATGTTTGTGGGGGTTCTATGTTGTTCTTTTTAAGAGCTGCACTGAGAAAAAAAAATCATATCAGCTATGTTGTCATAGCAATAAAGTATTGAATCTTGAATCTTTTTATTGCAGATGCCAAGTGAAAATATTTTAGCTTTGACTGACAAAACACTGCACAGACAGTATAGTTCGTTGTATTTGTGATCTGGATGAACTGACACAATTGGGCAAGGTGAGTTTAAATGAACAAGTCATGCATAACTGCGCACGCAAAACTGGATGCCAGGAACTTGCAATGTTAGCTGATTATGCTTCTGTTTATTGTTTTTTTACTGCTTACACTCCTCTTTTCATGTTTTCACTTGTGTGATCAGTGCTTTCGTTTTCCTTTTTTCTACTATTACTGAGAGAAACACTGAGGTGAGAGATTAGGACACCAAAAAAAAAAAAAAACAAAAAGCAAAACAAAACGTGGTTTCAATTTAACTCTCTTTCTTCTATGTGCTAATTTTCCAGTAAAAGCTAATTCAAAAATATTTTAAAATCCAATATTAAAAATCTCAACCATCAAAAGACAACGCACACATGCATAATTACACATGCTGTACACCACATTGAATATAACTAGCATGATCCATTCTTAAATGTACAGATAGAATAGTTTTAAATTTTTTTCATTAGGGCACAAGTTGCTTTGAGACAGTTAAACAATGGCCATGTAACAAATAAACTCACAAGCTTCATCTCCAAAACCACAGAACAATCATTAAGCTTATCACTGATTACACCTCCTCAGTTTCCTTTTCCCAATTTTTCCAGTTAGAGCACACTCCAACCATAAATAGTCTATCAGCAAAGTGTTGATGACTCAGGTTCCATTTTCAAAAGTCCAGAAAAGTTAGCCGGGAGTCCATGATCATTTCTAGGTACTTCCTACAACATCTTAGGCTGCAAATATAATATTTAGATATTTGCTTAATGCATTACAATTTTGTTCCTGTACTGTTTTACACATGGGTTGTTTCAGATTTTAGTGTCAGTTACCGTAATGATGCCGAGTTGCTCTGGTTTCATTTCACTGGTTTCCCGTCAAAATGATTCAGTTTGACTAACTCAAATCATATCGGCACATGTGCATTTAAACAGAAAAAGATGCCTCATGCTTTCCATCAGCGTCCACCGTTAATCCTCTTAGATGTCAGATTGGTTCCATTGACCTTTATCAAATCATCTTTTTAATGTTTTGTACACTATCCAGAAAAATAGACATGACATAAAAAGAATTCTAGAGCAACTAAAAATACACTATTCTTTGACAAATGGGAATTTGAATGATGTATACCGGCGTAGAGATTTGGCAAACTTTTCTAAAATACTCAACATGCTAGACTCCCTCTGTCTCAATACATAAAGCTTTGTACAAGTATGTGCTTTGTTTTTCTTTCGTCTCCAGCTCATCCAGCCTGCTTTCTGCATTCCTTTCCTCCATTCATCTGCCTTATTATGGTTCAAACAGAGGTCTTGTTTTCCTTCAGAGCTGATTGTGATCAGCAGGCCACATACATAATATGAATTCGGAATCAACCCTGAATGTGGCCTGTGTGGTTTGCTCTACAATCTCTCCATTCTTGCCTCAGAAACTGGTATACAATACTGACACACAATGTTAAACTGGGACATGCAAATGTTTCGCAGTAAATTATTCTTGGTTTAAAATTATGCAATACTGAAAATGCCTAAATCTAGTTAATGCTGCACAAGCTTCTGCACTGAAACTGTTTGCATGAATCCTAATATCTGCCAACGTGACAGTAAAAATGTGCTGAAAGCAGAGCCTGAGCTTCCCAGTCTAACTGGTCACACGGAGTGAACAATGGGAGGTAAAACAAGCCTGGAGTTTCCCTCAGGCCTCCAGAACATCACGTTCAACTCGCTGTTTGTTTTTAAAGGGATAGGTCACAGCCTCGCAAAGTCTCG
The DNA here is from genome assembly GCF_008729295.1 of Plectropomus leopardus. Classification (NCBI taxonomy): domain Eukaryota; kingdom Metazoa; phylum Chordata; class Actinopteri; order Perciformes; family Serranidae; genus Plectropomus; species Plectropomus leopardus. The sequence goes on along the minus strand of NC_056476.1, from coordinate 26,112,234 downwards.
CGACCTTAATGGGGACTTGGAGTCCTTCCATTTTTATCTGCAGCGGAATTGAATGAGTGATTTGATACTGGGTTATTAAAGGCACTGCCACAGAATCAGTGGAAGTTTAATCCTCTTCTCAGTATAAAATCACTAGTGGCGTCATTTGCTATGTTAAGAAATAGCTGGCAGAATGTTAAGCACAGTTAATGATACTGTTTTTGCACAATATCAACTACTTATTCATTACTTATTTTAGCTCCTGTGATATTAAAAGCTAAGTGAAATTCATCTTGAACAACAACTTTGATCAAGTGGTCACAGGGGGGGAACTCCAGTGCAGGCCTGTTGGTTTATTCTCATGTTCATCATATTATTTTCATGATATGATAAACCAACTGTGATCACACTGCAATCACACCATAAGTTTTGGAGGAAACTCCTGTGCATGCTGCAGCCCCCCACCTGCAGGTCTGCACGCCCACTCAGACTCTGAGGGGCTGCGGAGCAACATTCTCTATTGTTCAAGTGATTGAGCGAGGACATGCTATTGAAGGGGCAGTTTTAGGACTTTCCATGCAACCATCCCTGACTAACAGGAACTCTTTCTTGCAACACTTGTGCAACCATGTGATAAACAGAGACCTGTCCTCAAGTTATACTCATATCCTGAGCTTGTTCCCCTTCTAATTGAAAAATAACATATTTCTTGCAGCACTGATGCAGCTTTAAGGAGAGACTGGGGACAGTTGCAACTTTTTTCATTTTCTCACTTTAGACTATATCAAGTTTTTATATATTAAACTTACATGTGTCTGCTAATTACCCATAACATTTGAACATGGTGTACTGTTCATAATATTTATTTGAATGTAAGGGGTGAGATACAACAACTGACCCCAACCCCCTGGGGACAGTTGCCTCATGTTAGAAGTAGATTAAATGTCACTCATTTCCTTTTGGGTTTTTTTTTGTCTCAGTAAGCATAGTATGCTGAAAATATGCATTGTTAGGAATATGATTAGACATTGGAAATGTAATCAGTCAAATGAAGATCTGATTCTATCAGTAGAATGGTGTACTTTGAAAGGGTGTTTCAATGACTAGCATTAGCAAACAAAAGGTGCAAAATTTTGGGGGCTAATACAAAAAAAGCACAGAGCCAACAATGGAAAATGAAGCCAGCAAAGTGGAGCACTATTCAGTTGAATTCAATATGTTTCTATTGTCTAGACGTCTACATCTTAATATGTTTCAGAGGCTATGCAGTGCTGTCAGTTAATATGCAACATGTTGCTGTAAGCTGTTACTGAGGGGGAAAAAAACCCATATGGTTTTGCTTGATATGAGCAAAGTTTTTAAGTTACAAAAAGGTTTTAGGTGTAGATAATGCATTTTTGTTCAGAAAATGTGCCATTTTAAAAACTCCAAATACCTGAACACTGCAAAAAATACAGTGCAACTGTGCAAAAGTCTTAGGCCATTGTTACTTAAGCAGTTATACTGATCACACATTTATTTCTCAGTGGTAAAATATAACCACAACAAACAGGAAATGAGTAAACTGTATTAAAAATGCAAATATCTCAGAAAAAGAAAAAAAAACTAATAGGCTAAAGTTGCAAATAGTCACTGTGGCCTACCTTTTCACTCTACGCATGTCTTAGACAGACTATATGAGATTTGTGTATTTACATTAGGTTGCATTCAAGCTTGGGAAAGACAGCAGAATATTTTGTTTAATGTAATTAAATGAAATGCAATGGATTATTTGACTGCTGCAGCTGTAATTTTGGTGTCTTATAAACCCATGTGGGTTGAGCACATTGTGTGCATGACACGAAAATAAAAGAAATCAATCCGTCATGCCTAAAGCTCAATACTGATTGTTTGAGAAAGATTTTGTTATGGTTGCACAACTCCATATGAGGTCTTTGGTCTATATTTTAGTAGACAACTGAGAAATAAATATATATAATCATTATAATGATTAGACTTTTGCACAATGTTGTATATATATATGAAATGCAGTAAATGCAGCCTGCAGAGTGACTTTGCTCTCCTGGTGACAAACTGAAGAGTATATTTATATGTGTCTGAATAGAAATCCCCTCTTGGAGCCAGCAATCTGTATGCTGTGTTATTCTGAGTGACAGCCTTCTGGAAATCCCCCACCTAGTTGTTGCTCCGCCCCGCCGCAGCCATACAGAGGGCATTTACTGACTGCTGCACAGTTCCACCAGCAGACTACCAAACGTCCCGAGGAACAAACCAACATGGACCTCCACCGGACCAGTATATTAAACCAAATGGATTACAACCGGGAGTCTAAAGAAGGGAAGCCGGCTCAGTCGACGGAGGAGCGGCTGGACAGCGGTTTGGACTCGCTGAAAGAGGAGGAGTACCAGGCTGTGGCGGCCGAGATCCGTCGGCTCCAGCTGGAATGTGAGCCGCCGCTGCTCAAACAAGCTCCTGCTGTAACCGGAGAGCTGCACGAATGGAAAACACAGATCACAGAGGACGGAGACACGTAAGTCCGACCGGGAATAATGTTACAAAAATAAGCACGGGGTTGTTTGTGAGTTTTCGGAGGTTTAACAGCATCGCCTATACGTCCAGCTCGGATCTAGAGGGTAATTTGATCCCTTTCCTGTGGTCGATGGCTGCCTCTAGCTTGTCATTATAATGCACAGGCCCGAGTCTAAACTCAGTCACGGTTCGGGCTTATTTTAGTATTAGTACGTATGAAAATACGCCACTGCAATGTTAACAATACACAGAATGGGTATCCGGTTTGATAATGGGTTTAGCTGCGGTCAGACACGGTGGTCTTGGACGTAAACAAAAGGCTATTATCAGGAGGGAATCTACTATGGCCGCGGGTCAGGCTGGGAAAGTCCCGGGCGCGCCGCCAAGGAATCCGACCGACGCGCGCTCCCGTGAAGCGAGAAGAAGGGGAAAAAAAACAAGAAAAAGTACCTCAAATTACACCAACATACATCTGCGGGGGCTGAGGGCCAAACTCTCATCTGGAATATGTGTCTGCGGTATGTTGCTAACAGTAAACCCCAGGGAATAACATTAAAAGTAACTTTTTTTTTAATCCTAACTCTTAAAAAAAAAAAAAAAAAAAAAAAAGACCACAATTCATCCGCCGTAAAATATAGTTCAAACACAGATCTGCAATGTCACCACTCTTTTTGCACGTGCATTCATGATAATCTATTGCATCAAAGTTTACAATAACGTGACTCAATTCATAAGAACTGAGGGCCGGACCTGTCTCATATGAAGCAATGAAGCATGAAACCATGTTACAGTGATTTAACCAAAGATTTCACCAAAGGAATTAAGAGCAGTGGTTCTCCATGTGGGGTCTAGGGAACACTTTGGGTCATCAACAGCTTCTAGAGGGGTAATTTTTTTTGTTTGTTTGCGTTAATTTACTGTTAGAACATGCTAACTATCAAATTACCTCAATTATTTTAAGTGTAAAATTGGCTGCCATATTACACCTTGATTTTTATGAATTTTGGGGGGCCTGAGACATGGAGTTTTTTCGTTTAGAATTATACTTCCTGCTGTTTTGATGGAAATAAGAGTATTGAAGAACTGTTTATATATATATCTTTGTATTGTCTTTTCATGAGGGCTGATTTTTACTTCTCTGCAATACTCTAATTTTAAAAAAGTACTTTTACCTGTACCCAATTTTGCACAAAGTGAAACTGTACTGTTTTTCTTGTTGTATATATGTTTCTAGACTTTCAACTAACTATTCTACACTCTAAAACAAAGGTTTGCCTTATTGATGTAGATGAAAAAACACAGTCAGAGGTATATGCTTACAAGATGTCATGTGACTGTGTCACTGGTTTACTTTTGGGAAAACAATACTTAAGATTTGGTTGTGTTATGTTGCGTGTGTGTGTGTGGGTGTATTGTAACAGTTTTTTTTACCTTCCCTCTCTGTCTCCACAGGCTGCTCCACCTGGCCATCATCCACGAAGCCAAGGACTACATCAAAACGATGATCGAACTGTCCAAAAACACAGACTTTCTCAACACACAAAATGACCAGAGACAGGTACTAAATATTTTTTTTATTTTTTTAATATCTACTCAGTTTCATTTTTATCATCCTCCCCTCTCTATTATTTGCCTCCACCTCATTCTGTGTATTTGCTCTAAGTAGAAGAAATTTTAACAAGTACTAAATATTAGTGTCTATCATCAAATAAATAAGAATGAAAATGTCCACTTATTCATTAACTCACCGGTCTTCTCCAAACTTCCTCCTGTCCTAGACTCCTCTCCACTTAGCAGTAATAACGAACCAGGCTGACGTGTGTGAGCGCCTTCTGGTATCCGGCTGCGACCCCACACTGGTGGATGATAGCGGGGATACGCCTCTTCACATCGCCTGTCGCCATGGTGACCTGCTGTGCTTCAGTGTCCTCACACAGAACTGCCAGCCAGAGCATCTCCACACGGTGATGGCTGCCTGCAATTATCACGGTAAGACTGCAGTCAGAAAAGTAAAAATAAATGCTTGAATAAATAAATAAATGCTTGAGTTGTCAGCATTAAAGATATACACTGGTTTACATGTTAGAGAACAAAAATTGAGCAGTGGTGGGCTGAGTTTTTCTGCAGCAGTGGTGGTAATTTGCATTCTGTGGTGGCCCAATCCTGGTGTTTGGAAACAGACGAGACACTGACCAGTCTGTTGTTGCTCTTAACTACTATTTAAATGGAGGAATGGTGGGCACGAAAAGAATAATTTCTACTGCCCATTATCCCTGAACACTGTGGTTAGGAGGAAGGAAACATTTGAGCAAGTGAGGGGAATGCCAAAGCCATCCATGCCATCACATCCTGAAGAAAACCCATCTATTACATGGCACATAATGTTAGGTGCTAAGGCTCCAAATAGATTTGTGCAGGCGTTTTTAAGCCTCAAGTATGGCATTGTTTACTGGTTTGGAGATTTGTTTGGGGTACCAAATTTAGAATATAAAATAGAAATCAGAACTTATTTTAGCATATACATTTAAAAATGATCTTATATGAGTCTATCTCCCTAACGTAAACAGCATTAAGATGGCAGAATATTATCACTCCGCATTAAACCTGAGGCCACATCAATTTTCTTTTGCCTCTTTCAGGTACCTTTCACAAGTACTTAAATCACTGAACCAAGAGCAAATTGGTGGAATTTCTTTTAAAAAACATGGGGAAAAGGAAATTATCAACTTCGTAATGAATATTTCAGTAACTGCAAGAAATGGATAGCTTTAGATTTAAAAAAAAATAAAAATAAAAATAAAAAAGGAAAAATTGTGAAGGAAAAAAACTCCAGTTAACCTATATTTGTATTTAAAATTATGTTTCCAGATCATTTCCTTGTTTTCTGGGTTAGAAATAAGGTGGTTTTCTTGTTTTCTTTTTTTCCCCTATTTTCTTGCTTATTTTGTGGTCTTTCTCTTTTGTTGCTCATTGCCTTCTTCCCACTTTTTTGAAAGAAATCAAGCCCATTAGCTCAGATTTCAAAGGGTTAAATGTAAAACTTTGTAAAGACAAACACTGTTTAGCTTTTCCCTAAATTATGATTAACTGGAGACTCACCTTTTGGATCTTGGATTTTTCCTGGAAAACTGCAGCAGTTAAGTGACGTGCTGGTCTGGTGTCAGTCGTTGAGCTCTCCCTCTGATGTTTTCTTGCAGGTCAGAACTGCCTCCACTTGGCCTCAGTTCAGGGTTTCCTGTCACTGGTGGAGAACATGGTGGATTTAGGCGCTGACATAAATGCAAAGGTAAACAACACAGACACCATATCTGTATGTGAGAATGCATGCTTTATATACTTACGTAGTATATGATTATTCATTTGTTTTATGACGTTTTGAGGAGCAGCACTGACCAGGTGTTAAAAAGTCTCGTGTTCTCTTCCCGCCTTGTAGGAACAGCGGAACGGTCGCAGTGCGCTGCACCTGGCCGTCGACCAGCAGAATCTCTCTCTGGTCAAACTGCTGCTGAGGAAAGGAGCAGACCCTAACCTCCTGACCTCTGGAGGCCACACCCCTCTCCACCTCACCTACGGTCGCAGCAACGACGACATCCGAAAAGAACTGTTCTCACTGACCAATCCTGACCTGAGGGAGCTGCCTGACAGCGAATCAGACGACAGCGAGGAAGAGGAGGACGAGGAGTCTGATGAGGAGGTGTGTGTTGATAATGCAGAGCCTCCAATGTAACACCAACATTTAATGTGTGGCCGCTGTATAACCATTTTTCTTCCCTGCGTGTGTTTGTAGGTGGGTTATGATGACATTCAGTGGAATGGACACTAGCGGGAAGCAAGACGAGAGAGAGGAAGTTACAGAGGCAGGAGGCTGTGATGACGGCGGCGGCGGTGAGGGACAAAAGAAACGGCTCGACACGTCTACTACTTCCTGCAACGACGTCACATGAGCCCAAAAGTGTGGATGATACAGCGCGAGCGTGGCCGCTGACAAAACGGATGGACAGGCAGCTGCAAAGCAGAATCAAGAGACTGATGTTCCAATATAAAGAGTCCGCTCTGGACCGCGGGAGAGCAGACACGCTGAGATGTGAATGCATGATGCGTAATGACGGGATGAGTTTTGCTGTATGATGAGAGGATTGCTTGTATTCTGTAGACATTGCAAATCATTTGTCACAAAGGAAAAAAAAAAACATCCATCCACACTGATGTACCAGCAAACAGCTCTGTTGTATGATATTGTAAATGCTGTGTATACAAAGATGTATTTTTTATGGAAGCTGTGAATGCGTACAGTTGAGCAGGTTGTATATGTCAGACAGCAAACAGTCCAGCACACTCCAGTTAAATTAAAGACACTCATATTTAACAGTAAAAGGCTGTGTGAGTATATTTGTGGGGACTGGGATGGGTGGCAAGAAAAGGAAACAGATGGTATGTGTTTGAAAAATCGCTCTTGGTCCTGGATGGACTAAATTTGGAGAAAAATACTTTCACACATGTACATTAGACATCATTTTGGTAATATTACAAAAGAAAGATGACACAGGGCCCAGCATGTGATCAGCTGCGCCTGACAATATTGCAAAGCTGCAATTATAGGAGACATTACTTTAACCACGTGCCTCTCTGCTGCCGTCAGTATGTCTGTGCTGGTATAAATACCTCCATCAAAGCATGACAGCTGAGTTACACTTCTGACCTACTGCTTTTTGTTTTCATACAATGCATGTCACACAGGAAAGAGCTAATAACTCAACATGTTTCCACTGAATGAGGAACTGATAGCCCATTTGGCTTGCAGCAGTTCCTCCTGCTGTGTGAGTAGAGGTAGAGAGAAACAGTGTGTGGTATGAGGCAGATTGCTCAGTTATCTAATTCAGGAAGTTTTTTGGGAGGGTGGGGCTAAGGAGGAAGGGACAGGAAATTCCCAGGAACAGAACACTCAGCTGTTCACGACATTCCTGCTTCTCATTCCTCCAAAGAAGGGAATCTCCACTGAACAACAGGATGCTTCTGTCAAGTTTGGGGCAGCGGGGAGGAAGGGAGTTTTCCTTACTTCCAGTAAAATAAATGTCAAGCGTCACCGTTTAATACACTTTGTGCAGTTCTACGATTGTATTGCAGATCTCGTCAATGTCAGGCAGCTCAGTATGTTTGCTCTATATACGGCAAATTTTAGCATACAATGAAGACATAACTGTATAATATATAGTGATATTTCTCCCTTTGATTAATACTAAAGCACTCAGACTTTAACTAAGCTCATGTTTATGCAGTGGTTCTCAAACTTTTTCTATCATGCCCCTCCCCTTAAAAAGCCAAAAAAAGGTCACGCTCCCAAGCAATTAACTATTTATATAGCACCTTTCAAGAGAGGAATGTCGCAAAGTGCTTGAGATAAAGTAAATACATATTAATTTGTACTGACAACATTCTATATAAAATCAAATGTAGGACAAAAAGGACAGAAATATGAAGAAAATAAATATAGCTACAGTAATAAATAAACACAGAAAAACAGGACAGCTTAAGATTAAGAAAGAAAAGGGGGATGACATGCAGCAAATGGCTACAGGCCGGAGTCAAACATGGGCCTCTACAGAGGCCTCAGCCATATGAAGGAACACACTCTACCAAGGTGGCCCCCATTTGTTCTTTTAATATTTATTTAAGTATTTTTTTGTTGTTGTTGTTTTAAGTTCATTTATTCATTACCATATTTCTGCATTTTCTGTGCTTATTTATTTATCTATCTATCTATCTATCTATCTATCTATCTATCTATCTATCTATTTATTCAACACTTAAGATATTTTTTGTCCTCTACAAATGATTGCCTGACTTTACATCGAAGTCACAGCTGCAACGCTCAAATGCAAAGAGAAGATAACAAGGAAATATTTGGTAAAAACATTGCGTTTAATAGAAGTGCAGTAATGTACAGCAATGACAGTGGAGGGGAGGATCAAGACACAAGAAGGAGAGAGTGAAATCATTACTGAATTCCCGTTGACGTTGACCTGAGCAGACCTAAACAGGGGTGTGACACTGATGACTGTCGTAATGGAGGAACTCCCACAGCTGTTCCCTGGGTTATCACAAAGTACATCAGAGCATTAACATCATCCTGGAAATAAAGACAGCAGAGAGGGGACACTCGAAAGCAGATTAGTAAAATGAGAGAGAAACACAATGTGGCAGCCCTGAGTAAATATTGGTGACTCCAGAAGCTACAGGACCACCAAGTCTGTAATAGTAAGAGGTATTAAGAGGTATTGTGCTGTACTTGTAGTGTTACCACACCCCTATCGTTCAATCTGCTCACGTCACACTCATCAACTGAAGTCATTTGGGCTGAGCTCTATTCAGAGAAAGGAGCGTATCACACTGATGTGTCATATGGTGGACTGATTTGAATGTCCAGCATCTTTCCAGGCTCTGTGACATTTGGCATCTGTCTGCAGTGACGATGTCTCAGTGTGGTTAAAAGGGAAATGCAGGAGGGGTCAATATGTGGATAATAGTGTCCAGTTATGACCAGAGAGGATGGAAGAGGGTTAAGTGCCAGTGCAGATGGATGAGTACCCACCTGGTAATAAGGTCTTTACTGTTCATCGTTTGCGTTTGTCTCAGCCTTACTGTAGTACCACCTCCTCTGAACAAGATGATACCAGCTCCTCCTTTATCTTCCTTCTCGGCGAGACCTTTGTGCGGAGGAGTCGGGGTTTTCTGGTGTTACAGTTCATCCTTTTCAGAGTCGGCTGCAGCATGGTTGCCAGCTTTCCTCACTCTCTCTCAGACAAAGCCACCAGGTGGACATCGATCTCAGACTCTGACAGAATCCTGGCACACGAACACACAAGTTAACGGTCGACATTTTTGTTCTGCCAGATTTTGTAGGGCCTACACACACAGACATGTTGAGAACACACTGAATCCTGTAAGCCCTTACTTTGATCTCATCCCTGGTTTTGGTTTTAGGGAATTTCCATTACAATACTAGTCTGTTTTTATCTATTTTTAAAAAATGACTGATTCATTATTGACCATGCCAGCACATGACCATGTTTTAGCGATTTAACGTTTCTTCAGTGTCAGCACGTTCAGCTGAACATCACAGATGAATTTTCTTTTTGTTTATTTTATTAAATGGATCAAGGAAGTTTGGCTAAATCAATCAAATACTCTGCTTCTCTTATATTCTGGAAATCCCTTTACAGCAGCAGCTGGACAGTGACAAAAGATGATTTCACCTGTTAACAATTCTTACTCATAACTCTCAATATATTTATTCCATTTGTGTGTCAGGGAAATACTCACTTGAATTTAGGGTCTTTTGTAGTTATAACTCCCACCTCCAGTTCTGAGGGCTTGAAGTCGATGGACAGGACAGTTGACAGACATGAGATAGCCGTCTGTTTTGAGAAGTGAGAAGAGTTGTTAAGAAGCATAAAAGGAAGGAGAGGAGAGAGAGATAAATTAAACACTGCCTCTGTGAAACAGATGCCTTTGGAAACTGGAGCTCACAGTGTCAAATACTCTAGAAATGTGGGATATAATATGTAAATGTATAAGGTGATGTTTGTATTTATTAATGGAAACACTAGGTAATAATTGAGTGCGTGACCAGTGAGCAGCATATCAGTGTGTGTGCCTTCATTTGCCTGTGTACATGGCTGTACACACTGGAACGTAAATTTGAGCTGCAACAATTTATCCACTAGTGGCCAACTATTTAACTGCAAGCAATTTGATCATCGATTAGTTGATCTGAGTACATTTTTAAAGGCATACTATGCAGGATTTTCAGTTACTGTTTGTAAATATACTCAACCAGCAAAAGTGAAAGTAAAAGCCAACCCCAGATTCACTGTTGTTTGATGTTTTGCCTCGCTATATTGTCTTTTTTCTGCACTGTGTCTCCTCAATACGTGCTGCTTACAGTCTGGAACCTGGTCACTGACTTTTTGTAAAGCCCTGAACTCACCCGAGCCCTTTGGGAGTACACATCCACAAATGTTCTGAGCACAGAAAATAAAACGAAAATAAGAATATCCAGGTAGAGGGCAGAGTCTCTGCAGAAAAAACACACCAGCACCCACTGAGAGTGGGTCATATGTGACGATTTAGAGAGATTACTTCCATATGAGTCTATATATTGTTTTTAGGAAAATCCTACATAGGATATCTTCAAGAAAAAAAAGTCAAAGTTCTCCATTATTTTCTTAAATTTTAATATTTCTGTTTTTTTAAATTCTATGTTAAGAAAAGTAAACTGAATATCTTTGGCTTGTAGATAAAAGAAGATATCTCTTTTCCCTATTTTCAACACAACTAATCAATTAATCTAAAAAATAATCGACAGATTAAGCAACAATGAAAATAATAACTTGTTGCAGCCCTTCAGCAAATACAATGTTTCTAAGAAGGACTACAGAGGAACAGCTGTTTTTCCATTAACATCCTTTGACATCTGAACAGAAGTTGTGCTTTCTGGAAAAGTACATATAGCCACAGCACACATTTGTCCACACAATCTCTTCGACTACCAACAAATATTAAATAGCAAATAAAGAGATGTAATTGCAAATTGTAGACATTAAATTAGATCTGTGTGATATATTCCCCTTGTCAGCATTTACCAAGGAAAATTCATCAGTATCTGGAAAATGTGAACTTAGATTTTGAAACAGAATATCTAAGAAATAAATGATTAGTTATTATATTAATATCAGGATTCCTACTGTTCCTGATTTATGTAGCTAACATCCATGATTTACATATTGATTCTACAATGGCTGCAATGAATTGGTTTCCGCTTCAGCAGGTTGGAAAAATCACAAAGTAATGCAGTAACATTCTAGTGTAGTGACCCAACTGTGAAAGTCCCAGACATTTCCTGACATCCAAAGCACTCCCTGACTTTCCCTGCCTAAAAAAATCTCAAACAATTCCATGACATCCAGTGCTAATCACAGTGAGGTTGCTCGAGGAGAAAATTACAATGTGGCATCATAAAAGTGAACAACACAGGGTCTAATAATAAGCACAGTTATTTTTGTGTATACAGTATATACTATACTACGTGTGTGTGTGTGTGTGTGTGTGTGTGCGTACCTCTATGGTCTGCTCATAGGTCCAATCCAGTTTCTTCTTGACTTTCTTCTCTAGGAAGCTGGTGGCCTCCGTCTGCTTGACCCCAGCTGCTGTGGCCTTAAAGCCACAATAATAACCAGCTGGATCACATTTATACAGCTGCGGACCCAACTCTTCATCCAGTCCGATCACTATCATGCCTGGAGGAGGAATGCAAGGCAGAGGGGAATGAAGACAGGACAGTAGAAATGGGGAGAAATAGGGCAATGTCTTCTATTTTAACACATGGTTTAGCTCTAAACTTTGCTATTTGAAAGGTAACTGACTTTTGTCAAGAAATTCAGAGTCTTTGTTTAATTTCTAGTGGTTTTCACAGCCTTTTGCAAAAACGTGATGACTAGACAAATACCATTTTTCAAGATATTATATGTAAATTGGAGCTTCAGATGTGTTGATATTCAAAATCAAGCTGTGATGAAAATCATCTGAAACCCAAATTACAATTAACAATCAAATACACACTAAAATAAGAGCATTTACCAGCTCTGGTCACAGAGGAACAAACAGAATACTATGTTGAAAGAGGATGGCAATAAGTGAGTTGGTTATATCTCTTAAACATATTTTTAACAGGTCAGGTTTGGGTTTAACCAATATCTAAAATTAACAGTCGTTAAGGACATGTTTCTGGATTTACAAACACACATGCACACTACTCACAGCAGCCTAGCGGCCTCATCTCAGCATTCTGTGTGTAGACTTGGGAGATGTCCGCAATGCGTTTGCACAACATGTCCACAGGTATCTCATAGCCATACTTATACATCCAGTTTGCTGCTTCATACCGTGCCCTCTGCACCTGAGACCTGCTATCAGCTGGAGGGAGGGAGAGGCAGAAAAAGCATTCCATAAATATTTAACTAAGATCTGACCAGTACATGAATTATGTTATATTATTGCTGAAAACAGTTAGAGTCTGAGCTTTTCTGACCTGCTCTGGAAAACTGAAGTTACATGCTACAAGTAGGTAATTTTCTTTTTCTTTTTTTGCAGGTTACATGCAATCATAATAGCTCATATCTTACCACTTCTGGTATTGGGTAGGTGTTTTCTTCTGACTAATATTATATAAAGATTTACTGCAACAAGAGTTGACACATGACCTCTCTAGGTTTTCCAAAAACAGCTGAAAAATTCTGTAAACGGACACATTTTTAGCTCCAAATGATGACATGATGAGTAGAAGCAGCTTGTACAGCTCTCCATCTACAACAATGTACTAGGAACGTGGCTATGGCAAATCAATGAATACATAGTAAGGAATATTATATTCAATTTCTGCCAATAGATGCCCCTAAATCCCATACAATAGATCTTGAAATGGCTCAAAAGTTTGGGTATTCACCATCATATGGACCAGACATTGCTTACCAGTCATGCCGGTCATAACACAGCCAATGTTCTCTGTAATTCTGTACAGATGCGTGACTGTTTCGGCATCCAAAAGCTTGTCCTGAGAAAAACACAATATCAAGACATTACCAACAAAAAAAAAAAAAAAAATACGGCACATAACTCCAACAATAATACAACAACCATAATGACAGCTATGGAATCTGACCACATGCTTTGTAAAGACACAGAAACACAAACTTCTGTGTGTGTTTATAATGTGTCTGTGTACACTGACCGGGACTTTCTTCTGTGTGACAACCACAACACAGTCTTTCCCTCTGACCGCTACAGACGTCAGCCCTCCCTGGTTGATGGCTTTGAAGGCATACTCTAAAGACAGACAGAGGCTAGTTGATTTACATGCAACTGTACATACACATAATTCTTACAGCAAGTACACAATTTACAACTTTGTAGCATACGGTGATATTTCAGTTTCACGTGTTTTGGTTTGAGAGGGCTTGAAACCGGCCTATCACAAATATTTAATGCATTTCAAGCTCTTTACATATCAAAGTAGGAAGGTTGCAATACAAATCCAATAAAAATAGTTTTCCTTGGACCTCCCTGAGTGACTGGGGAAATACCTGACCCTCTCTCCACCACAAATAACCAAATTTCCCAGTTTCTGGCTATAATGAATGGTGTGATTTTTGACTTTTTTCAAATAAAACATGTATTTTGAACCCACTTAAAGGTGCTACGGTTCGGATGGAATTTATATATACAAAATAAAGTCATTTAAAGTTGAATGTCCCTCTCGTAAACGGAATCGAAAATCATGACTCCATCCACAGTCCAAAAAAACGCATATCTGACGTGCCTCCTCCGTTTTCGGTAACCCCACTCCTTTCATAAATAACGAACAGCTCCTAATAATGACACGTTTGAAAGAACGACTAGCGCAAATAAACATTTGTAAGAACAGGGATAACTTAGTATGGTATGGTTTCTTAACTGGGCGCGGAATTAGCAACCAAATAATAAGTTCAACTCTAATAAGATATTTATCAAAACAGTAGCTTATGGTAGCAATACAAAGCTAAATTGGGGTAGCTAACAATCTAGCAGAACTGCACTAAAACGTACTGGTTAAAGTTTGTTAATTACGTACTGCATAACTTGTAGTTAGATACACAACAACCGTAGTTGCTCTAATCGTACCACGTTGTACTACAATACTTTATCTTCTGAATAACACTGAGTTATGAATGGGCTAGCTAGAAGCTGCTAGCTAATGTTAGCATGTTAGCTAGCAGTGATGACAGAGCAGGTTGAGTTTTGGTAATTTCTTTTGCGACTTACCGACTTGGTAGAGTCGTCCTTCCGGAGAGAAGATGGTGATATGTCGGTCAAACCCTGCACTTGATCCCCGAGACATGACGGCTTGATATAACTGAGAAAAAAAAGGTGAAGACTGAAGCTGAAACTAAACTGTGAGGCAACAGAGCCAAAACATGGCCAACATCTACACCGGATGTAATCGTATTCTTCTTCTTCTTCTTCTTTTAAATTACCGGCAGTCTTGATGCCTTGCGGCATATTGCTGCCACTAACAGGTCGATCTTGGTATCGCTCTAAATCTCTTAGTTTTATAGTGATCCTGTGGAAGATATAAAGTCCGTGACTGATTTTACAATCTGCATCTGGTTCTCGGAGGGATTTAGTAAATGACTCAATGTTACTCTCTGGATTCGGGTGTCTGAAACAGCAGCATACAGTTTTTCTCTTTGTTTATTGCACAGGTTGCATTCCATCAGTAGCATGTTTTACAGTTTGTTGTTGCTTGCAAAATCCAGAGTCCATCCTTGTGTTTTCCCATCTTTGCCAGATCCCATGAAAGTCCAGTGTCCAAATCTCAGTCTGGTCATGATTAGTTTGTATTGTAACCTTTCCTTTCAGTTTCCCACTGTCTCTGCCACTCTGCTGTTATGGCTTCCTTGATGATTGACAAATGTCATTTTCCTATATCTTAAAGTTAAATTAAAAAGCACAGGCCACTTAGTTATTTGGCGTAAATGCTTTATTTACATGGATACAGTTACACTAAAGCATGAGTTATGACTGTGTCTGTTCAGTGCTTTTTGCTGAGGCACAGCCATCGTTGTGGTACTTCATGTGAGCTCCTGTCCTCTGTGTCGTCGTAGGGAATGTGCCACGAGTCCGCTGAAGTCTGGATAATGGTGTCAAAGCTGAGAATACTCTGAACACACAAACATGCGCGCACACACACACACACACACACGTGCACACAGTTAATTTGTATACTTCTGACATTTGTGCCCACTTATCAACTCTATCTTCTAGAACCCCACCCTCCTCCTCCTCCTCCTCCTCCTCCTGCTTCTCTTCTTCCTCACCTGAAATTTGACTCTCCTGCTTGCTAAGCTGAGTCCATGCACTACCACCTGATGACCTCTCTGCCATTTGAAGAAGAGCCGTCTGGTGGCGTCGTCTGGCAGGCAGGCCTTGTGGTCCCTCATCAGGTCCCTACTCACAAACTGACAGTGTTTCCCAGAGTTCAAAGAGGCATAAAGCAAGAAGGGGTCATCCTCCGAACTAGAAACAGACCAAAAGAAAAATACATTCTCTTGAGAACAAAAATGTTTAAAATTAACTGAGGTACTGCACAGTATTTATGAATTGGTTTATTCTATGAATCAACCTCCCACATGTTGCATTCTGCTCCTGAAACACTGTTAGTAAATATTCTGTGTTGCTTTTTTTTCGCTCTCAGGAGCTCACATGTTGTCAGTGAAGAAGCAGTGAGCTTTCTGCTTGATGAGGTTCATGTGGTCTCTCCCCCAGTTTTTGGAGGGCCGCAGCATGTGTTTCCTCCCCAACACCAGGACGGTCAAGCCTTGACCCACCAGCTCTGACACTACCGCCAACAACTGAAACACACATATGCATACCTCAGTACTTTCATTTATGATAATATCAAAAAATACAACTTGGAACATATGATGACAAAAAGGTCTCTCTGGATGACAGCTCCAATAAGATACACAGCCACACCCAGTGGTGCATGTAGCAGCTCCTACATGACTAAGACAAATTTAAAACTAGTTTTTTACACTGTTTGCATCTACTTATATACTGCTGACTGTTGGAAAGTGGGGATGTGTGCGGCATGACAATGCTTGCTAAAAAGATGAAGAACAGAGATTTAAATACAGCAGTGTTACATATATACAGTGTGTAGTATATTGCACACACCTAAAGTCATGTTTATTTTTTAATTGAACTTCTGAATAAACCAACTTATTGCCACAGTAAAAACTACCACTACTACTTTGCTACTTTTGTAGCAGTAATCCAAGAGTTTTGTTAAAAAGAGATGCACTATGAAACCTCAGGAACTATTAGCTAAGCTGTAAAGTTCAACTTCAAGTTTTAGCTTATTGTCATGTAAAAAAATACAATGAAGTATTTGTGCTCAGCGGCCTACACAAAGGGTACGCACATTCACAGACAACAAAGAAACATTACCCACAATACACACATCATACAATCTACAAGCAACAAGCCATTTGTGATCCCACTGATTGTGGCTGTCACTGTTTTTAGATTTCTTTTTATTTTTCAGATATTGTAAAAGCCTTGTATTTTTCTGTTTTGAAAATTCTGTTTTCTGTCTGAATGAGGGTTCACCTTCAATGTATTTTCTGAGGCTTTAGATTAAATAAATGATGATGATGATGATAAATAATGTGCAATGTATAACAAAGCATCAACTGATCGGGAAGCTAAGGAAAGCAGCCGTTACTGAGACAAGTGGTGTGCGATTTGAAGCTCTGGTAAGAGCTGAAGTAAGTCTTTGGACCCTGGAGGAGCATGTAGATGTCTTAATTTTATATTATCTGATCTTAGAAGGCTGATACACTGTATACATATTTTTTTTAGCCATTCTAGTGGCATGGCTCTCTATTAAAATGTTGGTAAGTCAGTCAGCCAACCATTTTGGTCCATACTGAAATATCTGAACAACTACTGATGGATTGCACAAAAACTGAATTTTTTTAATAGACATTTGCGTTCCAATAGGAAGAAGACTGATTACTTTGGTGCTCAGCTGACTTTTCCTCTAGTGCCACCAGAGGGTTGATAATGGTTTTTTTTTTTAAGGAAAATGTCTCAACAACTGTTGAATGGATAGCCATGAAAGTTGGTGCAGACATTAATGTCCCATTTTGGATTTTGTAACTTTGGTGACTTTTTATCATGCGCCATCATCAGGTCAAAATTTTCAATTTGTCCATGATCAAATACTGCTTTAAGATCAAATACCAGTAAAACTGATCACATTCCCATTAGCCTTAGCTGCACTTTGCATTTAGTGCTAATTAGCAAGTGTTAGCATGTTCACACCAAGCTAAGATGGTAAATATTGTCACATTTTTATTGTGTACTGATGTCTTCCTACTAAACATATGCATGTTAATATTGTCATTATAAGTGTGTTAGTATGCTGATGTTAGCATTTAGCACCAGCACAGCCTCACAGTTTCAGTAACATGGCTATAGACTCTTACTATTTTCCTTTTTTAAATTCAGCAGTTATTTACATATTGTATACATAGCTTTGTCCCTTACCTAAAATGTTATTCATACAGGCATTTGAATAAATGTTGCTTTCGGTGTTCCTGATAAAAATTTATATGACTTCTGCATTCAGTTTGATCATGTATTTAACTTTCCCATGAACTAGATGATGAGATCAGGAAATAGATTTGTACTTTGCTTTGTCTTGCGGCCACATAACATCCTGAGAAAGATGTGACATATTTCAATGCAGAGACAGAAATACAGATACAGATACAGATAACACATACAGATGACAGACAGACCGATGTGGGTAAACAGACACGTAGGCTAGGTGTTGTTAAAATCAGGTATTGGCCAGTTATAAAGGCACCTCCTACACACATCTGCTCACATACACTGCAGGGTTAGTCATAGTGCAACCAGCAGAAAAGCCCCTGGGTTGGACAGACACGAATGTAGGAAGAAGATCTCAACTGTAAAACTGTGTGTGTGTGTGTGTGTGTGTGTGTGTGCATATGCAGAGAGGATTCTGAATGAGTGCTGTTAGACTGTTAGACCCTGTTGAGTATTTATCTTTTCTCTTCCCTCTTTTTGTTGTACCACATTTTGCATCTGTGTACATCTGTGTGTTTTCTCACCATCTCTGACTGCATGTGTTTGTTCTTGGTGATATTTGCGACATTCAGTCCATCTATGACCACATCAAAAGCTGGTCTCCTCTCTACAAACGCCTTGAACCGCTCCAACTCCTGAACAGACAAATAAACAGACAAAGACAGAGATATTTTGAGAGAAAAAATGGTCAGTGAAGGAGAAAAATGGATCAAAATAGGCTAATTATAACTGAATATTACATGCTTTTTGTATAGAAGCTCAGATATTTCATCGAAAAGAATGTGGGTGTCAAAAGAAGCATCTTAGAGGTGCATCAAAAAGCAACAAGGCTGACAACAGACAGTTAAGTTGCAGCGTATTACATTTTTTCAATATAAATATACAGGACACAAGAGTCTATAGCAGAGGTGTACATTAGTCATATGACTTGGACTTGAGTTATACTCAAGTCCTGAAGTAATTGACTTTAGATTAAACTTGATCAAAAAGACTTGTAACTCTACTTGTCCTTAAACACCAATAATTATTTGTGACTTAACTTGGACTTGAGAGTCCTTTATAACTTCCCTCAAGCCCAAAGATTAAATAGTATGTTATTTAAAAGTGTGCCACAAATCAATTCATTTGTTTTTATTCCCTGAATCAGCTAACACGAATGGCATTTATTATCAGCAAATAAAACTCCAGATCCATGTTGTTTGAACTGATCAAACAACGTCAAACTCACATACAAAAACTATGATTGGTCAAGAAAAAACTGGAACATGTGGGCCAAAAATTACAGACAGACACAACTACTTCCAACAAACAAATTAATACACGTTTCACATTTACATTTTTTTTTTTTTTTGTCAAGAGCACATTGAGGAGTGAAGGAATATTTTAAGACTTTAAACTCAAAGTTTAGGACTTGACTGCACTTGAATGCAAACTCTTGCAAAACACTACCTTGATCCCACCTCTGAACTGGCACATTGTGTAAATTATGTTTACAATAACAATGCTAATATGTTGATATTAAGCAGGTCAAATTTATCATGGCTACAATCCAAACAAACCATGTTAAAATGCTAACTGTTAAAATGATAAATAGCAGCAACTAAAACAAAGTACAGATGTGCAGATATTTTGCCAAAGTTTCATGGCAACCCATCCAGCAGTTGTGGAGATATTTCAGTCTGGATCAATACATTTGGGTAAAGTGGCGCACTATACTTGCCAATTTTCAGTAAAGGCGACTTCTTTACAAGCTGGCAATATAACTGCTTAATTAACTGGAAGTTTGACTGAGTGTGTACAGTCTTGCAAATGTACAGGAAAAGTCTGCAGAACTCTCCAACAACAACACGCAAGTTCCTTGTTGTGGTGGAGGAGAGTTTCTGAACTCCACCTGTGAGCTGTCTGGCCTGATGGTTGGCTGGTTTCCTCACTGACTGATCAAAGGCCTGCCAGTAATAAATCTACCTGGACTTTCCTTCTCGGCACTGAGCTGGCAGAGGGCCAGCTGGCAGCTGGATTGACAGTAAAATTCTCAGTTTTATGATAAAGACTAATAGCTAATAAAATATACACACTGACAACCAGGAACCTTTTTCTGTTGGACAAAATTTACTTTAGATTAGATTCCCACTAAAGTGGTCACTCTATATAAACTTATCTCTAAAAGTGTATACAGCATGAACTTTAAAAAATCCAATGTGGAAGGACATCTGTAGAGATTCAATCTGTCTTAAACTTAAAGTGAAAGTGCTGTTATGCCTCCTGTTTTTGTGTTGGTATTTTTGCATCTTTAAGTGGTTGTTTTGTGTATCTTTGGGGTAATGTGTATCATTTTGAAATTTTGTGTCTCAGTGACTGTGTGTGTTTTTGTTCATTCAGGGTTACTTTGGGGTAATTTTCCTTTTTTCAGTCATTCTGTGTCCTTTTGTGCTGTTTTGTTTCTTGTAGCCATAAATGTCTCTTTGTGGTTGTTTTGTGTCTCTTCGGGGTAATTATGTGTCTCTGAAATGATTAAGTGTCTTTTTGTTCATCCTGTGTTTCCTTGGGGTATTTTTTTCCCTTTTTTTTAAGTCACATTGTGTCTTTCTCTACATATTTGTGTTTCTTGTTGCCATTTCATGTCTCTTTGTGGTCATTTTGTGTCCTTCTTGGTTGTTCTATGTCTTTTTGTGGTCATTCTGAGTCTCTTCCAGGTCAGTACGGTTAATTTCAGTGACATTTTGCAGCTGAGAGACACTTAGGGTCCAACTGTCAGGAGAAGTGTTTTCACTTTGTCATATTAAAGGTACGATTCCTGCAATGTGGGGATACTGTTGGCGGGTGTAGTTTGGTAAAAGAATGACTATAGTAATCTAGTTCCATTATATTGGAGAGAAGGCAGACTTCTCTTCAGCCGATATCTCCAGCACTTGGCAACTCACACCACAACAATCTATAATGATAAATAGCACTACAGGTGAGAGCAAATCTGTGTGTTTTTGGTTTTAGGGTGAATAGTCCTTTAAATTTTAATACAATTGCAGCACATAAAATGCAACAGTCAAGTTACAATTTGTTGAATATTTTTGTCATCTGTGAATTATGAAAACCAAAAGTTTTCTGTAGTGCGGGGAAAAAGGAAGACTTCATCTGTGTTGCAGCTTTGTACCGTAAAAGGAATGTAGCGCTGAGACTTAGAATAGGTCTCCAGCATGGGATCATTGTTAGTACTTTCACTTTTAGATAGCGGCAGTATGGAAATAGGTTGCAGTGAATTCCCCTGGACTTGAAACTCATCTGCGTGCACACTATCGCACACAATCAGAATGTGACCATATAAAATGTAAAAAAGGTGGAAATATTCCTCCTCTGCTGGCACACTACTCTAGAAAAAACATCTTCCAAGCTTTGTTGACACTCCAATACTGATTTTAATTGCTTTAATTCACAAACAACATTTACACACACGCATATACACACACACACACACACACACACACACACACACAATACATACATTGGCGAAGAAAAAGAGAAAGAGTTTGAGCAAAGGAGAAGGAGGAAGAGAGAGACGGAGAGAAAGTCCAGTATAATTATCCAGGGACTTTCCAGAGCTGATATGTGAAACCAGTTCATTGTGCTGCTGTGGATGATATGACTACTTAAAACACACACACACACACACACACACACACACACACACACACACACACACACACACACACACACACACACACACACACTTGCATACATTAGCTCACAGTGCCACTTATGCACCATTATTACACAAAGCAGGACAGTATTCTGTATACATACCCTCCAGCATTACCATTGACGTACAAGAAAAACCCTACATACTGTAACTGACTGCAGGAAACTGGCTTTAATAACATCTGTTAATTTCAATTTTAACACTTTAGTAGAAGCTTCCTGTTTAGCTGATCTCAGTTCTAACACTTTTTAAATGCACCTTATACCATGCTTTTATATATGCACTTTTATTGCGATAACAAATACTTATTTTGTTTTTAGATAATACATATTTCAGTAAAATTATAAATTGTTTAAAATAAATGTGATTAAAACTATCTATCTATATTCCTATCATGCATTTTTCAAAAGCATAATGTGATACTGCAACAGATTTCAAAGCTCTATATTGAAGAAAAAGTCCTCTCTGTACATAGGACCTATTGCATTCCTTTACATTATATTAAAGATTTACATGTTTAGCAATATATTATCACATATCTATCTAAAGTAGAATTAGACCAATATTTTATTAAAACTGCCATCAAGGGTGGAAAGAAACTACACCCGAATGCATTTAGTTGCATAAAATGCTACCTTACACTAAAGGCTTGCAGTATAGCCATACTTCTGAACGTTTTGGTGGCATCTCGGCACGATAAACTGCCAACTCCATCAAATACGCTGCCTCAACCGCACCACAGCACACCACAGACCGTGAGGAATGTAGCTGCTGCAGTAGAGGGCCAATCACATGTCACATTAAAGCAAAGAATGCTTGCAGTGATTGGCTGCGAGCAAAACCATACAAATAGCCATTTTTCTATATCTGGGTACAAAAGGATTAAAAGCGGGTAGCGTTTGACTGTAGGAGTGTCAATAATTCTTTGTACCATTTAATGCAATGACTTAAAAGTATTGAATATAGATACTCAGCCCTTCTTGTAACTATGCCAAAATATGTTCTAAAGGCCCAACACATGAAGCTCCTTTTGGCTGAAACACACACTGTATGCAGATGGGTTATTTAGCTCTAACAGTGTGGACACAAAAACACAAAGGCAAGTGTACAGGTGCACAATGTAATGCAACACAGTACAACAGATAGTCAAAAATACAATCTTTGGAGAGCGTTAGATGTTATATTTAGTTTTTTAGAAATAGGGGGGCCAAAGTATTAAAAATTGTCCTTAGATGTAATGCAAAAAGAATGCATCATCGCATAAAGTGCAGTCTAAAATAACTTTTTTTTTTGACAAAACGAGAGTTAAACATAACAGGTTTTGCAAAGCTGGTTAATGGTGTTAGTTTGCATTAAATTCATAGTTTTCTAGTCATTTGGAATGTCAAAATGCATGAATCAGGCATGAAAATGCAAATCTGTCTCTGTTCCATTCTGCATCTGTTGCTTCACTGTAATGTGAAGCACCCCGTTTGCCTTTAAATGCAGTGCCTTAAATTGAGGAATTAATAAGGTCGAGTTAAACAGCACGTCTGCCTGCCTTCCTTGGTCTGTCTCCTTGGCGGGAGGTTACTGTGGTCCAGATTCACATGGTCCTCCACATGCTGGAAATCCCCTCAATTTAACTAACTGTTGCACCAACAAACTCCCCCTGACTACCGCAAAACATTAAAGGAAAACATGCAAACTTTTTCTCTGTTCATAAATGAAATAGGACATATTATTAACTACATGATACTGATGTTGCTAAGTTTCTTTTTTGTTTCTGTTTTTAAGTTTATTGTAGTTGGCATTAAAAAAAAAAAACAGCCAGTACATTCCAATCCAATGAAAAGCTTGTGTCCTGGGTCTCTCTCCACACAGACAGTGCACATATGCAGGAAAGATAAAGTGATAATTGCCTTCCTTGGTTATAAAAGTGGCATCCAACTACACATACAGTCCTCATTTTGTATTTAACTTTGCGTGTATGTGGGCACTGCCCTGTTTGCAAGCATCAAGATGCTGCTTATCTGTGGGCTGAAGCTGTCTATCACACAGGTGGTGTGAGTCCCAAAACCACAAGCTGAATGACTGATACTCTCATCGATGTAATGAGCCTTTACACACCACATTTTGCTTTGTGGTCCCTGCCATCTCAAAATAATGCAAAAGATAATAGAAAAGTAAAATACTGCAGTACAAAGCAACAAATTAGTTTACCTGACATTTTGGGATATTTGCTTATATATGTTCTCATAGAGAGAAGATTAATATCACTCTGATATCTGTCAGTCACTTTGTGAAATATGAAGCAATAAGCATAAAGACTACTAACAAAGATAAAGAGCTAGCTTCTAAAGCTCACTTATTATAATAACAATGCCATATCTTGTTTGTTTAATCCATAAAATACATGTACATAATGACAGTTTGTTGTGTGTTTCATGTAAGACACACTACCACCAGCATGAAAATGTAGCTCAGCCAACATAACAGTTTTGTTAAATTACATTTGTTACAGTTATGTTACATTATTAAGATGTATTAAAAACAAATACAGCTAAATAATGTAGAAAAGGTACATTACTGTAGCTTAACTACATTATTAAGATATATAAATCTGCTAATACATCTTAACATAGAGGCTAAGGTAGATTATTAAGATGTATTAGCGTCTTATACAACTTAATAATTCATTCACTCATTCATTTATTAGCAGTAACTGCTTATCCTCTAACGCAGGGGGGCTGGAGCCTATCCCAGCTGACGTTTGGCAAGAGGCGGGGTAAACCCCGGACAGTCAGAAGGGCTGACCCATCAAGACACACAGCCACTGATGCTCACACTCACACCTACAGCCAATTGCAGTCACCTGTGAACCTGATCCCAACATGTCTTTGGAATGTGGTAGGAGGCAGGAGAACCCAATGAAAACCCACACTGACACGGGAAGAACATGCAAACTCCAAAACAAAAGCCCCCACCCACCCACCCACCCAAGGTCTGAACCCAACCCCAAACCGGGTTCAAGACTGGGACCCTCTTGCTGTGAGGTGACAGTGCTAACCAGTACACAACCCTGCCACCCAGCTTAATAAATCTTAAATTGCATTAACTTAAACAACTAACTAAGCTTTGTTAGCTACATTAGTTACATTAGCTACATTGATAAGCTTAATAATGT
This sequence comes from Plectropomus leopardus, assembly GCF_008729295.1. Lineage (NCBI taxonomy): Eukaryota > Metazoa > Chordata > Actinopteri > Perciformes > Serranidae > Plectropomus > Plectropomus leopardus. The sequence continues at coordinate 26,087,656 of NC_056476.1, read as the reverse complement.
AACCAATGTTCATTAGTAAGCTTTATTAGCATCTTTTACAACTTAATAACACAGGTAAGGTACATAATTAAGCCTTATTAGCATCATTTACATCTTAATAATGTAACTAAGGTATATTATTAAGATAAACTAGCATCTTATACAGCTTAATAATGCAGCTTAGGTACATTATAAAACTGTTAGCATCATATACATCTTGATAATGTAGCTAAGGTACTTTACTGACACGTATTGGTGTCTTACTTGGCTTAATATTATAGCCAAGCGACATTATTTTAGCTAAATTGCATTATTAAATTGTAAATAACCCTAATACCATTTAATAATATTATCAGGTAAATTATTGAGCTAATACATCCATTTTTATCAAAAGATTTAAATAAAAGGTAATGACTTTGTTATGCCTCATAGCATGATGAGTGGAAACAACAGTGAGTAAGCTTTATCAATAACAGATCAGGGCCTTATCGCAATCCAAAAAAAGGGATTTTAAAGGCCAGAAAACCTCATACTGACTGGGTGGTATCGTCCTCTGTGTCTGGGACTGCTTATTAAATATCAAAGTCATACCAGTTCCAAGAAATGTGTCTTTGAACCAGATGTACGGACAGCCACCTCACTGTGTCTGACGCTAATCTTCCTTTGAAACAACTTCTTAGGGTACGTCAAAAGGAGATCTGATCAGAAACTGTTTTACTCTGTTTCATCTAGATAATGAAAGCATCTGCTAGAGTTTACTAAGCTGTTGCAACTAACCTCAACAACCAAGTGCTACATGTGTACCAATGACGCCATCTAGCAGATGTTTGGAGATTGAAATCTCTGTAACATGCTGCTGACAGATAAGCCTCGAAACAGACATCTGATCGCAATTTTCTGCACATTTTTGAAACATGTTATTGCTATTAAAAATGACTTTTTTCAATTAGAAAAATGGATGGCTAAAACACACTATTTCAAACTGAAAATTTCTTATACGTTCTCAAAACGCCAAATATAAAAGTTCACAGACTTTTGACACCAACCATGACTAGCATTATGTATTATTAATCATGTACTGTATTAATATAAAGGTTCATGGACATACTGCTTAATTGACTGATGAATTAATATCACTCAAATACATTATAATTATACATTATAATCTGCAAATACCTCTTTATATTACATAGCTGCGTACACTGAAATGAATTTAAACAGTTCTTAGAGACCCACGTAAACCCTGCTCTGTATGTGTGTGTGTGTGTGTGTGTGTGTGTGTGTGTGTGTGTGTGTGTGTGTGTGTGTGTACCTCTGGTGTCGTCTTTTTAAAAACATCTTGTCCTTGAATAATGTCCGTCATCACTCTGTCTTTCAGCTGTTGGTACTCCTCATCAGTCAGCCAAATGGACTCTAACTCAGAGCCACAACACTTACACACACCCCTAAAATAACACACACAGATATTACAGATATGAATGACAACATGTAAGCTGAAATTAAGAGTTATGTGGAGGTATGAAGTGGTGTAATTACTTTAGGGTGGCTCTGGTCCATTTTCCTGTCCACTTTTGCCCTTCGAGACTGAAGACAGGGAGGAAGAAACAGACAGAGAGTAAATGAATAAGAAGGAGGAGTTGTGGGTTAAGGTGTATGGAATCATGTTGAGTTCATACAAACAAGGGAAAAATGACGAGGTATAAATGCTGGTTTGCAATTTCATCTATCTGTAGACTTATCTATAGAGGTAAAGAAAAAAGGGCTAAATCACCTAAAATGCATTAAGAAGCCACATCTAAACACAACATGTCAGGGCAAAATTTTAGCAACAATGTTTGCTCAAAATTACACCAACTGACCACATTGTGATTTTACAAGCAAGGATTTTTTGTCTTTTTCAGACTTGACATTGATATCATATACATATAGAGACTGTCAGTTTAGAGAACAGATTAGAACTCTCTTACAGAGCTGAGTAATGTCAGAATCTGGCGATACCATATATATCACAATACAGGGACTACAATTCACTATATTCAGATTCAAAATATTGCAATATATATTTTGATACTTTATCCAAGGCAATATATTGCATTTTCGAAAATTTGTTTAAAGAGCATACCATATGCATAAAACCTCATAAAAGTGTAGTTTTTAATGCAATCAAAACAGTGCAATCTGTACGTGTATTTATCAAAATCCATGTTAAACGTTAATAATATGTTAGAGTGGGAATCAAATCGCTGAAGATAGATTATGACACTGCTAGCCAGCAGTCAGGGTTTAACCACAACAAAAAAATAACCACTGCCACAAAAATTTACTGTAAAATAACAATTAAAAATCAGAATTGATAAAGCATCACCAAACATAACATAATATCATAATAACAATAATAACATACATGTGTCCCATGTGTTGATGCGTTGGACTATTTGTTGACGTATGCAGTGGTTATTGCGTGTTCTTGCTTTTAATGTGCCGTTTAGTATTGGCTTCATTTCTTTTGTTTTTTCTGCAGTGTGCTTTTGTTGCTTCTATTTGTAATGTAATCAGGGCGTCCTTGTAAAAGAGAACTTGCTCTCAATGGCCTTCCCTGTATAAAAAATGGTTTAATAAATAATATTGCAATACTAAAGTGTACTGATACTTTCTTGCACTACTATACTCTTGTACCTCTCAAACCAGGTCTTGATGCAGTTGGCGAGGCGTTGTTGGGGGTAAATGTTGTTGTTCCTCATGTAGAGCAGAATCGCCTGCAGCCTCTCCTCATGCTCAGACTGAGACACTGTCTCCGTCCTTTTTTCCTCCTCAGTCTTCCTTTCTGCCTTAAACAGAGCTTCCCAGGTATCCTGGTGCGGGCTAAGTCCTTTTTCTATCAATTCATCATAAAGAGCCCAGGCAGTGCTCCTCTCACCATTTAGCATTGCCCCTGAGATGATATCACCATAGTTGCGCGATGATGGGGTAAAGACCTTTTAGGATAACAGTAAAACCAGGTGATTATACAGTAGGGAAGTCTCCAGCTCCAATATGAGTGTTGAATGTAGCATTCACAACATTGCTCACCTTCTTAAGCTCCTGCAGGACCCCGAGAGCCTTTCTCCACCTCTCCGTCCGGCTGAAGGACTTGATGAAGAGGCTGCAGGCTCCAGGGTCCAGAGAAGAGAAAGTTCCCAGCATAATGTCATAGACATCAACAACCTCGGAGTCGTGGCCACCCATCACACACAGCGTCAGGTACCGTAGCAGCAGCTCATAAGACAGCGTTCCTTTTTCCACGGCTACAAAAGTGAGCAGGGACCTGTGGAGAAACAGAACGTTTGTAACATACCCAGGCTTTATCCTTTAACCCCCTACTTGGTTATTCAAAATGAATTTAAAATGATAGTGCCCGAGATTTAACCCAAAAATATCTACTGCTGTTAGGGATGCACAATATTGGAATTTTTGCTGATATCAATACCAATGTATAACGACTCAGCCAATAACCGATACTAATATTGATATATCTACTTTTATCCCCACCAAATTTTAGCATCAAGTCTCTTCTGTAGTGGAATCAACATCATATTATGCATACTCTTAGCGTTACAGCCCACCAGCAGATGGAATCATAAAATGCAATGCTTTTCAATGTACATAATATCCATTCACTGTGTAAAAGCAAAATACTTCAACTTAGGGGTCAATGTTTTGTACATACTCACTTTCTCTTTTTTTAAAAAAAATCTGTTTGTGATATCTGCAGAAATCTGCATGTTGACTAATATCTATATTTCATTTTAAAGCAAATTTCTGCCAACACTGTTGATTTGCTGAAATCATCATGCATCCCTAACTGTGGAATTGGACCGCAGCACAATGTTTTTAAAATCAGATACACAAACACTCTCATCCTCCTCTCACTTGGCAATATCCAGCTCTGCCATGGCCTTTATCAACACAGTCATCATCTGTCTATCAAAGTATTGTGGATTCCCAAGAGACTCCTTCAGCTTCATCCATTCAGTGACGGAGAGTGGCTGCTCAGGAGGCTGCAACTTCACTGTAAAACATTCAAGCTTTAAGGAGGGAAACTGGACAAATTATATCCAAACACTTTCAGAAATGTATTTAGACTTATAAATCAATAAAAACATAATTTTATAAAACTTTAAGTCTTCAGGCTGTTGACTGAGCAAATTTAGCAAGGAAAATATGGATTTTTGTGCAAAATTGAACTGCTTTGTTAACACCTGAAACTGTAAGAACAAAACGAAGCTTTCCTGAATGTAAGAAGACGGCCACTAATGTAGACAGGTCCAGTGTGTCCTACCTGCTCTGCTGGTTGCCCTCTCTTCAGGATCCTCCTGATCATCCAGAGATACCAGAGCTGATTTCCTCTTCAGCATCTCTGTCATCCTCTTGGCCGTCCCAGCAGCAAACACAGATTTTGATACAGGAGACCTACGCCAAGCAGTGGAGCTTTTATCGCTAACCTCCACAGAATCACGCAAATACTCCTCTGTTCTACGTCTGATGGTGCTATTCTTTACTCCCCCATGTCCCTGAGTCCATCCACTGCTCCTTTTGCTTGTCTGTCCGTCTCCTGGATAAGGGTTATTGTCTCTGGTGCACAGAAAGCGTGCTGAGGGAGGCAGCTGTGATGACTTATACAGAGAAGTATTAAGTGTAAATAAAGCTGAACGTCCCTGGTGGAAGAAAGGCTTTAGGGGATTCAGGCATATTCTGACCTTTAATATCAAAGTGGAGCCCATGTTAGCCTCTGGACCTGCGACAACTGAATGTAAAATATGTATTATTACACTTCACATATACTTTAGTTATAAACCAGCTATAATATTTAGTTTACATGCCACATAAAGACCGTAGTAACAAGCACAAAACTAACACCTAGCCAGCTAACCTTGTTGTTTCCAAATGACACCAGTTACTTTAAATTACTATCACTCTCTCGTTGGCTCTAAACATCATTGCAACAGTTTTAATGTGACTCACAGTCCCCCTCGATATCCACATTAAATCATTAAAACAACTTTTTCCTTTCGACATAACATCATTTACAAACACACAACTGTAAGCACGCTCGAAGTCGCATACATCGACGTCATCAAAGCTCGACAGCTTCCTTCGTGAGCTGCGTCAAGTTGAAATCATGGATGTATTATAAGGAAACAACCAGAGATAAACGGAATATGACAGTTTGTATTAAAATGAAGAAATAAAATAAAAATGATCACTTGGAATAAGAGAAACCAATAATATTTTAAGCAAATGTCCAAATATTCATTCATATTCATCAATTCATATACATCAATTCCACCAATTAAAAAATACCTGTGAATGCATTTTATTAACCTATAAATAAAGAAGAAGCATTTGTGTATATTAACATAAAATACTTGAATCAGTAAACTTCTAACTTACTTGTGAATCAGGTTTGTGTGAATCTCAATGCGGATTTGCATTTTATTAATTTATGCGTTTATTATTATTATTATTATTATTGCTGTTGTTGGCTTTTGTGGGGGTTTTTACATATACAGTTTTACAGTATGCTTTTATTTTGAAATAGGAAATACAAACCGGAAGCTATGATCTTATTCAGTCAGTAGCTCGGCGTTGTCCTGGAGCTTGGCGACTTTCATCTACTTGACACTTTTTTTTTTTTTTTTGTACTAGAAATGTTATACTGAGGAGATATTAGATTAACTCCGGAACGGGCATGGCGAAAGAACAACAGCCCCAATGGGTGGATATTTTAAGAAGGAGGTTAGAAAACTCCAAAAAAGGTAAGACAACATGTAAACTAAGGGGACATACAGGCTAACGTTAGCTACTTTGGACTGATAGCCAGAGTCGTTGCTTTGCTATCACAACATGAATTTGCTTTTGATCCATGATCCTGTGTCTGTACAGATGAGAGAAGCGACGAGGAAAAGAAAGCAGAGGAAACTGAGCTGTTCACCAAATATTACACAGAGTGGAAGGGAGGAGGCGACAAAGACAAGTCCTACAAGAACATCCCACGGTTTTACTACAGGGTAGTTACACATCCACACGACATATGTTAACACAAGGGTAAAGTGTTGTCAATTCTGTTATTTTGATTGTTTTATAGTACAAGACAGGGGACTTAACTCATTGCCATTACTAATTTACAATAAATAGATTCATTTGAAGATAATTATTTACAACGTGTAATTTTACATTTAGAGGACCAGGTTTTGTAAGAGAAGTGGTCATAGTCACACAGATTTTGCCCCAAAATAATTAAACTACAAGATTAATTTGGGTAAGGTACTGTGTGGCAGGACACCCTAAATTTTATTGAAACTATATGACACTGGAAAAAGCAAACTAATGAAATGCAGTTTTTCTGCTCCACAACTCAGCTGTTTGATGGTGTGATGATTCCAACAGTGATAATAAAGCTCTGACATTACAGTATGGTACAGTAATAGTAATATAATGGCAGTAGTGATGATGACTATGATGTTGATTGTGTCATCACTGATGTGTAGTTGCCGTGCTCTGATACATGCTTGCTATTACACTTTTATTATTTTTATTATATTATTATTTTATTATCTGACAGATCCTTAAAAAGTCTTAAAAGGCACTAAATCAACATCTAAAAATAGGGCTTTAAATAGTATTAAAATGTCTTAAAACAGTCTTTCAAAAGTCTTAAAAATGCTAGATGCGGTAAGATTGGTGGGAATTGTTTTTCTGATGTTGTATTGTTAAAGCTCAAAATAATTGGTAAATCTGAAGAAATAATTATAAAAAGTTACAGAATGCCTCTTGCATCAACATCACAAAAAAGTAATGTATTATGTTACAATAGATATTAGGCAAAATTATCCCGTATCTTAAGTAACTGGTGTCAGTTAATGATTTACTTTCCTTTAATTTTGGTTTCTGTAAGATTGGTCTTAAATTTTATTACAAGTGGCATCAAAAAGGTCTTCAAAAGTCTGAAATCCCACTTTCTTTAAGCTGTAGGAACCCTGTTAAATGATAAAGATGAGGAAAAAAAGAAGTGAAAATAACTCAGGTGATGCTGATGATGCTCTGTAGCTACCAGCTGAGGATGAAGTGTTACTTCAGAAGCTGAGAGAGGAATCCAGAGCCGTCTTCCTCCAAAGGAAGAGCCGAGAGCTGCTGGATAATGAGGAACTACAGGTAAAACACACACACACACACACACATACACACCTAAAAGCAGTCAGTCACAAAAGTATGACTTTTACTTCTGCATAAAAAAACAAAAGCAAAAGACTGTTATTTGGTGTCCATAAACTTTGTGGTCTTTTTACCTTACTATTTGTCTTTTCGCAGAATCTGTGGTTTCTGCTCGATAAGCACCAGGTGCCTCCAGTGAGTGGAGAGGAGGCCATGATCAGCTATGAAGCCTACCTGCAGGTCGGGGAGAAAGCTGGGCCCAAGTGCAAGTAAGTAACAGGAAGTAGAGATTTACCGTCAACCGTACAGTTCAGATAATAAACCCTGTGTCAGTCCTGTTTATGTGTTTATGTTTGAACCAAAGATTCATGCCAAATCAAAGGTTGATTGTGGGGAATCCCTCGCCACTCCTTGACTTGTGCAATAGAATAATTGTATATTTGAACAGAAACACAGAAAATCCTTCTTGCATTGAAAATGTATTCACTACCTCTGGTTGCCAGAGATGCATTTAATGACATTAAACAACCCAAGCTGCACACACACTCTGTGTGGATGAAACTTAACTTTTGAACAAGGAAATAAACACAGTGGGTTAATATGTCAGCGTGTGTCCACTATCAGCTTTATAGAGTTTGAATATTAAAGAAATTGGGTAATGTTTTCATTTTGCAAAGGAAAGAGGAATCTGAATTTGGTGTGTTAAGCAGAGAGATTAAAGAAAATTCTGTACCCAGAGGAAGAAACAACCCTTTTGAAACTTGAGCAAATTAGTTTGAAATTGAAATCATAGAAACAAGGTGATGAGTAGGAAATGACCCAAAACTTAGCAATGAATTAGTAAAAAATTCCAAGAAAACTGCCTGAAAATGAGTTTTAAAAAGTACAAAATCATTCTATAACATAATTTTGAATATATAATTGTAATCATTACAGTATAGCTTTCTGTACACTTTCTCCTTGCTTATTCTCTTCTTAAATCTAAATCTACTAATTACTTGTAGTTTGTGGAACATTTCTTGCAGAGTTGCTCATTGCATTTCCCATGTTTTTGGTTTCAGAGGGTTAAGTTCTTCTGAAAGGGGTCTGAATGCAGCACTAAAATCATGACATCTACCCAAGTTCCAAAGGGGTAATAGCAGATGTAAAAGGGGAAATCTGGCTTTCAGATCAAATAAAGTAATATATTGAAGAGTAAAAATGTATTTCCCCTTCTCTCCTTGCTCTGTCAGAAAATTCTTCACAGCCAGGGTGTACTCCAAGCTGCTCCACAGTGACCCTTACGGCAGAATCTCCATCATGCAGTTCTTTAACTACGTCATGAGGAAAGGTTTGGACCCTATATTTGGCTCTCTTGTCTAGCTTGTCTCTTGGTACACATTTAGCAGGGATCAAAACTCTAGATAAATAAGATAAATAAGTATAGTAAATCTTTAGAAGGTAAAAAACAAATAAAAGGGCTTCATTACTTTCAACTGATACAATTTTCTGAACATAGGTCACATCAGGATATTTCTCTTCATATTTGGTTTTGTTAGTATTTCCCAGCCCTGATTACTTTCCTGGATGTGTCTTGTCATTGAATAATGCTCATTTCCATTATCTCTGTACATCTAGTGTGGCTGCATCAGACCCGGATAGGTCTGAGTTTGTATGATGTGGCTGGACAGGGCCACCTCAGGGAGTCGGTAAGGATTTTTATGAATAACACACTTTAAAAAAAGTGTATTAGCACTGAAATAAAAATAAAAAAATAAAGCAAAAAGTTGACATTAATCACCTTGTGTAGGATCTGGAGAATTACATCCTGGAGCTGATCCCCACTCTGCCTCAGCTGGACGGACTGGAGAAGTCCTTCTACTCATTCTACGTCTGCACAGCTGTTCGCAAGTTCTTTTTCTTCCTCGACCCACTCCGAACAGGTGAGCCTGAAAAAGTATCTTTAATGTAAAATGTTAAAAAAATACACGTCAAAGGGTTGTTTTAACAGTTTTAAATGTGTAAGATAGAAGGATTCAGGGACAGGTGCTTCATTCAAAGTAATATCTGTGCCTATTATGTGTTTTAAAGATGCGACACAGAAATTTCGAGTTTACAAAGTGAAAAAAATTAATTATTGAGTGTATTTATGTTTTATTTTTCTTCAGGAAAGATTAAAATCCAGGATATATTGGCGTGCAGTTTTCTGGACGACTTGTTGGAGGTAGGGTTTTTTTTTATCTCTCACATTGCTTAACCTTTTTAGGTCCATCGTTTGTCTGTTTTAACAACTTCTGTCTCGATTCATCAGTTCTAAAAGTATATGTGATAAAATGTTTATTGTTTATTAGATTTATTTTTCTTCTAATTGAAGAACTAAATAGTGTAGGCAGTAAATGTAATGGTGACCCCAAAAGATGTGTCACTTTGTGGCTGTGTTACAAAAATTAATGCTGGGGGTATTTGTTGGTTACTTTATGAAATATTACAACATCACAATGCAAATCCATTATCAGGCAATATTCCCACAAAAAAGTAAAGTTCAGCTGACAGATCAGTGATTTCATGCTTATGCGCCCTCTCACCCTCTTTCTTCTCCCTCTGGGCTCTTAGTTGAGAGATGAGGAGCTGTCTAAAGAGAGTCAGGAGTCCAACTGGTTTTCAGCTCCCTCTGCTCTCCGAGTCTACGGTGAGGAAACATCTGTGCATGAGTGTCAGGTTCCCAGTCTCACGTCAAATGTCACACGATACTTAGGAATAATATATATTATTAGTGCCTCCTAAATGAAGAGATTTTGGTGGGAATATGGAGAATCCAGACTCTGGGTCTGTAGAAATAAAGCAGCATTGATATGTGTATGTAAAAAACCAGCTCAGCAAAGATCACAGACTGCAGCCAGTCAGCCGCTGTGTTTCTGCTGTGTCTGGATTATTTTTATATCTTTGTGTCTCTATAGGCCAGTACCTCAACCTGGATAAAGACCACAACGGCATGTTGAGCAAAGAGGAGCTTTCACGCTACGGCACAGCCACGCTCACCTCAGTCTTCCTGGACAGAGTGTTTCAGGAGTGCCTTACCTACGACGGAGAGATGGTACAATCAAAAACAGTGTCTGTGGGACAGTTGTGGTAGACAGACAGACGGGTGACATATTTAAATCCTTGTCATTATTTCAGCAAGTTTCTGGGAATCTAGTGGAGTCTAGAGGTTTTTTAATAGTTGTGGTGGAGAGTGCAGCCTCATCAGTCTAACATCACCCAAAGGTGCTCAACAGGGCTGAGATTTGATGACTGCGAAGCTCAAAACATGTGATTCACTCCCTTTTGTACACTCATCAAACTGTTCAGTTAGCTGTGGTTGTTATTTATGTCCTCACATTTATGCAAGGTTTTCTTTTAATCATTCACCTGTCTCTATGTTAATTTTCAACTTCAATCAAACTCATTATGTTAATGTTCAGCTGCCTACTGAGTCAACACTGTCCTCTCTGGGCAAGTGACACAATTGTGGTGACCTTTTTTTAATGTTGAAAATTATTGGGCATTGGCCTAAATCTCCTCTGTGCAGAATTTTAAGAGATAAATGAGACATTCACTGGACATAACTGCCTCTTCCTCTCTCTCAGGACTATAAGACCTATCTAGACTTTGTGTTGGCGTTGGAAAACAGGAAGGAGCCAGCAGCGTTACAGTACATCTTTAAACTTTTGGACATGGAGAATCAAGGATACCTCAACGTCTTCTCTCTCAACTATTTCTTCAGGGTATTCAAAACTCTTCTTCTTTTCAAAATCAATGCACACATTCACAGAATACCTTGTCTATATCACCATGGAGATCAAATACTTGTTAATCAGCAAATTCGATAAGCCCCCGCCCCCCCCTCCCACTTTTTTTAGGGTCATAACTACAAGATCACACACAAAAAAAAACATTTTTACTCACTGTTTCATGATGCTGTTTTGTGTTTTGTTCTTCAGGCCATTCAGGAGCAGATGAAACTCCACGGTCAGGAGCCTGTCACCTTTCAGGATGTCAAGGTAAAAGTTATACAATTAGAAAAAACCATTTTCAAGGACTGCAAATTGTGTGAAGCACATATGTACACACACACACACACAGTCCAGACATGTTTCTTATACACACCAGTTCTTGTGCCCAGCCTTGCTATGAATATGGCAGCAGAGTGGTGGGTGCTTTTAAGACAGTGAATTTTACTTTCAGTTTATTTTAAATGAACGTCTTCCAATTTCTTTTGACGGAGCTAATGATGGGTCTATCTCAGATTTACATTTATTTTGGCTAACATCAAGTTCATAACAGGAATTTTGTTATGCCAGATAGAAGAATTCTTTGTTTTGGTATTAAAAAATAAAAAATGATGAACCTGCCCGTTCCTCTCCCCAGGATGAGATCTTTGACATGGTGAAACCTAAAGACCCCTACAAGATCACACTCCAGGACTTGGTCAACAGTTGCCAGGGCGATACCGTCACCAGCATCCTGATTGACCTCAACGGCTTCTGGACCTACGAGAACAGAGAAGTGCTGGTCGCCAATGACAACGACAGCAGCAACACAGCTGACCTGGACGACAGCTGAGGATGATTTGGGGTTAAAGTGTGGTAGAGACACTCCTGTTACCCGAAAGGTCACGTTTTTCTCTCCCAACCTTCAAGTGTCCCGCTGAAGTGTCAGCTCTGAGCTCTCCCTGCTGACTCAGGTCGCTCTGCTTCAGTCTGAGCTGTGAAAACCTTGAGATGACAGAGGGAGAAGGAGGAAAGCAGTACTGTGGTCTTTGTGAATACTGCTCTGTGTTCCCATTGTTTTCCTGTAAAGATCTAATAAACCTGTTCTGTTTTTGTCATTGACCTTTATAATAATAAATGTTCCCTTTTTTATGCCGTTGCTGATAATGCCTGAATGTTTACTTTTATCTACATGATGGAAGCACCTCATCATGTTACACACTCAAATGGATTGTCAAATTTCACTTAAAACAGCTATAATTGATACTTTTATATATAACAGTGGATAAACTGACAACATATAATGTAAAATGAGTCATTCACACGTACAAACAAAAGAGTTGTGACTCTTCAGAGCTTTTTAGCATTTTTCAGCACATTGTTTAGATGTTACAGCTTGCAACTTCACTGTTTCGGTTCGCATAATTTGCAAACCAAAAACGGAGCAGAAAGGAAGGAGAATATTGGACTTGCATTTGCTAAGTAGGCAGAAATATGACTCCAAATAAATGTTAATATTGCTTCATTCCTGTCAGATGTGTAAATATGCAACTGTTTGCTTACAAGTTTGTTACTGACCCCAAGTGACCAATAAATTTGTTAAGGTAGTTTAGGGATTTCTAGTACTATTCATGGGGAAGGAAAAAACATTTCCAGAGGTCATTAGTCCGTTCCTCTGAGATTTCACAGGCTGCTCTGGGGATTGTCGTGTGGCCTGAAATGCGTGTTTTCATGGCAGCTTTTCTAAAATAATTGTCATGCAAGGTGCAATGCTTATAGTTTTTTGCAATGAAATTGTAAGGACAAATAAAAAATTTCAAAAACAGCTGTGATGCTGCCATTGACTAGGGGATTATTATTATAAGCATTCAGTCTTTTCAACAGACTTACAATCTATATTTGATGGTTACTTATTTATTACCATTTTCATTAATAATTTAGTAATGAAGAAATGAAGACATAATATTAGAACATTTTAAATAATGGAAATTGATTTGGGAGCATAAATGTTTATTTACTGTAGTTCTAGCTACTACTAGGCAATAATGTCCAGGTTAAGATTTGGGAGCATTTTTCTAAAATTTAATCTAAACTGCCAATTTTCAGAACCTGCTGATGTCTCTTTTGGCCTTGAATATTTTGTCTTGTCACAATATAATGATGTTTAAAAATTCATATTATCTTTTGACATTTCATGTTAAAACAAGTCGCAGAGCTGGGTCATGAGATTAGGGATAAAGTAATTCAAAACTTTAATGAACAAGACGGAATGAGATTTACTAGATAAGATAGAGAAATGGTTTTATTGACTCTAAATGTTCATGCCTACTGGCACATGATAAAACAACCAATTAAGAAACTTTCTAGAAAGTAAAACAGGTGGTTAATTCCTTTATAACTGTGGAAAAATAAGCAATTTGTTAGGTACAATATATATATATATATGTATATATATGTATGTATATATAAAATTAAAAAAACAAAAAAGTCAACTTTTTGAATGTTTAAAGGTTTTATTAACACGGAAAATATAAATATGTATATACAGATCCATTAAAGGTTTGTTAAAGTAACTTTTGCATATTATGTTGGCCCTTTTTGCACATAAAAAAAGCATGAATAATATCCTTCATTGACTAGTGAAAGACATTCACCCACCAAGTGTTTTAATATACTACTTGTGGTCTGATATGTTGGGATTCCTTTGTCAGTACATTTTATTTTCTTATTTTATATAGTATGGTATTGTATTGTAAAGCACTTTGTAACACTGGTTTAGAAAAGTGCTATTGAAATAAAGTTATTATTATTAGAACTATTATTATTATCTAGAAAAACATTTAAACATCTATTCCTGTGCTGGATCATTTTAAGAGCCACTCTGAGGTCTGTCACCACACAGCCATGTCAGAGGATAAAAATAATCAATAAGAAGCTTATGATAGCTCAGTCTCAGCGTTACGCCCGCTGCGCAGTTAAACACTCATATGAAAGGCTTCCACAAGGACACTTAAAGAATGAGCCCTGAACACATGAAGGTAGTAGCACTGTATATGGTCAACTTTACATGCCACCAATTATCAATAAATCTGAGAACTACCATTTTATTATTGTAAATCTATATTGGCTTAAAGTTGCCCTTTTGGCATTTGCTACAGAAGACAATTAGCACTACAAGATGTTTCTGTTTGTCAGTCGATATAGGTATCATCACAGAAACTACAATTACAACATTTCTTTGAGGTTTATATTGAAGTTACAGTCAGAACTACTGGACAGTTTCTCTTGTGCTATTACCATTGAATTCCAAGTTATGCTTACCAGAAGGGCCATACAAGGAAGTAAATGATGCTTAATAAAGATGTAATAGCACCATTACGTTACGTATGAGCAGGCATATCTTATGCTCAGTAGGGAAACAATGAATGCTATGAATGTAGCTCCTCGATAAGCCAGCCCTAGTTGATAACTCAACATATTATAGTACAGGTGTTCAAATAGCAGGAAGCTACAGAAGTCTTGAGAAGGTATTCACAACTACTAAAAGGCTGAAGCTGCAATTTTGTGTTGAATATTATGTTGAAACTGTAAATGTTTATTTAGTTCTAGCTACTGATGGCATCACTCCCTGCTTAACTTTATAGCTTAGGAGTCAAAAACTACCGAGCTTTATTACTCTGCAAATGCACACGTCAGGCGTAGGCAATGATGTCCGAGTAAAGAAGCAATGAAAGAGACTGAGAGCAGAAATGGCTGAGCAGTGCCAGTATCAGGCCTTCGCCTAAATGGAAATGTCTGTTCGTGTTGTTGATTACTGTTTCATGTAAGATCCAGCATTTGTATCACTTTGTCACCAGATAGCAATTCAAAGTGAGTTGAGCCCAAGTAAGGTCAACAAATAGTTAAATGATGCATGAAGGTCTTGCATATGATTTCAAAACTATACACAAATGTACATTCACTGGTAAGGCTAGTGCAGTCACTTCCACAGCCCTTTTAAATTTTCCCTGCACTGTTTACTAGGTTCTCTTTTTATAAAATAAAAACATAGAAAAATAACAATATTATTAATCTATACAGCTAAGTAAATTAAGGTTTTTGCCAACAGATAGAAATATGTGAGTGTTTGTGGTTTTTCTGTGCGTGTCAGTTTTCAGGAGGGAAGGGGAGAAGGGACTCTGTTGGTGTCTGCAGTGTTGAGAGAAGGTTCAGGTTCCAGCTCAAAGCTAATGTTTACAAAGGAGGCTCCAGATGCTTCTGGCTGCTCCACAGTAGCAGGATCATCCTGCTCGCCTCTCCGCTGCTCCGCAAACCGACGCTCCGCCATGTCAGCCAAACGATTCTCCTCCTCTTCCTCCTCCTCCTGCAAGGCAACGCCAGTGTGTGTGGTGACTAATACTACTAATGATTATTATTTGACAGTTGATGCATGTGTGCTTTTATGGGTATGTCATTCTTTAATATTTACAGATGAAAATACAAATCAAACTGAAGGATGTGTACATATGCAAGTGTCCTACCTCTTTCTTTATGCGGTAATACTCATCGATAGCATACTGGTATTTAGGAGTAGTGATGCCAAACAGAGAGGCCAGTCTCTCTCCCATGTAGTCACACACTGCAGGAAACACACACATTTAACAAAGTTATCTTCTAACATTTAACCCAGCTTTTTTGTGATCATTTAGGGTGTGAAATAAGGAGAACTAAAATCAACCATGCACAGTTTAAGTGTGAAACAAGCTATCAAATACATTGTGACACATTCCTGGATAGTATCTAATTGATTCAGTTTGCTAATATTTCAGTAATTCTGCAGAATATTAACTTTCCCTGACATCCTTTGTCTGGAAAACTCATGATGTTTCAGAACCTTGTAAAATGTGACTGGTCCTTGCCATCATGAATGCCGACTGAAACAGTCGACTACTTTACCTGATATAGTGGAGGTGCCCATTCTCCAAAGGTGGAACCAGAAGTATGGACCCCAGGTCAGTTTCGACTAAAATACACATGAAGATAACATGACAATTGGACCACATCTGCTGATCAAACACTAAAGACCTCACACAGAACATCCTAAGCATCATTAAAGGCATTATTTCAAACCTGATGTCAACATGAAGCAGAACTGCAGTGCATAACCCTTCAAGCTGACAGCCCAACCCTCTAACTGGACATTAACCACTGTGTCTTTTTTGAAAGTATCCCTAGCAGCAGCCAAAGTCAGATTTTTTTCTACATCCTACAAATTATATCCTCGATAAGAGCATAAGAGGATTATATCTATTCAGTATCTTTAAGGTGTCTCATATTTCAAATTACTTGGCCAAGCGGAATGGATTTGCAACTGACCAGAAATTTAGGTTTTTCATGTTACACAGGACTGAGAGAAGGAAGGCTGTGACCAGCATCTTGCATCAGAAGCTGTAAAATTCTGATGGATTCAGTAAAGTGACTGTAAAGTTTTTAATCACAGCCTACCGGATCTACAGTAACAGCATCTCTCTTTGCAGGAGCCTCCACTTCATCCTCTTCATCAGTGCTGTACTCCTCCATGGTCTCTCCACTGGCAAAGAAGATGGTCCTGCGGGGAACCTTCACCCTGCCCTGCCTGCCCACTGAGTCTCCCATCTCCACCCTCTCAAAGTCTGTTGCCCCTCCAAGACTCTGTCAATACAAACAGAATAAATATGAAATATTAAACAGAAATTAAAGTTATATAATAACACAATTATTAATATTTGAAGTCATATTAAAGTACAGTATATTATAATTGATTTTAGCATATGTAACTGCCTAAGTGCGCTGAATGTGCAAGCAAACATTTATTCTGACGGAGTTAAAGTGCCCTTCCACACTATTAATAAACTTAACTAACTAAGGTGTTATAAAACTAACTCTGTTTGTATAAAAATTATATACCACTTCATGTACTGTAGCTTCACAGTAAGGTAAGTACCGGCTTTGTTGACAAAACTCGGTTAACGTGTCAACTGCAAATCACTGGCTCGTAAATTAGCTTTAGCTTAGTTTAGCTACTTTGTGTTTGTTGACTGTTAGCTTCTCAGCTAAGGAAGTACTTCACTATTAATCAGCTAAGTATTTGTTTTATCGTTCACAAATACAAAAAGCGGTGAAAGTTGCATTGCAAGGACCCACCTTATCAGTTTCCATAGTTTGTCCAAGTGAGACGTTGACATTGGTTAAATACAACGACAAATCTGCCATCTCAGTCACTTCTTCCACCTCACCACGATCTGTTGTCTGGGTTCAGTCAGCACCACTTCCTCTGAGATTTTTCAGAATAAAAGCTTTTTGTGCACAATGCAGGTTGTTTGACGGTTATTATACGTTCCTGTATTTAGTGGTCACTACTCTGCACAATATGAATGTCCTTCCCACCGTTTAAATACTCTATTTTTCATTTTATTTTAGCATAAATAAATACAAAAAATACACATTATTATTATTATTATTATTAATGATAATAATTAATAATATAATAAAAAAGAAAAAAACTAGGATAATCATTTTACTATTTGTAGTATATTTATAGTATTTGTGTATTGTAGCTTCAGATATAGTAAAAAAAGAAGAAAAACAAGAGAAACTGATAACCCAGCCTTCACCCTCCTCTGATAAATAAAGAAGTCCCTTATCACTTTTTGGGTTTTCTATCAACATCAAATAAGCAATCAGAGGTAATCAAAGCTTTATTTCCACAGTAATGTTAGTGAGCGGAAGCTGTATTTCTCATACACAGCAGCTTGACACTCGCAGCAGCTCGAGGGATCTTCTTCTGGTGTTTTGGTCCAGTCGAGCCCACTCTCAAAATGACAGCGAGGAAGTCTGGCTCACGACTGGAGACCGAGATAGAGCGGTGCCGCTCAGAGAGTCAATGGGACAAGATACCGGAGTTAGTACGACAGCTCTCAGCCAAGCTAATATCAAACGGTAAGAAATGTGCGGCGTTTCCCTGTCGACCGTTCATTCAGTTTATGAGGCCTGCTCCTGCTGTGAGTCCTCGGCACTTCCTGACAGCAGCAGCCGGGACTGCGAGTTTCTCAGCTCTGTGCTCAGCTAGTTAGCTAGCAAAGGTCAAGAGAGAGACTTTCTTCATTTTCACAGGGGATTTTAGCACATCTGGCCAACGTGGTGTACACGCTGAGATGATTTGATTAAGCTATGGAGAACTTCGCTCAGTTCCTGTGGTCTGACAGTTGTGCCCCCTGGTTACCTCTGCCCAGCTGCCAAGCGGAACCACGTACAACCACAACACATACAACATCTGTCACTTGGCTAATGTTGTCCTTACGTGACTTGTGTAATTAACTGATCTATTCTCGACATACAACAACAAACACCTTGATAGTAAAATTACAGTGGGAGCTACTAATATGTCTTATAGTTGAGATTTTGATTATGCCAAATTAATCAGAAGTATCAACATATTAGTTATTTGTTTTTTTGCGTGTGTCCAACGTAGCGTACACGTTTGCCGAAACAGCTGGACTTTCTAAATTGACAGATTTTTAACGATGGTTTTGCATGGGAGTTAGCTTCACTAGAGTTAGCTGTGTGGCTAAGATGCGTGACTGCTATATGCTAGCTGTCAAACTCCTCGCTGATGCTGAACTGTAAACTGCACTACTGGCAGTACAGCAACAACGCTAAAATCCCACTTATGTGTGTGAAATCTGTCAAATCAATTTGAATGAACGCATCACGATGTACATGACGTCACGTGTGCTCGTGATGCTTTTATTTGACAGAAATTTTATTGTTGTCTCCTTGACATGTTGTACCCGTTTTATTATGAAAAGTAGCTGGCCTGCATGCAAACAGATTAAAAAGAATCACATGTAAACACATTCATATCCCATGTTACAATGCAATTAAATTCACTCACTGTTATGCTGCACCTCTGCTGCAGGTGTTTTATTATTATAGATCTATTGTGCTGCTCTATCTTGCCACCTTTGCAAAAAACCAAGGCAGACCGCTCGGGCTGGTTAATGCATTTAATTATGATAAAGATTTCTAGTATGATTGATGATGATCTCCTTTTGGATCCCTGGAATCTGCATATTTTCAGCCTGGTATAAAATAAGTATTTAAGATAGCTATGTACTAGTCAGTTATTAAAAGTATAGTTGCAGTTGAGAGATTATTCTATAAAGTTAAGGTCAAACATTAAGTTATCCATCTACTTTTTTTTCAAGTTGTAGGTGAGCGTCAGCCACAGCCAAGAAGGCAATTAGAGAAAGTGCTCCTGTTCTGTTGTACTTTTGTCAGGCGAGGAAAGCTCCAGGCTCGTGCCGTCATAGTCTTAAAACTGAAGTGTTATGAAATGTGAGCCAAAACATGATCCTAATGTCTTCAGTGAGTGTTTTAAAAGTCTCCTGACCCCAAACACGGCCAAACAGCATATGAGCTTTGACATTATTTAGAGCCATATATTCCTTCACTTTATTCCTTCTCTTTATCTCTGTGACAATTGTTTCAACATGTTATTCTAACAATAAAAGTGATAATAACATGGACAAATATCGTTTGTTACGTATGTTATCAAAAAGATTAACTGCGATTTTACAATTGTCGATGTTTGCGAATGTTGCAGATGATTTCAGAACACTATGAAAAATGCTTCTTATTGTGGAATGTATTTTGGCACACAAGAGCTATGAACTCTGACTGGGGATAAGTAAGGGGATTACTGCTCATTTCACCCTTTGAACCTCTAAACACACACAATCACCCAATTGAGAAGTTTGCAAAGGCTATGCATAATTCGGGCTGGTATGTGTGTAAGCACTTCCTCTCTTTGTAGATTTACTTGCTGCAGTCGCAGTCGAGCTACCCACCAGGAGAGGAGAACTTTTAAAGTTGTAAAGTTTTTGTAAGTGTTTTAAAAGATTAGACTTATATTGATTTTAAATTGTAAATCAATTAATTTTAGACTGATCTTAGATTGGCTGTAGATTGACCTTCAGACTTTACACAGTGACCCTACATTAACCATATACTGCCCTTAGATAGGCATTGATTAATCTTTTATTGGCCGTAAAATAGTGTAAAGATTTAAAACTGACAGATGGATCCAAGACCAACTTTATTTATTCACCCCAATCCTACTAAAGTGGCAGAGAAGTGAGGCCTAGGGCTCAACACTAACTTTTAAAAGCAGTTGCCAGGCATCAGCTTTTGTTTGCTGAAACTAAAAGTATTGTTGCCATTTTATGTCACCTTATATTCTGAGTATTTAAGATACTATGCGGGTAGATGTAATCTAAATAAAGTTTGAATAGTTGAATAAAGTTTAAAAGCTGTACGAACAGAATTTTGTTAGTATGTTTGTGTTTAACTGATACTTTACAGATTTTGAATCGTAAGTGCTACCCTCAAATGCCGTACAGTGAGTACAAGTACAACAGCTGTTGTTGTGTTCTTCAGAAAGTAACTCGTTGCTTTTTCATCCACTCTGTCCCTTTCAAATTTTGTTTTTCTGGACATTTGTGTGACACCAACACCTGTTTGTCCATCATCTCTCCTTTCAGAGATGACCTCCAATCTGCAGTAATTCTGCTCAGACAGCTGCCCTCTCATATACAGCTGCAGATACTGAGAGAGCTAACGCCACATCATGCACTTGAAATAAGCACGCCACCCTGCACAGGAAATAAATGCCTCCAGCTGAATCCACTCCGTCAAGACAATTTCCTCATTTATAGGTTTTTATCTCTGTAGGACTGGTTGGCAGTGATTTCATAGACGTTTAATGTCACATTCTCAATGTGCTGCAAACTCTGCTTTCTCTCATGGCCAAAAATTATAAATCACTATAAATCACAAAAGTGTTGATTGATTTTTGGGTGCAGTTTTTGATGTTTGCTGTTTTTTATACTTTAAAAAGCGGGTACCACTCATGACAACTAAAGACCAAGAATTGGTTACCAATTTCTCAAAAAGTGGCAATGGCAACCTGGCAAGCATGATTTCTCTAAACATCTTGCATGTGTGTGCGTGTGTGTGTAGATGACCTGGGAGAGTTGTTGCTGGGGGAATGCAAGCTTCAGACGTACCTGAAGGAGAACCCTATCAAACAGGGAGCCAGTCCCAGGGGCCCACGACCTAAACTGGTGGAGGTCAGGAAACACCTCACTGCGGCTCTGGACCGAGGAAACCTCAAGGTAACTGCAGGTCAAGACCTGGAAGATAAAATTGAATGAAGAGTTATTACTTTGTTTCTTATTTGTTTTACAGATTCAGGTTCCTGTCAAATAATTTACTGTCACAGTATGTGGTTCATATAAGCATTTCAAAATCAGGAGATAAAAATCTGAATACGGAAACTCAACTCATAAATTTAAAAAGTCAAAATATTACATGTAGAAAATGTTTCATTTTGTCCTTATTTTGTCCCAAAGGCCGATTACCTCCAGGAAGCCAGCCTGTTGATGGCCAAACTGTGCTATGTAGAGGGAGAATACAGAGACGCCTTAGGTAACACACACACACACACACACACACACACACACACACACACACACTGCTCTCGTTTGATTTATTTACTCACATTTAGTCTTGTCCATGGTATGATGTTATTAATCAAATACTGCACTTGTTTATATGCATTGAAAAGTAGTGTAAAAATTAACTGCATAATCAATGTGTTGCTAGGTCACTACAGCAGGGTGAACCTGGATGACATGCAGCTGGGGGGAGCTCCTGTGTATCGGCTGTCCATGATCGCAGAGGCTTATGCTACTAAAGGTATACACACACTTAACACACACACACACACTTATCGTTTCATGTCTCTGTCCTTTTTTGATCTCTTTTGTCATCGGCCCTGTCAGTCCTAACCTCTGCAGTACTGCTTTGCTCCACATGGTGGCAGTACACTGTCGCTGCTGATCCATGGCTGTGGAATAAACTCTTATGAGTTATGACTATAAATGGCTGTTACAGGTCCTAAAATCGGACCCACAGCCACAGTAAAGAAATTCTGTAAAGTACAGATGAAATACCATTTGCCTGAGTGTCAATCTTTGCTTCAGTCCTTATTTCAATTCCACAAAATATATGTAACAATAATAAGAGATGCTAGTTTGACTACCTTGAAGTCCATAAAATGGTCCATAAATCCAACTGTCCTGTAATATCTCACGTTTCTTGTGTCTTGACAGTGTTCTACTTTAAGAAATATCCTACTACTCATTATCTCACTTGTATCAGTGAATCAGATCCACTATAATGAAATAGTGCAAATCACAGCAATACTCTACTGTGCTAAACACATGCAGCATCTTCTCCGCACTTATTCTAGACTTACACACTTGAAAAATAACTAGCACTCAGAAGAATACAAAATACTTTCAATGTAAGACCCATAAGGCCATGGCTAAACATCACATATATACTGTACCTTTAAAATGTATACATCACAATATTAACATTAAGCCTAAACATCTGTAGCTCTTTAATAATAAACTGTCTTGTATTATGAGGGAATTATTAATAAACCATGTTTCTTCAAAACGTTATCTACAGCGTGTCGGAGCCCAAAACAAATACGCAAAGTATTTAAACCAAAATCCTCGCGCCCCGCCGGCAGGACAATGCAATTAACGCACACCGCTGCGGCAGCTGTGCACCTGCCGCCTCACACAGTGACCACATTTTAAAGCTCCAACAACCTCAAAATACCTAAATAACACGTGCACGAGTGAAGTTACACTTTACGAAGTTGAAATTGGTCATTTAAAGCAACAACTGACCTGTAAAATACAGATAAAAACGCAGCAGCAATTGAGACACGTCCGGTCCAGTTCGTCATCCACACCTGGGTGCGGGCGGAAGTTCCCCCACAAAACAAACCTGGGTGCACCGCTCTAATGACTAAAGTTCCACCTGGGTGCTGCTTACATTTATTATTTTCCTTCCCAATATACATGAGAGTGAAATACCGTGGTTGTCTCGTAAATTATTCCAAATAATATTAGGCTCTGTAAATAACAGAAATTGTTGTCCAGCTAATTAAATTAAAAAAACACAAAATTGGTACATGTACTTAGGGGTGGACTGATAATGGTTTTCAGGGCAGACACCGATACTGATTATTATTTGTTAATGAGACTGATAATCGATATTTGGAACCGATATGCATTTACAAGTAAAATTTAAATCTTTCTGTCAGTATTTAGAATTTGGAATATAACAAACTCCAGCACAAAACTTTATTTAAATGCCTTTAGGAAATGTTAAAACAAAATTGAAACTTTCAACAATCATATACAGCCAGTTCCCAGCAACTTTTTCTCAAGTCAAGCAAACATTTAAATAAAAACTGAATAAATAAAAATAGCTCCCTGAGGTTTTACAAAGTAAAAGTTCCTCCCATGCTGACGCTTTCTTTGCACTTTTTAATTAATTAATTTTCTCTGCAATCATTAAAATGCAGCACTGATACAGATAATCAGCAAAATGCCACATATCAGCCCCAATAATCAGCCAGGCCCATAATCCCTTGTCCCCTAACATGTACAGTCACACATTAAGCATGTGTGGTTGCTCTTGAATAATACATACTCACTTATGGTGTTTTTCTTTTTTAACATTATTCACTTCGTATTAAATTAATCTGTTTAACCGAGTAGAATTTGCTCGGACAGTTGTGAACTCAAGTAACCTTTGCATGTCATTTATGACTGATAAGATATGAATGACTGTTGATTATTTAATAGGTTTTAAGACACAGAGTATATTGGTTTCATCAGTAGGAGATGATCATCAGAGTGCCAACACCAACCCTTCCAAAAATATGAACTTGTATATACCAGTGATCCAAAAAGACACTGATAACTGACTCATGGCCTTTGTCACTCTTTGTTTATTTTCTGCCACCCTGAACACTCTGTCCCTTTCTCCCCTCAGGACTGTGTCTAGAGAAGGTCCCAGCTGCCTCGCCGTCTCTATCCAATAAAAACACCGGGTCTCCATCATCCAATAGGAGCACAACAGACCGGGAGCAAGAAATCATCACCTGCTATGAAAAGTCTGGAGACATTGCCCTGCTCTACCTGCAGGAAGCTGAGAAGGTATATGTCTGTGTCATGTCACGTTATGTCTTCAGTCAGACCTCTAGTTCCAGGGTGTGAAATTGGCATACTTGTTGTCTGTTGCGGTGTTTTTCTCTGAGTGACACACGAGCGCTCACCAAATATCTCGTTAGCACCTGGACTCCCAGATGCTCTGCCAATGCCATCGCTGTGGGTGTGTGATGAATACTCTGCTGACAGCGCGCAAGTTTGACTAATGCATTACAGTCCATGACAGCCAACTGGCAAACAAATGTCTTCCTCTTTATTGGGAGAGTGTCTGAGAGGACGCACAGACTGAGCTGGCAAACAACAGGAAGCTGCAATAAAAGGCAGGAGGAATACAAATCAAACAGTCCCGACAAAAAAAATTATACTGAAATTCCTGTGAGACTTATTCTATAAACCCATTGCTGAAACGAACAGAAGGCGGGCTTATGTAAGGTGTGATAAAAAGGGATATTGCATACATAAAGTCTCTAAATACGGACGTGGTATAGAAAGACACAAACAACATGAGTTATGAGAATTTCAAAAATGCTTATTAGAAATTCCTAAAGCTCAAAGTGAAATCTTTTTTTGGTCAGACCAACAGTTCAAAACCCAGATTTAGTAATTTAATCAGTTAGTTAGTCGTAATTTGTATTGTTCCTTGGTAACAGTTTTCCTAAAGGAATGTACATGAAAAAGAACAACTAACATCGAGGTATTCTATTAAAAGGACAAACAAAAGGAAAATGAAAAATATAGACTAAAAAGAAATACACATATACATAAAACATACAGAAATATACATTTTACCATCAAGAAATGCTTTAAATTGTCAAGCTGAAACCAAAGATATATTTTTTAGTATTTTTGGTTAAAAAATGACTTGATGAGTAATATATTATGAAAACACTTGCTGACTAATAAATCAGCACAGTGCTGACTGATGAAATGATGTAATTTCATGTTCTGACAACAAGTGTTAGTAGCATTTTTTCTCAGTGTCATTACAAGAGGTGCGGACTCAAATCACATGACTTGTACTCGAGTCACAAATTTGTTTACTTTAGACTTTACAGAATCAAAAGACTTGCAACTGGACTTGGAGGTAAACACCAGTGACTCATTATTTCACTTTAAAATTCTTGACTTGAAAATACTTGATACCTTCCCCCCAAACCCAAATATGAAGAAGTATGTCATTTACAAAGAGTAAAACAAATCAATTAATTTCCCCTCACTTCCTAAATTAACTAACAATAACACTATTCTACCCAGCAAGACGACACTTAATTTTCTGGATCCACCTTTTTCGAACCAATCTGACAGCATCCGAAGAAGTTGCAGGAGAGAACCATGAAGAATTTGTGTTAATTTTGGCTGCTGACTGCCATATGGGAAAATGATACCGAATATAATTTCTTTTGCATGCAACAAAATGCAAAATTGCATTATGGAAAGCGTACAGCTCTAAACTGACAGCAATATCTTCCAACAAATTCATTGGATGGTTCATGATTTTTATAAATTTAGAATTGGAATTACACCATGTAAAGAGCGCATTATGACTCGTTAAGAACTTTAAACTCAAAGTTTAGGACTTGTCAGTCTTGACTTGGGACATGAGTTCTTACTGTGAGTTGCAAAACAGTGCAAAAAAGTTGGTCCCACATCTGGACCAACACACAATCTAACTAAACCAGCAGATTTTTAATGGAGTCCCACTCATTCATACTGTACTGGCTGCAAAAGACAGAAATATGATCCGTTTCTTGCTTAGCTTTCAGTTCTCATGCATAAATAAATTACATCTGTCAAACAGGACACTGTCAAAATAAAATAGTATGAGTGAGTCAATTTGAATCTCACTGTCATAAAATAACATCCAGCCCGGTGTTTCCCCTGAGAATCTTTTTTCTAAGATCATACACACAGTTGGACTGATTATGGTCTGATTATGGTCTGTCATATAGCCGATACACTGATGACTCACCGCCACAGCTCATTATTTTTAGTTAACCCTGTTTTTATTTTCTCAGCTGCAGTTATGCATCAAACATGAAAGCCAACATTTCTCTCTGCCAGTAGAAAGTTTACCGCGCTGACAAACATTGACAGATAATAGTAGTATTTCAGGCATTTTTTATTTAGGTCTAGGGTTTCAGGCAGAACTTCGTCTGAATTTTGGTACATTTGTTTGTCTTTATTTTTTCCTGTGTGTGTGTTTCTGCAGGCGTTGTCAGCAGGAATTCAGAACCGCAGCCCAAAGCCCGGCCCGACTGCCCAGGACCTGGAACTGGGCTACTTCCTGGAGACAGGCCTCCAAAGAGCCCACGTCATCCACTTTAAGAACGGGTACAAGAAAGTGATGGTGCATAGAAAGCCACAGGAGAGAAAGGGAAAGCAATGATAAGCTGGAGAGTTGTCTTTCAGTCACGTAAAACCAGTGTAGAATCAGGGTGTGGGTTTCTGGCACAACTTCACCTTCTTCCAAGTGCATGAAGACGGGAAATAAATCAGAAAGGTTTCGGAACTCCAGCAAAATCATTTAATGAAATCATACATATCAATATAGTTATGACTTCAGTTTTGCCAAAACTATGAAAGATGGTCGTGTATTAAATTCTGTCACTCTTTATTATATGAGTCTTGTCAGACATGGATGTAAACTGTAACTTGACTAGCTGGTGGAGGCACAAAACCACGAGGCGGTAATTCTAGTTTAGAAAGGGCGTCAGTTGCCCAAACAGAAACCAAGAAAAACCCTTTGTGGGCACTTTCCACCCACTCTGTAGTTACAAAGCTGCTGACAAGTTTATGAAAGCAGAAAAGTGTGAACACTGTTAAGTAACATACACAGTGCAGCAGAAAGTAGTTCCCACTTTGTTGTTGTTTCAACTTGCATCAGAGATAGTTTCAAGGCCGTAGCAGCTGCTGAAGCCTCCGGCTGGAAGAAATAACTTCTTAGTGGGCTGAATGAAATCTGTCAAATTTCTGTCTGTGTAGCCTTTTGCATAGTTCTGGCTGATTGTTTTTGCAACGGCTCAGCTTCAATGTCAGGAATTGGAAATATATAGATTCATCCAAATGAGGTTCTGGTGTCTAGACTGTATTTAGACTTCATCACACAGGAAAAAAAAATCTAACTTAAAAATGAAAAATCAGTTTGCTAACACCACCTTACATAATTCCTGATCTTTCCTAACCCTTTTAAACCTGGATTGGCATCAATTTTAATATGCTGTGTTCAGATACCTCTCACGAGGGAATCTGACCTTTGAATGAGCAAACTGGTTCAATTTCATTTGAAACCATAGGGGGAAAAACCAATTTGGCAAGAAATGTACCACAAATTGCAAGGATATTGTAAAAGTTGATTATTAGAAAATAACCCCAAAAAATAGGGTAAAAATATCTAGAAAACTATATTTGTAATTACATAATTTTAAATTACATTACCATATATATATATATATATATATATACAATTCTCAGCACCTTTTAGGTCTTTTTTGTGCTTATTTTCAGGTAAATGTCTTGTAACTTTTTTCTTTTTTTTTTTTTTTGCAAATTTTGTGGACCATGTATTGTTAGGTTGCTCATATTTGCCATTGATTCAAGGGGTTAATAACATTTAAAAACTTGTTTTCAATTGAAGCCACCAGCACAGAAAATTCTCTCGCGCAGCATAAAATATCTTAAAATATAAAAAACACATTAAAGTCCTGAGACAGGAGAGTGTTAATGTTGAGGATGCACTTTGCTTCACAACATCACCTTAAAACAGGCTTTTTCTGTGTCCATCTTGCAAATCAGCAAATTTGTGATTCAAATGAACATCTGCTTGTGATTCTATTAAATATTTACCTACTTACTGACTCACACGTAGAAACTTGAAATGTTCTGGACATAGTATGGATTATGCACTCATGTCTGTGTTGAGATATCTTGCATTCACACACTGACACCCTCCAGACTCTGACAAGTGTCCTTCTTCCCGTTTTTTCACTACATTGCCATAGCAACCTGACACGAGGCGTGGGCCGGTTTCGAGAGATTCTTCGGGCTGTTGAGAACAGAACCACCCAGAGCCTGCGCATGGTGAGGGATGGGCTGGGAGGTTATTTTCTATTTTGCTCTCAATATAAGTTAATGTTTATTTATCACTAAACTTACACTTCTCCTTTGGCTTACTTAAAGGAGCAGTTTGACATTCACTTTCCTGCTGAGAGTACTGTAAAGATTAAACTAGTCAGATGTATTATGTTAATAAGTGAGCTTTACGGGTGCTGTTAGGAGGACTTTGTTACTTTTTGACACAGTCAGGTTAGCTTCCCCTTTTTCTCATCTAAGCTCAGCTAGCTGGTTGCTGGCACAAGCTTCATATGATCAAACAGTGGTATCGATCTTCTTATGTAATTCTCAGCAGGAAAACCAAGTGTATCTCCCAAAATGTAATTTTCTTTTCTTTAAAAGTTTTGCTATTTTCATACAAACACAATTTACACTCTCATACCCACCAAAGCAAGTAGACTTTCAGGTCTAGTGTTTACAATTTAGTGGCATCTACTTCAGCTTCAAAATTATTATTATCCCAAAAGAAATTTGATCTACAGCGGGCATCAAAATACAAATAATACATAAAGGACAATATCAGAAATAAATACAAAAATCCCCCTGCTTAAGTGAAAACAAACACTCCTGCCACACTGAGCCAGAAACTGAAAAGATCTAAAAACTATCTACCAAGCGTGTAGGAGAACTATGGTGGTAAATGCAAAAACAAAAATGGCCCTATATAATGTTTTGGAGTGTTTGGTTTGTCCATTCTGGGCTACTGTAGAAACAACATGGTGGACTCTGTGGAAGAGGACCCACTTCATATGTAAATATAAACAGCTTATTCTAAGGAAATGAAAACACGATTCTTAGTTTTAGGTGATTATAAACTGATAAAAAATTGTAATGAATATTATATTCCATTTTTGTTAATATTTCCCCCTAAATCCTACACACTGGACCTTTTAATATTTGATTTTGTTTTTTCCTAATGATAAAAGAATCCAAACTAGATTACAGTCTGTTCAGGGGTAAAATCATTAATATTCTAATTATATAAGATGCAGAGTAAGCCCCAACTAAACAGATTGCTGCTGTGTTGGTGCCAGAGTCTCTCAGCCAAATGTGTATGTGTTTGTGTGTGAGCGCAGACTATAGCCAGACAGCTTGCAGAGATCCTGCTCCGAGGAATGTGCGAACAGAGTTACTGGTCTCCTCTGGAAGACCCTCCCACCGTGTCCCCATTGGACGATCCTACACGGCAGGGACACACTCACAGCAAGAACTACAGCCTAAGCCGACGCCCACGGGTGTACTCAGGAGAAAAGTACGTGATAATGTAAAGCAGGAATACTGTGGGAAAAAGCCAACATGGCTCTAAAATTAGACTGTTGCCAATGTACTTTTTCACCAGCAGCTCTCTCCATCTTCTCCTCATTACTTTTCTTTTTTTCTTTTCTCTTCCTTCTCATCCTTGTCCAACTCCATCTTTCTGACTCTCTTGGTGCTTTTCTCTCTCTGTCAGTCTGTTTTGCCCTCAGGAGAACACAGAAGAAGCTTTGCTGCTGCTGCTCATCAGTGAGTCCATGGTGAGACACAAATACTCATTGGAAAATGTTTCACTCCCCTCTCTAAAGCTCCGGATCCTCAAAGCAATGTGTGTGTGTTTCAGGCCAACCGTGACGCCGTCCTGAGCAGAATCCCAGAACACAACAATGATCGCATCATCAGCCTGCAGTCAGCGTCTGTGGTGTACGACCTGCTGACTATAGCTCTGGGCAGGAGAGGGCAGTATGAGATGCTGTCAGAGGTGAGTAATCCCTCTGTGGGAACTGAGTCACAATTGTTGTGAAAAGTGTTAAAAGCCCACACCCATAGTACACCCACAGATAATCACAGTTTAATTGTTTTCATACTTCCCCAAACAAATACATGTTTTTTATTATAATCTAACTCGCTCTAAAGTGGCTGTACAACTTGAAAATGAAAATCACAGAAAACTCTGATATTGATAATGGAAAATGTCCTGTTTTCCTCCAGTGTTTGGAGAGAGCCATGAAGTTTGCCTTTGAGGAGTTCCACTTGTGGTACCAGCTCGCCCTGTCGCTAATGGCAGCTGGGAAATCAGCTCGTGCCGTTAAGGTGCTTAAGGAGTGTATTCGCCTGAAGCCGGATGACCCCACCATCCCACTGCTGGCTGTCAAACTGTGTATCGGACCTCTGCACTGGGTAAGGACCATCCTGTACACATAAACTCAAAGTAGTGATTCTTGAACCTTTGGTGAGGTTTTCTTAAGGTACCGTTCTACGTATGATGCACTGGTAGATATATTCATTTGCTCTCTTAATGTTGTCCTTTAAACACCTTGATTTTCAAAAGTTATCCCATTTTAGTCTGAAATCTCTTCTCTTTTTTTCTCCCTCATTATGTGCCTTTCTACTTCCAAAATCCAGCTGGATGAGGGCGAGTGTTTTGCAAAGATGGTGATTGACATGGGGGAGAAAGCAGCTGAGTTCAGAGCCAAAGGCTACTTGGCCATTGGGCTGGTTTACAGCCTCAAAGCCACTGACGGTAGGTCTCTGTGTGCATCTGCTCTTTTACCTTACCGATTTTAAAGGATGATTATCCACTCATTACAGTACATTTCCATCTTCAGTCTGACATTGCATTCATTTAAATCGATCTGTGGCGAGGAGGATTGGCTTTTCCCTAACCAGTCACAGGTGGTATATTTTACAGGGGCCACAAGTGTATGAATGAGTGTGTGAACTGGTGAATGTGACACGTAGTGTGAAAGCACTTTTAATGGTCAAATGACTGGAAAAAGGCATACAAGTGCAAGTTAATTTACCATTTACAGAAAGCAAGGTATCCACCGGTTATTTTAAGTCCACGCTGATGCGTCGCCATGCCAACAAACTGGTTTTGCAGGGGTTTGAAGAGTGGGGTGAAGCAAAAAACAAACAAACAAAAACCAATGTTGGGTGATATTGAGAAGATGTGTCAATTAAGATCATTATAGCTGTGTCTGTCTTTTTTATAGTGGTCACCACTGTTATTATGACTCCTCATTGGTTTCCAGCACACAGCTTGAAAACAGCGTTGATCTAGCTCCACGGGGCTCATTGGATCACTCAATTTCCAACTGAGAAACTACTGTTTCATATCACCATGCCAGACAAATCAGTCGTCTCGGTGAAGTGGGTGGATTCAAAGGTTTGAACCTAGGCAAAAAATCTTGCTAAATGAGGATACTTTGTTGCTTCTTGCTTTAAGAAATTTTGGCCTTAGATCTCAGATAGTGTTGTGTTAAAGTAGGACATTTGGGAGATGACCTCCTTTTGTCCAGCCAATCATGGGTGACAACATGGAAAGCAAGTCACACATCTCATGTAAAATTGAGAAAATACATAAGACAGAGCAGGAATCCATTTTCGTATTTTGTTTTCTATGTGATGTCTTCATATGTCGACACATCATGCATTCAGATACTACATTAAATAATGTTATTTCCTTTTACTAACTGTAGCACCTCTTGTGTTATTGTATAATGTGCCTGACTGCATTCTGTCTTTCTGTCCCTGACTCTGTTTCTCTGCATTTCTGTAGCATCACTGCGAAGCACACAGGAGGAGTACCAGAGGAAAGCTTTGGGAGCCTTCCAGAGGTTGGGACTGAGCCATGCTGCTCTCTGTTTTCTCTTTCACACCCACATTTCCCTCAGTATTATTTTGTCACAGCGCAAACTGCTTCTCTGTCTAACAAAATGGAAACTGTTTTGAATTTACTACCTTATCTGTTCATTATATGTACCCGTATTTGTTGAAACATGTGTCTGGTAGCACAGTTTATCATCTGTGTGCACGGTATGTGAAGCTCAATCCATAAATATGATCTAAAGGTGAGGGTTATATTGGATTAAGGCTGTAATACACCCATTCTTTAAATATTAATGCTATTCATACAAATGTGGTTATTCCTCCAGGGGTATACTGTAAGGTTTTTTTTTTTAATGCTGCAATATATCTTATCTTATTCTGCCACTCTGCTTATTAATATGGTGTCACAGTTTTTTTTATTGTGTCTAAATGTTTAAATACCCTCTGGTTTGATTTCTTACACGCTCTATTACTTTTCTCTCTTTGCTTCCCCATTTTACTGTCCTGCCACTGCAGCGAGTCAATTTCCCCACAGCGATCTTTAAACTTTCATGTAATCTTATTTAACTTTTTATTCAGCATGTCTGAACACACAAAATCTCTTTTTCTCTAGAGCTCAGAGTCTGTCTCCTACTGACCATCTTGCAGCCTTCTACTTGGCACTGCAGCTTGCTGTTTCCAGACAGGTAACACAGTCTATAGTGACAATTACAAATTAAAAAAAAAAAAATTAAAAATCAATAACACTTTCTTTAAAATAATGTGGGAAAACTTAGTTGGAGGTATTTAACTTGTATTTCAATTCATTAACTGTATTAACTCATATTTTTTGTGAGTTATTAGCTCAAAAACTTTTGTTCACAATCTCTGTAATTAAGCATTTAATTGTCATATTTATGAACACACATTTTTAAGTTGATACCTCAGAAAAAATATGTTTTTCACACTATTTAAGAGCAATTTTAAAATGTTATTTACTAAAATGTAAAAATGAATTGGTCCAAAAATTTTTTTCCATATGTTCCATGTTATTTGAAAGGGATTTCAGAGTGTTATATACTTAATTATTATAATTATGAACACAGTTGATTCCTCATAAAATTATTTTACTGCAACTATTTTTTCACATTATTTTAAAGGAATTTTTTAATGTACATATCAAAAGCATGGGAGTTTGAGGTGTGGATACCCAACAGTTAAAGTCAGGGAGCATCAAGAAAAGACACAAACGTCACTTCACATGGTGCTTTTTACCCCAACAGTAGAGAAAACCTGTAGTTTGTATTTGTGTGTGTGCGTAGATCCCTGAGGCACTAGGCTATGTACGACAGGCACTGCAGCTTCAAGGGGATGACGTCCACTCCCTCCACCTGCTGGCCCTGCTGCTCTCTGCTCAGAAACACTACCACGATGCTCTAAATATTATAGAGATGGCTCTGTCCGAGTACCCCGAGAACTTCAAGTAAGACTCACACGCTTCTGAAATACTTTGTTTAAAGCACACACAGAGTGTGTCTTTTATTTAATCTTATTGTGTGTTTGTATGTGTGTGTGTGTGTGTGTGTGTGTGTGTGTGTGTCTGTGTGTGTGTGTGTGTGTGTGTGTGTGTGTGTTGTGTATTGTGTATTGCAGTCTGCTGTATACCAAGGTCAAGCTGGAGTCTATGTGTAGAGGACCAGAGGAAGCTCTGCTCACCTGTAAACACATGCTGCAGATCTGGAAGAGCTTTTACAACCTTACTAACCCCAGGTATATATATATACACACACACACACACACACACTCGCCAAGTGCAAATGCCTGTCCTGACATTTGTTTTTCTTTCATTCAAACCAGTGACTAACAAATCAGGTTGCATCATTTAACTTTAAAGAAGCTGTTTGATCTATCAAGTATAAATTGAGTATAGTTATTTAGTTAGTTATTTACATAGTTAGTTAGTTTCTGTGCCATGCCAGACTCTGGCCCATCACATTTGGGATTACAGGACACCATCAATATACAAAGCATCTTCTGGTTTTACAGATATCAGCAAAAAAATATATACATGAAATAAAGTAAGTATGGTATTACTATTATGTTTTCATTACCGTATTATCACCTGAAACTGAGGAACATTGTGTTAAAAATAAGCCATTTATATATCTACATAGGGAGAGGGTCCTTTTCCATGGGGCATGCCATGTTTCTACAGAAGCCCAGAATAGACAAAAGAAATACTGACTCTAGATAGGGCCATTAGCATGAATAGTAGTTCGCAGAAGGACAAGTGCATCTACTCATTGTAGAAAGCCCTGTGCTCTTGACAAATAAATTAGCACATTTCATAGTTCAAAAGGAAGTGTTATTTTTGTAAAATGTTATTTGATATTTTCTAATCTAGTTTACATCCTTAATAGCATTTTGATCAAGAGTCAGGTCAGATATCTTGACCAAATTTTTAACTCTCAGTCTAAACAGGCACATATTAGCTTGTAATAGCTCTGTCAGTTGATGCAGTTAGCCAAGAAATAACTATGAAAAAAAGGCAGCTAAGAAACTAAATGGTTGTTGTTTTTGGGGATCATGTTTGCTCATATCAAGTCAGGCAACATAAAAAATCTTGAGTGTGTGTGTGTGTGTGTGTGTATCTGTGCCCGTATGTGAACTTGTGTGTCTGTGGCAGTGATTCGGGGCGTGGCAGCAGTCTGTTGGACAGAGCCATAGCAGACAGACGACAACTCAACGCCATGACTCTACCTGACTTCAGTGACCCAGAGACTGGTAGGCGCACGCACGCGCACACACACACACACACACACACACACACACACACAGTCAGTCCTGTTCAGAAACCCTCAGGACCTTCCCACTGGCAAATAGGTTTTCAGTAAACATAATTAATTTCTCTCTCCTGATGTAGACCCTAACATCTTTCTTATACTTGGAAATTCACTTGTCAATGTTTGTTTAATTATGAAAATTAAGAGGGAGATATGACGTCCTTTGTTTTTATATTGATCCATAACCCCTCATATCTGAAAATATCAAGGAAACCTTTTCTACTCTTTGTTTTATTGATTTAGTAACATATTTTTTTCTTTTTTTGTTTCTGTTAAGGTGCTGCTGAGTTAATATGATGCAAGTTGTCACAAAAATTAATAATTGTTTCAAGCGTATGCAGACAGAACCAGTGACCTCTTTCCTCTCTTTGCTCCTTGATTAATTTAACTCATTTCTGTTTTATTTCCTTTATTTTAGTCTCAGGTTCTTCCTCCTCTCACTCTGGTTCTGAACCGGTCTCCCCCACCTCCCCATCCTCCATTTCAACCCTCTCCTCCCCCCTGTCCTCCACACTGTCCTCCCCTTCTTCCCCCATCTTTATCCTCCAGCCTCCTCCTCTCCCTCCACCCAAAAACCCATCCAACATCCCTCCTGGCTCTATTCCTCCTCCTCCTCTTCTTCCTCCCCCTCCTGCACCCACCAAGACCAGGAGTCACTCCTTTTGCAACCACGTCACCACTCTCCGCCAGTTCTCCTCCAATAGTAATCCACCTCCGCTCTGCCTGTAGCATGGTGTGGAGAGTGACCCAAGTTTATGAAAGATTGGCTTATTGATTAACTTGTGTGTTCAGTAATGAAAGCATTTCCAGTATATATTGTTGGAAAGGTTACTTTTGAAATATTTTATAGATTTCTACCCTGTTAAAAATGCAACTAATTTAATGACTTCAGTAAGTAATATAACTTATTACATTTGATTAATTTTTAATTAACTTCTCACAAATGTTCAAATCGGGGAAATCAAGCTGAAAAGACATTTAAAAAAAACACTGACCAGCGTTGTCCAATAATATGCCAAAAGAGGTAATATAACCCCTTAATAATCACCAACATTTAGATTTTTTTAATCAACCAAATAATTTACTCACTACACTAAATAGGAAAGTAAAATATTTGTATTCATTTATCACATGAAATGATAATATCTGTTCTTTTATAGCTATTTAACAGTGAGTTTATGACATTTCTTTGGTATGCTATCAGTATAATGATATATTTCAGAGACTATACAGAGTTACTCCAGATAACAGGGAACAGATTTATCTGCAGGTTTTTAGGTGCTGCTGCAGTCCGCAGCTTCCAAAGCTGAACAGAGGAGGACGAACATTGCTTACAAAACCTTTACATCTGGAGAACCACACCGAGCCCAGTGTTACTGGCCTTTATTCTTAGTTTACCACAGAGATGTAAGAGGCAATGCAAGGCAATAATGCACACAGTAATCTGCCAAAAAGTAACATCAGATTTTACCCAGCCTTAATTGTAGACGAGGTAAATCCTAAATTTGACTTATTGTTTTATCCTCAAAAGCATGGCCAATGCTTTAAAGTTAACTGACAAACCCGTACAGAGTGCTGAATGTGCTTCATATTCACACCCAGTTGTCAGTCCTGCTGCATGCTAACATGTAAATAAACGCTCGGGGTGTGGTAAGAGCGTAGCCGAGCCTTGATGGATTTGCTGCAGTTGCTTTGCATTTCTGCTTCTCACTCGAGGTCTCAGGTGAACTCACTCACGCACCTTTAAACTCCAAATATCCGCAGTTGATACTGCCAGGATTTTGAGATCAGTTGGGTTCCTCCTAGTTATTACAAAAGATAGAATTTTTCATATTACAGCTTTACTGTCCTTTCACATGGAATATCTGCCTCTCCCTCACCATTTGTCTGTGGTCTCTGTCGCTATTTTGCATCCTCCTCTTATCTGTCTCTCTGTATCTGTGAGGATTTTACATCTGAGCCAACATTAATTTGTCTTGTTTCCCGGCTCCAACCTTATGTTGTCTCTCCTTGCTGCCATCTCGGATGCTAATGATGCTTGCACTGGAAAATAAAGGTTGTTATGTAGTTAAAATTATTTAGCTGCATCATAAAACCGCAGTTAATTTTTTGTCCAGAGACAGATTTTTCTCAGTTAGCCTGAGGACAATAATATTTTTCAAAAAAAATGATAATAAGTCCATAAAGATGGTCACAATTACTAAAAAAAAACCTGACTAAATTCTTTTGTTTTTGTATTAGTATACTACTTTTATAAGTCAGCACCAAGTTTTTATTAGTTAATTAAAAAGTTTAGCTAGGTAGGAGTTATATAACAGAGAAAGATGAGTATCTATCATGCTATTGGTTAATTCAACTCTACTATTACTATTAATTAACGTGCAGATTAGCTGGTAGGTAAGCATTTATTTGGACAGATTAAAGCATAGAAAAGGAAATGTGGGAGCAGCTTGTCAAAAAAAAACCTCCTTGACATTCTCTCCAGTCTTCCTTTTGGGATTCAGCATTCTTCTCTTCATCATAATGATTTTGGATATTTCTTCTCTGTCTCTTCCTCTCTTTCAATCATTAACAATCGTCTTTCTGTTTTTTTTTTCCCCATCCCTCCGATTTTTCAAGGCGGCCTTCAGGACGCTAACACTCTTGGTTTTTCCTCCATGTTTTCTGTTTGTAAGTAGCCATCTAACCTTCATCTGACTTTCCTTTTTCCCATCCATTGATCTGTCCGTCCTCTGGTCCCTGGTGACCTTACTTTTTCCCAACGAGGTTCCGATATATGTACCATATCTGTGCGAGAAAAAATATGTACATATATCCTCTGCTTTAACTTAATGTCCGCAGCCAGTCTCCAGGAGAATTTTACGGAATATCTCTCAAGTTGGTGGTATATGACTTAAAGGAATACAACGATTTAAAGGAATATTCTGTAAAAACAGTGTGTGAATACACATTCTTCAGTTTATCTGAGGAAAGCAGTGTGGAAGTATTGGGGGAAACAAACTTTTAATTTTGCTCGAGAGCTTTTGGAACGATTTACAGCACATTGAGATGTAAAAGGCAGATGGAGGTACCATTTCTGACACATTTATCCTTTTCAGTGAAGCAAAAAAGAGGATACGCTTACAGAGCCACAGCAGAGAGGGGAGGAAGAAGCAGCTTCCTGCATTTAGCACTAATCAGCTATGAAATGAGGCTGTGGCGTTACAGGCCGACAATCT
Source organism: Plectropomus leopardus (assembly GCF_008729295.1). NCBI lineage: Eukaryota > Metazoa > Chordata > Actinopteri > Perciformes > Serranidae > Plectropomus > Plectropomus leopardus. The sequence goes on along the minus strand of NC_056476.1, from coordinate 26,049,908 downwards.
TTACTGATGGCTTGAAGAAAAAAATGACAAATTATCTTAAGTTTACTATTTTACCAAAGTGACATGATCGATTGATATTTAGCAAGCTATAGTGAAAAGGCTGTGTGAGGTAACAGATGACAAGATAGCCCATGATAATCTTGTGTGTGAGGAAATTGGAGTTTGATTTTTTTTTTCCCTGTGAATCCATTATTAAAGATTTTACTGCCATTTATACATTTGAGCACAGAGTACATACTCTATGGATAAAAAAGTAATAAGCTGTTATCTTGCAGCTGTCAAAATGTTTAAAGCTGCAATGATTATTTGATTAATTGTCAACTCTTAGATTAATTGACAACTAATTTGATTATCTATTTATCTGTTTGAGTATTTTTTTAAGAAAGAAAAAAAATCAAATTTCTCTGATTCCAGCTTCTTAAATGTGAATATTTCCGGCTTTATTTATTGCTTTATGACATAAACTGAATATCTTTGGGCTGTGAAAAAAAAGGATTGTCATCTTTTTGAGACACTGAGTGACGAAAATGATCAACAGAATAATCGAAAACTAAATTATTGTTAGTTGCAGCCCTAAAAATGTGCATTATACTGCAAGTACAAAGAGGAACCACACACTAGCTATCTGTTGGTGTGGTGATTTGTGTGGGGTTTTTTCCCCTGTAATTCGGTGTATTCCTTTAATTCAGTGAGCAGCTTCAGTGCATGTGTTGCTGTGTGAATTGTCCACATTAGGCACAAGCCACTGCAGGAAGCTTCCATGTAGTCCGTTAGCAAATGTGTCAACTCCACTGAGTGAAAACGTGGGTTTTTTTTAATATAATTTATAAAAAGTCATGTCTCAAGGTTTTGTCTGATATATTTATTTATTTTCAGGTTCACTTGAATACTGGGGACACAAAATGGTACAAGTGAAAGCAATGCATATGAAAAACATACAGCGCCACTTCTGTTCCTCTTCCTCCATTGTTTGACTAATTACTGACTGAATGGCACTTCTGCGTAAAGGCCGTGTTCTTGACTGTCTGTTTGAGGATGTAACCCTTGTGGTGCATGATGGGAACAGTGTATTCATGAGACCAAAAGGATGGAAAAAAACAAGTTGGATAGAGATAAAGTGAGTTAACTTTAACCTTTGAGTGGGTTGTCAGACAGATGTATTTGTAGCAGAACTTGTCGTCCTGCTGACATGCAAGAAGAATGTGCTGCACTCGGCTGGGCTGCTGCATGCCGACGTCTAATATATTACTTCTTACAATAAGCCTTTCAAAGCAGGATACTCAGCTTTAAATGCATTTGTGTCATCTGTGAGACAAACATCCTTCTGTCATTTCCCCTAAGCCACTTATCAGCAATACAGTCTTTCTTTCAAACACACAGAACTATAACACTCAAATCTTGTCTTTTTTTAGCTGTATCTCACTCATCTCTTACACAAGGGTGCTTCCTGTCCCTTAACACACAAACCACAAACACAGACTTCATATCAATGCAGTAAAAGTAAAAAGAGTATTTTGGAGTTAAGACCACACCATGAGAGACGAGAATAATAAAAGAAGCGGATGTTTTATTAAACTAAAGCTTTTATTCCAGCGAGCTGCGACCATCAGTCATTTTTAATTTAGCGCACATTTAGGATATAAAACATATTTCTGTTATCTAATCCCTTAAAGCTGAAATGGACGTACCTCTATAAAAACCAAAATAAGCCCAAAGTGAAGATGTTGTGTAACAAATGTAATTTTAGCACTCTCTTTATGTCTCTCTCTTTATGTCATTATTTTTTGTTTTAAGATTCATGGAATAATCAATAGCTATATTCACAGCATTAAATCCTTTGAAAAACTGGATCGACAACACAATTCTCTTTTTTTTTTTTTTTTTTAGTAATGTTTTGCAAATTTCTCCTCAAGTTGGTCATTGCCATGTTCCACTACTTTGAAAAGAAATAAAGATAATTTGCTCAGATTTAAAAGGGTTAATGGTGGAAACAGAAGAATCTATTTTAAGTGTTGAAAATGTAAAAGCAGTTATACCAATTGATCAAAATCTAAACACAAATTGAATAGATTGGGATAATTTTTTTTCCGCCAATATTTAGCCCATGAGCTGCTGGATTTTAGTCAGAATCATGCATGAAAATACGGAAAAAATGGTTTGAAACTTCGAGATGTTTTAATACTTTTGATCATCATTGGCATCAGCTGTAACTGAAACTTAAAAATATTATGTATGCGACCAGACAACAGATAAGTGGGCAATGAAAGATAAGTAGGCAGGTCAAAAATATTCATATATGTTTTTGTAACATTAGAAGAAAATGATAATACGTGAAATATCTGACAAGACAGACGTCATGTTATGTTTTGCTTTCACAGTTCTGCAGAGTGCATCTGCGGGGCCGCGTGGTGTCCATTTTGCGTCCCTGTAATAATCTGACATGATTTAAATGCAGAGACAAAATCCGAGACACACTTCTGTCAATTACTAATCAGCAGAGTGCATTCTGATGCAGTGTTTATGCATGGTGGTGCAGAGATTAATTCATTTGAACCTGGTTGATCCAGGGCCATAACATTGTGTGTCGCAGCGTGTTGAATGGTGTGGACTGATTAAAGGCTTTAGTGCAGGAACAGGAAACTGTGTGCCGATGCGGGCCCAGAGTTTTTAAGCTTTTAACTGCACCCAAACGCTCCAGATTTCACTGATGACTTCCTCTGTTGTGTCTCAAGTTGTGGACGTCAGTGAAATCTGCTGTTGTGTTTGGTTGAATTAAAACCCTGCATTGTGGCACATGGCTGCTGTAGAAGTGAGTCAGTATTTGTAGGAGATGACATGTATAATGGTTTGATTCTCCCCCTCTAGGCTCGGTTCATGCTACATCCATAGCAGCCAGTCGTGTAGAGCAGGCTCTGTCTGAGGTAGCCTCCTCTCTGCAGAGCAGCGCCCCCAAACACGGACCCCTGCACCCCTGGATGACCCTGGCTCAGATCTGGCTGCATGCAGGTATGCACACATACTGTTACATTCATGAAAGCAACTGATATAAGCACTGGGCTATACATTTTAGTACTTTTTTAAAACGGTGTTTACAGAAAATTGTGATATTAATTTTTACGTAGGTTTGACTATAATAATAAATCATATATACATAGCCACATCTCATCCACATGTGCCCATATGTTTCCCAAATTTTGCGGGTATTTATACTAAAATATAAATAAATGGGAAAAAAGTTTAATTAATAATTAAAAAAACACAGAAATATGACAAATGATGAAAAGATGAATGATTACGAAAGAAAATAAAACTCTAAAAAATAAAAATCCTACTCATCTCACCCAGATAACAGTAGTAATAAGATTATCACTAATAAATCAGAGGCAGATACATCAGAATATGCAAACACGTATAGCCCCTGAAGTGCCCCTCAGTAAAAAAATAATGATCAACCGGATTCATTAGGATGAATTTTGCCTGACTTCCTCCATTGCCTCAGCCAGCGCAGGAAAAATATTGTGAAATATGTTCGACTGTTCCCTTTAACATCCAGTAGGTAGTTGAGTTCACATGCCCTCAAAGAACTTCTGTGAGTTCAGAGAGTTAACATCTCATTGTCGGCTTGTCTCTGTGGCTGTGATAAGGTAACATCCTATAGGCTCATGTTTCATTTGTCCCATCTAAACATGGAAATGTCCTGGAACACGCCTGTGATCATGTGTGCGACACATCAGTCAACAGGCTCGTAAACATACAGCAGGTCCTCTAATGCTGACTCTATTAGGAAGTAGGAATTAACTGACATATTGTTATTATGATTTCAGTCACAGTGATTCACAGTGACTTTATTTCCTGTTCCACTGCAGTCATGTGATTTTTTTTTTTTTTTAATTTGAATGGGAAAAAGACATACACATCACAGCGTTTACATGACATGCGAGCTGGATCGCAAAAATATCCAGCAGAGTAAAGAAAAATAGATCCGAAAAACTAATTAGATAGCACAAGTCAAACTGGTAGGTATGCAAATGATGAGAGGCAGAACAAAGTGGCAACAACAGAAAAAAAAAATGTTGTATGTGTGTGCAAGTGTCTGCATTTTCTCAAAATACCGGGCATGTTTACCGTTAAAAAAAAAAAAAGTACAAATTCAGAATACGTTCACCCCTTCAGACCTTTAAAATCTTTCAAATAAGATAAAGCAAAGAGGGAAAAACGTTGCCGATGACCGATGTCAACACTAAAAGACCTTAACTTGTGATGTAACCATCACAAGCCGTAATTGACTTGTTTTAAGGGGTCAAAAGGTTAAAAAAAAAAAAAGTCCAGGAAGCACTGATTTGTTGATTTTATGGTGCAAGTCTCAGCAAAGTTGCCACTTAAAGGGAAAAAAATAACAGCAGGCATTTCATCTGCCTTAACAAATGAGGAGGAGGTCAAAACCTTTATTGTCACATAGTTCTGCCCAGAAAAGTAAAGTTATATTCATAGTACATGAAATTGGAAGGTGTTTTTTTTTAAACTTAGATTATTTAAATACCCTTTTATAACACGTTTAACATTTAACGTTTAACAAAGTGCCAGAGGTGCTGTATATTCCAAACTAGATACGACCTGATGTCCACCTCAGACATCATCGAACACGCTGCAGTGAGTGCGCTGGCTGGTAGGACTGTATGTAACAGCAGTTTGACGGTCTTTGCAATCACAGCAGATTAGATTACATTTGGAGTACACTTGAGTCCTGCTTCTCATTTCTGCATCACCGGCAGACACAAACGTAAGCAGAATAAAGAGTATACACACACACACACACACACACATACAGGTTGTTTGTGCTCCTGGTTATCTGTCCAGCTGCTTCCTGTCAGAGGTGGTCATTTCCAGCTTGGCGACACAGCTAATGTAATCATCCAATCAGTGCGCAGACAAGCAGACGGTTCAAACTCATTTCCCGTCGGTCTCCTTCTTTGTTTGTAACTCTTTCTCTCTTTGCAGAAAAAGCATCAGGTGACCTTGATACGGAAAATGTTTTTATGCTGGTTGAGGGAGAAAAAGTTTGAGTTTTGCTTTTCTCTCTCCTGTTTCTCTCCCATTTTTTCGGCTTCTCTCTTCTGCAGTTTTTTTTTCTCAGTTTAGTTTGTGGCTCTTAATTTGAATGCATCATTTTAGTTTGAAAGGTTTAAAATTGTTACTTGAGCAGCATTTATGGGAAACGCGGTCTTGATTTTAAAAGATAGAGGCTGCTGGTTTTGTTGACCGTTATCTCGTGCGTTTTCAGTAATACTAATAATAAGATACCGATGTTTCAAACTGCCACAAATATATGTTTTGGTAAAACAAAATAAAACTTGCATTCACAGTTAAACACTCAAGTTTGAAGTCTTTTCTTTTGGTCTGTGTTTCTCTGATAGCTGAGGTGTACACGGGGATGTCGAAGCCCGCCGAAGCCTCGGCCTGCACACAGGAAGCCTCCAACCTCTTCCCCACGTCCCATAACGTGCTGTACATGCGGGGGCAGATAGCCGAGCTGAGGGGCAACATAGACGAGGCCAAACGCTGGTATGAAGAGGCCCTGTCCATCAACCCGACGCATGTCAAGACCATGCAGAGACTGGTAATACACAAAACACACACACACACACTAATGTTCCCCTTGAGCTCCGACCTTTGGTCTCTTGAGAACATAAATCTTGTCCGATCTGCCTGCAGCACAGCCTGAGCATTTGTGTGTTTTATGTAATCAGCCTAATCCTCCAGGACAGCCCCATTAGACCCTCTGTGCAGAGAGGGAACAGTGTCTCCCTCTTTTGTCCTCTGTATGCTCCTCTGTCTCTGTCTCATTGGCTCTATCCTAAGCAGAGCGCTGTATGCTCTGCCTCTGTTTACATTTTCACTTGGAGGTTTGAATCACACATCAAGGGCCTTCCCAAAACTGGTTACTGTGGACTTCAGCGGGTTTAGCATGCATCGCTCTCCCCAAATGGAATGCAAAAATTACAGATTTGATCAGTTTAGACTGTGACATGCACTGACGTATCGTGCTGCGTACCTGCTGACACTTTAACTCCATGTAGATGTTGCAATTTATTCTCTGTCTTTGTCTGCGTGCGGCTCCACAGGGTCTGATTCTGCACCAGCTGCAGCGCTACAGTCTGTCAGAAAAAGTCCTGAGGGATGCTGTGCAGGTCAACAGGTAGGTGTGTGTGTGTGTGTGTGTGTGTGTGTGTGTGTGTGTGTGTGTGTGTGTGTGTGTGTGTGTGTGTGTGTGTGTGTGTGTGTGTGTGTGTGTGTGTGTGTGTGTGTGTAGTGCAATGTACGTGATTATTATATTTTAGGCCACTCACTACAATATCTCTCTTTCCTCTCCTCTATTTTTTCCTTGCTGTCCTCTCATCTTTCACCCTCTCTTGTCCTCCTGCTTTCTCCTCTCCTTTCTTCTTCATTTCTCTTATCCTACCTCTTTCGCCTTATCCTCTCCCTGCTTCCTTTTTTCCCCTCATCTCCCCCATTTTCCTCTCCTCTCTTTATACACCGTTCCTCACATCCCTCATTTTCTCTTGTTTCTTTTCCTGCCCCCTCTCCTCTTTCTCTCTTTCCTCTCCTTCTCTACAAATACTGCCTCCTGTTTTCTTCTCCTCTCCTTGTGTTTAATTCCACCTCTCCTGCCTTGTTTCCTTCTCTCCTTTCTTTGTGTATATTTTTTTCTCCTTCCTCTTTTCCTTGTCCCCTATGTTCTCCCTGCTTCCTTTTGTCTCTCATCTCCTCTTTTCTTTTTTCCTTTCCTCCCCTCCTCTCTTCTTCCTTTCTCTCCTCTTTCCTCCTCTCCTTGTCTCTCCTCTCAGTACGGCTCACGATGTGTGGAACAGCCTCGGCGAGGTGTTGCAGGCTCAGGGAAACGCCGCCGCTGCCACCGAGTGTTTCCTCACCGCCTTGGAGCTGGAGGCCAGCAGCCCCATCCTGCCCTTCACCATCATACCCAGAGCACTATGAAACACACACTCTCACAGTTTGAGCCGCACAACTGTAACACAGTGGCACAAATGACGGACCTGAAAGCTGCACACACACACGCCATACACACACAGCATGCCTGCATGCCACTTACACTCACCCGCACAAGGTTTTACTGCCATACTTTTAGATAAACACACTGTATACAAATAGTACACATACATACACGCTTACCCCTTCCCACAATGCCTTGCTGTGGCTGTGACCCCTGATTGTGTGTGTGTGTGTGTGACAGCAAACATTGCTTGTGTGTGTGTGTGTGTGTGTGTGTGTGTGTGTGTGTGTGTGTGTGTGTGTGTGTGTGCGTGTGCGTGTGCGTGTGCGTGCGCGCGTGTTTATGTGTGTCGATCTGCACTTTTGGTGTGCCTGTTTGTCTGTGCATGTCCACCCATGTCTGTGTATGTGTGCCAACATTTTGGCTGTGCATATTTGTGTCGGGCTGTGTGTGATTTGTAATATGCTGTGTGTGTTTGTTTGTTGTTTCGTCCTGTTTAAAGATGTAAATAAGATTAATGTAGAGTCCCTACTCTGACATTGCTTGCATTCAGAAGAGTTTACATTTTGTTTACATGTTATATAGTCCGTAATGTTTCCTTTATAAGCCAAAAATCACTGAAAGTCTACACACACACACACACACACACACACACACACACACACACACATTCTCTTGCTGTTTATGTGGAGATGATCACAGTTACTGTGTGGCTGGCTCAGGACAGCCAAATCTTTAGACAGACATGAACAACACACTTAAGAATCAATCAGTTAAGTCTAAATGCCAAAACAGGCTGCATTTACACACACACACACACACACACACACACACACACACACACACACACACACACACACACACACACACACACACAGACACACACAGGAGATCAGTTTTTCTAGATTGTGAAATGAAAGCAGATTTTATTTCATGTGGAAAACATTTACATGCTGTTTTTTTAAGCATTTTTTTATGAGACTGTATGATTTTACTTTTTTTTCTAATATGTGCACTGACACTCAATTTCATCAAGGCGGAAGCCTCAGGAATAATTTGACATTTTGGGAAACACACTTTTTTTGCTCCCTTGCTGAGCGTTAGATGAGAAGCTTAAAGTCAATCTCATGTCTGTATGGTAAAGCCACAGCCACAGTCAGCAGCCTTTAGCTTAACTTAGCATTCAGTCCAAGAAGTTTCATGCAAACAGATAAAAAAAAACAGAGTTTCTACATAACGTTTATATCTTGAAAATGATGAATGGGAGGAATCTGTCACACACATTTTCTCAAAAGTCTGATTTCCTGTTGTGTGTAAATGCAACCAGCGATTGTGTTGTCTTTGTGTCCTGTTACAGCCATGTTAAACACAACTAGATGAATATACTTTTTTTTTCATTTGATTATAAATACAAAGGATTATTGTTGTATATTTGATTGTTCTGAGTGTATTATTATTGTTAAAATTTTAGAAAGTAAATTATAACTCTATTTTCTGCAGAGGGATGTTACTGAGATGCAGTTGGAGGAAATGAAAGGAGAACTGATTCAGTTTGTGGATGTGAGCTCAGGCAGCGAGTCCTTTGTGCTGTAAATGAATGACTGAAATGAGGAGGATTACTATGACAAAGATAATAAAAGTGGTTAAAAAAACACAGGACTTCTTGTTATATTTGATACTTTAAGTATTGAAAACATCGGTGCTCTTCCCCCAGGTTCTTCTACTCGTCATGTACACTCAGATGAGAACAAAATATTTACCTTAAGGCTTAATATTTTAGCACAGACCTGTGTGTGTGTGTGTCTGTGTGTGGTGCTCCCTCTCGCTGTGACCTCGGGGCCAGCGGTGTGTGTTACTTTCTCAGGTGTGTGTCTGTCAGCGGATAGGTGTGTCCTTCTTTGTGTGTTTTTTATCAGAGGATTACGGCGCTGACAGGCTTTGTCCTAGAGTGTCAGGAAGCCACAGTTTAGCGTCTCACACACCTCGGCCCCCACTGCTGCTGGACGCTCGGGTATCACTGACAATTAGTCCCCCTTAAAGGTCACGACCTCAGCCCACAGGTGTAGCTTATATAGGACTGATATTACTCTTTTGATTGCATATTGATTGATCAATTGATTAACTGATTGTTTGCTTGATTAATGCTTCTGACACCCATTTTAGATGCAGAAGCAAGTTGACAACAGGTTTTTTTCTGCTTAAATTTCTAAAATTGGGACATAAATCTACATGTGCTGTACTTCAATATTATTTTGAGGCACAGGTTTTGTTTCTGAATGTTTTGTTTTTTGGAGGTACCCATCACATTTGAATTTACTTTATTATAGTATGGTATTATATAGTATAGTATAGTACTTTTAACCCTTTAAAATGTGAGCAAATTGTCTTGATGTCTTTCAAAAACTCACGGGCAATGAGTAACTTAAGAAGAAACAGCCCAAAAATTAGCAAAACAATTACTTAAATAAAAAAAATAAAGAAAGTAAAAGGGAAAAAAAGATAAGGAAAGAAATGGGGAAAAATGCCCCCAAAATAATAATAATTCTGTAAAATAGATATAAATATATAATTCTGATCTTTAGAAATAGTTTTTTGGACATTTTTTCCCCCAAGCTTCTTTAAAAATATTTTTCAGAACCTACTAATGTTTTGCAATTTCTAGAACATTTCTTGACAAGCTGTTCATTGCCTTTTTCACATTTTTTTCAAAAAGGAAGCAAAACAATTTGCTCAGACTTCGAAGGATTAAATACTTGTGAAGGCGTCTGAACACAGCACAAGAAAAGTGATGTCGCTCCAGGTTTCAAAGGGTTAACTCCATGCAGTTTATCTGACAGCTGATTGGAATATTTTTAACAGAAGATAAAATGAGTTGAATATCACTGTCAGGTATGAATCTTATGTCTAAGCTTGGTCCCAGCACTTTGTTACAGTGACTTATCTGAGAGTTTATTTTGCAACCTATAGACGAGCACAATGCCTGTACTGTGAAATCCATATATCTCACAATATATCTACAATCACATTTACTTTAAGTTTATTTAACAATAGGCCTATGTCAGTTTCACTACTACAGAAGCTGGTCTTCTTTTTACAGCCTTTTTTGATGTCATGTCTCCAGTCTTGCCCATGTGTCAGTCTTTGCACACAGCACAAAACCTGTCCTTATATGGTGTTTAGGGGGCGTTGCCTGTGCTAATAGGTGACTTATGATCAAGTGGGATTCATCATTGAGCAAACCTGGTAAAAGCACATTTGGGTAATAAGAACATTTAGTTCATCTGGAGTTGCCTTGTGTTATACTTTCTGTTTTAAGAAAGATTATTAAGATCAAATATACAAGAAACTGCAGAGAATGTTGCTGCAAGAGGCCCATCAAGTGTATTTACTTTGTGTGTTTTACTGCTGTTACATTTCCCCAAAAAACAAAATCTTAAGGACATGGGTCTTGGTTTGGGAAACTAAAAGAAAAACACTGCTCATGTACAGGAGAGTGAGAGCAAAATCGGGTTCTTTGGCTTCTAACAGGTGGTGTGGGAATAAAATCCCTCACAGACACCCTCTGATTCTGTCAAAATAATAGATAAACAAAAGAACTGGTCCCAAAATGAAGTGCGAGTCACTGAATAAGGAGGAAATAAAATGAATGGCCAAAACACACTTCCACACTTCTAACACACACTCAACTCAGATTTGCACAAACAAAACAAAAAACACAGAGAGCCAACTGATGGTGTTGACCCTCTGGAGACACACAACCACCCGAGCAGGAAAAGCCGACCTCCCTTTATAGCCTCCCAGCAGGCTGATCGCAGCAGCTGAGGAGAACATCACAGATGCACCCAATAGCTCCTGATTAGCAGAAACCTGGGACCTAGATTTTGGATCTCTGTGGATCTCTGACCATAACCCAGATAACAACAGTGATTTTACATATGTCAGAGTATTTCTTCGTTATTAATATTCTGCTTCATGATAATTAGTGCCTGAGCAATAGTCATACGATTGATGAATGTGAACTAGCCCATTATCAAATTTGTAAAGGATGTTGGTATTTTGGATTTGAAATCCTACTGGACTCCCGGATCACCACTGTTGGTGATTGCAGTTGCCAAGTACAAAATATGCCCCAAAATAATAAAAACATTGTAGAATAGTGTGTCGTCCAAAAGCTATAAAAAAAGGTCATAGGATACTATGTCGTCCAAATATCACAAAAAACATCTTAGTATAGTATGTTTCCCAAAAATCATAAGAAGCAACATAATATAGTACAACCCCTGGCAAAAATGATGGATATACCAGTCTTGGAGGATGTTCAGTCTTGGAGGATGTTCATTCAGTTAAAAAAGCAGATTACAGACATGCCACAAAACTAAAGTCATTTAAAATGCCTTTCTGGCTTTAAGAAACACTAAAAGAAATCAAGACAAAAATAGTGGTAGTCAATTGCTTTTTTAGATCAAGCAGAGGGATAAAAAAATTATGGAATTACTCAATTCTGAGAAAAAAATTATGGAATCATGAAAAAAGGAACCAAAAAAACCCCCCAAAAAACCACTACAACACACCACGAGTACTTTGTTGCACCACCTCTGGCTTTTATAACAGCTTGCAGTCTCTGAGGCATGGACTTACCGAGAGACAAACAGTACTCTTCATCAATGTGGCTCCAACTTTCTCTGTTTGCTGTTGCCAGATCAGCTTTGCAGGTTGGAGCCTTGTCATGGACCATTTTCTTCAATTTCCACCACAGATTTTCAATTGGATTGAGATCTGGACTATTTGCATGCCATGACATCGACCTTATGTTGCTTTCTTCAAGGAAAGTTTTCTCAGTTTTTGCTCTATGGCAAGATGCATTATTATCTTGAAAAATGATGTCATCATCCCCAAACATCCTTTCAATCGATGGAATAAGAAAAGTGTCCAAAATGTTAACGTAAACTTGCGCATTTATTGAAGGTGTAATGACAGCCATCTCCCCAGTGCCTTTACCTGACATGCAGTCCCATATCATCCATGACTGTGGAAATGTGCGTGTTTTCTTCAGGCAGTCGTCTTCATAAATCTCATTGGAACAGCACCAAACACAAGTACCAGCATCATCACCTTGCCCAAGGCAGATTTGCGATTCATCACTGAATATGACTTTCATCCAGTCATCCGCAGTCCACGATTGCTTTTCCTTAGCTCATTGTGACCTTGTTTTTTTCTGTTTATGTGTTAATGATGGCTTTCGTTTAGTTTTCCTGTATGTAAATCCCATTTCCTTTAGGCGCTTCAGTTCGGTCACAGATGTTGACTCCAGTTTCCGCCCCTTTGTTCCTCATTTGTTTCGCTGTGCATTTTCTGTCTTGATGCTTTGATGTCTTCCTTGGTCTACCAGTATGCTTTTTATTTTATGCTGCCTTTTACAACCTTCCCATGTTGTTTGTACTTGGTCCAGATTTTAGACACAGCTGACTGTGAACAACCAACATCTTTTGCAACATTCTTTACCTTTACCTTCTTTAGGAAGTTTGATGATCCTCTCCTTTGTTTCAGCTGACATCTCTCGTGTTGGAGCCATGATTCATATCAATCCACTTGGTGCAGCTCTCCAAGGTGTGAGCACTCCTTTCTAACTGCAGGCTCATGAGCAGATTTAATCTGATGCAGGTGTTAGTTTTGGAAATGGAAATTTACAGGGTGATTCCATAATTTTTTCCTACACAATTGTTACTGACTACCAATTTTTTTTTCTTGATTTCTTTTAGTGTTTCTTAAAGCCAGAAAGTTGCCGTTTTAAATGACTTTAGTTTTGTGGCATGTCTGTGATCTACTTTTTTTTTTTTTTTTTACAAAATTAAACAACTGAATGAACATCTTCCAAGACTGGTGATTCCATCATCTTTGCCAAGGGGTTGTATGTCATCCAAAAATCATTAAGAAAAAATCATAGTATAGTATGTTGTCCAAAAGTCATTAAAGACGTCATAGTACAGTATGTCGTCCAAAAATCATTAGAAAAATAAGAAAAAACGTCATAGTATAGTATAATGTCCAAAAATCACAAAAAACATCGTAGTATAGTATGTCATCCAAAACTGATTGAAAACGTCATAGTATAGTATGTCCAAAAAACAAAAAACGTCAAAGTATAGTATGTTAATGAGTGATAATAAACTTAACATTTGCATCAGTGGGATGGGATGTTCAACCTTAAAACACACACACACACACACACACACACACACACACACACACACACACACACACACACACACACACACACACACACACACACACACACTCCCTCCCCACTCCATTCTTCTAGCTGTCAGGTTAAATGCTAAAATATTTATGTGGGTGAATGTTGGAGCCAGGAGTTTGGGATTTTTTGTGTCCGTGTGTGTGTGTGTGTGTGTGTGTGTGTGTGTGTGTGTGTGTGTGTGTGTGTGTGTGTGTGTGTGTGTGTGTGTGTGTGTGTGTGAAGGCTACACTGTGTAAATGTGTGTTTGTGATGAATTTGAGCCAAGAGAGAGAGAATATTCTGGACTGGCTGGAGACTGTGTTAATAACGTTGGAGTGGCAGCTCCCTAATAGCAAGCAGCGAGCAGCAAGATATATTAATACACTTCAGACAGTTACATAACTGCAGCTACAAACTCTGTGTGTGTGTGTGTGTGTGTGTGTGTGAGAGAGAGAGAGAGAGAGAGATACATGGATTATTAATACACCTTCTTCATTTCATCTCTCCATCCTTCCTAGTCGGCATCAGTAGCAGTGGTGCAAACATGAGGTCATAGCACTTACTGACACATCTCAGTAATTAAAATCGGACAAACGCCTTTTGTGTGTTTTTTGAAACTGTCGCTGACTTTGTCTGTTACAGAAAGACAGATTATCAGCTTCTGAAGCAGACAACAGAGGGAGGTATATTGGGGGAGAGATTTTATGGGTTTTAAGATGCACTGTCTTCATTTTCTTTTCATCCCTCACTCTCTACCTCAAGTCCTGAGTTTCTATTATTGTCTTTCAACCTCCTCATCTCGCCCCCCCATCCTCCTCCCCACCGTCTCCTCTCTTCCTCTCTCCTCAAACTCCCACGGTTTTCTGCTCCCGCTCTTTCACTTCCACCCACCCCATGCCTGGCTGTGTTGCCTAGCAACGCCTCCTCATCTGCAGACAGACGTTCTCGACGATCTGGAGAAGTCCTTGTGACACTCCTCCAAACACACACACTAATTGTACCGTCAGATTAGCGAGGACAGGCTGGTGTCCATGACTGTCGCCGGTATTTGGGACACTTTTGAATCATCTTCAAAAGTTGTTTTAAAAATCCTACTTTGACGTAACTTTTCTCTCATATGAGGAATGTGACACTGATAGAACTCTGCACTTGTTTACAGTTTTTCATGATATGTTTAAACAGATGTAGCGGGTTTATTGAGTTTTACTATTCCAACCATGAACAGGTGTTTTTTTTTTCAACCCAAATTCTATTTTCCCATTTTGTCGTGTCTACAAGACTAAAAGGGGAGCGCTGCAGCCGGCAGTCGCAAAACAGACTACAGTGTAACCACTCTGGGTATCGTTTTTGCCACTGACAGGATCAGATTGTTCTTTGAGTGTCTGGCAACATTACGGAAAGGATCGCAACAGAGAAAGACCTTTTTGTTTGAGCAGAAACAGCCTCGAAACTGCCATCGCCAAACCCACCAGACTTCATTTAAATTAACAGTAATTTAAACATGAATAGAGCCAGCATATTTTCACATCTTACTGAGTGAATTAAGGGTTAATTTCAACCAAACCAGAGTTTTTGATTGTTGGAATAGTGGAAAGACGACCCCGGACAGTTTCTGTGAGTTTAATTTTGTTTCTGTTGACTTTGACTGAAGTGTGTTTTGCGATGATGGTGCACAGTTGGCCAGTAATGCTATATTGCAGCCTGTCTTGTGGTTGCTAGCTGCATCCCTGTCGCTCAATACTGGACAAGTTTCAAAAATAGTTGTCTTTATAAGTCACTCAGGCACAAAAACATAGGAAAATGGGGTCCAAGTTGAAAAATATTAGTTACCCTTAAATTCCTTGTCCCAAACTGTGCAAACACTTAGCTGCTATGCAGATACTCATTTTATTTGAAAGACTGAGACTTGTTGCAACCCTTAGTATCATTTTTTTTTGTTCTTGTCTAGACCAACTGTCTGATATTTTGATAATTGCTCATTTAGGAGATCTAGGAAAGTACAAGCTGACCAATATGTTTTAGTGGGTTTCAGTGTCTGCTTACACACTCACAAAGACATCTCTTGCACTAAGTAGCACAGATGAGTCACTGTAAAGCAGCACTTCCCCCACAGAATCTGCCTTCACTTTGAGAAAACACAAAGTCGGCTCATTTTTAAGAAACAAACACATGAAGATCCGATACGAGATGTTAGTTCATGGTCTTTTATTGGAAAAACAAAATGTAAAGACTAGCATGTACAACTTGGAATGCAGATCAACTGAACAAAACAGTTGGACTGGGCCGGGCCTCGCCGCACCCACACCCACACCCATACACACACACGCACACACACACGCAAACTCACACACAAACACAAGATAGAAATGCCGCAAAGCACCGACCCCGTCCCCACTAAACTGAAATTAACTCCCCCGAAGAATCACGATACAAAAGCAACCTTTGGGGTAATATACTGTTCCGCAGCATGCTTCAGTGATAACCACAGATTCAGTGTTTGCAAATCTCTATTTAACTCTATGATACCTATGATATTGATATTGCCCCAGAGGTTGCTCTTGCACATATATCTTCACCTTTACCGCCCACCCAACCCCTCTAAGAGTCTGGGACACATCCAACACCCGAGGGGCTCAAATCTATGTCCCACCCAGACTCCCCCCTCAAAAAAGGTAAACACACAAAGGATAAAGCAAGTATCCTGACATGCCAGAAACACAGAATCTAAAATGAGTTCTTATTTATTCCATTTTAATATTTTTCTTAAAAATATCTCTGTTGTCACTGACTTCATTTAGGTAAGCAAACTGCAAAGGTTCAGCTGGTTCACTCACTCCCATCCATCAACTTACCCCTCCCTGCTCTCTGTGGGTCCCAGGCCGACCTGAGGCCCAACAACAGCCCTCTGCCATTGGGCTCTCAACAGTAACTCATCTAAAGCTGCATGCATGAAGAACAGAAAAAAAAGGAAACAGGAAGTCGTAGAAGAAAGGCGATTGGCCAGCCCATATAATCGTCATGATATCAGGCAGATGGAACCAGGAAGCAGAGGAGCAGTGGCCAAACAAGTCAGCTGCAGAGCGGCTGCTCGGCTAACGAGTTGTGATCTGATTGGGCAGCTCAGCGCTGAGGGGGGGCGGGGGATACAAGCCAGTACATGCAGATTCATTTAGGAGTTTTCTTTTTGTCTTTTACCTTTTTTGAGCTTGTTTATATGGACAGATTTTCAGTTTTCCAACATTCAGTTTAAGTTGTCTATACAGAACAGTATGAATAAATGTAGATTTTTGCAATAAGAGGTAAGTGAAACATTTGACTGATTCTTTGCCTTAAATGTGAGCCCAGTTCATTTGGCGGTCATCATCTGAACAAATTCTGTGGAGAGGAAAAAAGCATCATCAGGAACGGCCTTTAAATATGTACTTTAACACAGACTGAAAGAATCCAGCTACTGGACACACACAATGACTGCAGAGCTTCTGTCTTTCATCGGCCTGCTCCATAAACATAATGAATGTACCTCTAATGACGGAGGAAAGGACGTGTGTGCATAGCTGTGTGTTCCTTTATACATGTAGGCTGTATCAGTGTAAAGTTTAGAGACAGACTTAGCTTTTTTTTTTACCTTCATAGTTGACCTGTCCGTCTCCATCGATGTCTGCTTCTCTGATCATCTCGTCTACTTCCTCATCTGTCAGCTTCTCTCCCAGGTTGGTCATCACATGACGCAGCTCTGCTGCACTGATGTAACCGTTGCCATCCTGCCCAGCACACACACAGCGTTACAGTCAGTCAGTCAGTCAGGGACCATTGTCTCACATAAATGAGGTTTATGTATCAATGCTAAACTGCTGATGAGAAAAAAACATTTGAGAATCAATTCATTTTCTTTTTCTGTCTTTACAACACAAAACACACAAAGACCAAGGCTCACTTTATCAAAGACCCTGAATGCCTCCCTGATCTCCTCCTCACTGTCAGTGTCCTTCATCTTCCTTGCCATCATTGTCAGAAACTCGGGGAAGTCAATGGTCCCGTTGCCTGGAGGTGGAGAGAAAGACAGTCAGAGGTAAGTTATTATTACAAAAAAAGCTCTTTTAACAACAAGGGCAACAAAACGAGGGTACATACCATCTGCGTCCACCTCATTGATCATGTCCTGGAGTTCGGCCTCAGTTGGGTTTTGACCCAGTGACCTCATGACAGTGCCCAGCTCCTTAGTGGTGATGGTCCCATCTCCGTCCTTATCAAACAGGGAGAAGGCCTCCTTGAACTCTGGAGGCACAAAGGGACAGACAATAGAGAAGGTGGAGGAGAGGATGAGAGATAACATTAGCGACAGCAGATGTAACAAAATGGATATTGCATGTGATAAGGTATAAGCCTCTGCAGAGAAAGTGTGTTTAACAGTAAAGATGGTAACGCAGTGTTTTTATGTTGTCACCTTACCTGCAATCTGCTCTTCTGTCAGTTGGTCAGCCTAAAAAAACAAAAACAGGAGGAGGACAGGAGAAAGATGAGAGAGAGAGAGAGAGAGAGAGAGAAAAAATTACAATTTAAATGACAAAACAATTAATCTTTCAGGTAAAGGATGGAACGCAAATAGTTTTATCATAAAGGTATAACGGACATTTATTAATTCAAATCAGCACAGCAGGATGGTCAGAGCAGCAGTCGTTTTTATCTGTACCACTAGCACTGCAGCTGTTGTAGCGTGGTATCTTTCAGAGCTGGTGACTGATGGAATAGTGGCCTAACTAACTACATGACTAACAACCCAAACAAAGATGGTTTTGTTGAGTCTTATTTTGGTTCTGTTGAGTTTGAATGAAGTGTTTTACAATGATGCAACAAAGCAGTCAAGCTGATGTTAGTCTTTGTTTAGTGAAAGAGAGAAACTTAGACTGATGTATGACTGTATTTGTTTAATTAGGAAAACAGGTGTAAGAATAGCCCAGAAGAAACTGGTGACTGCTTTTCCCCTCCCCCATGACAATTTCTTTTTGCAGCAGTCAAATGACCAAGGCAAACACATTAATATCTGTTCCACTCTCATTCTGTTTCTATGGGTTTTTATGAATCAATGTCTTATGCTGACACAAAATGTATTGTATTGAAATGTACTTCCAATATGTTAAAAAAAAAACCTATTTAATAACCAATAGTCAATCAGCAACAGCCATCCAATAAGTCAAATGGAAGCAAGCACTAAATAGAGGCAGGCAGCAAAGACACCTGGACACCATTAAAACGAGTCTGCGTAATGGGTGACATACCGCAACTATTATCTACTCAAAGCAAAATGATTTTAAATACAAACCAGAACCACAAGATAATATCTCAAAACACTGACAGTAATCAAGTTTTGAGCCATCCACAAACCACAGATTAGATATACTACCTACTGATGCATACGCTCTAGCTAACCTATATATTTGACTCAGTGTGTGCTTCTGTGTGCGACCTTGATGTCTTCAAAGCTGATATCCGTCAGGTCTGCAACCAGCTTCATTGCTTTCGGTGCTGGCTTTCTAGCTTCTCCACCTCTGCCTCCACCTCCTCTTCCTCCTCCATCCAGCCTTAACCCACCAGCCCCTTTGCGCTGCTTCAAATCCACACCTCTTGCTACCGCACCTTCCCCAGTTACTCTCGTTTTGACGCTGAGGCCATCCAGTGCCCCTCGTACCATCACCAAGCCTTCAGCCAGACACTCAGTCCGTTTGCTGTTCTGAACGCCTGCTTTTTTAACCTCGGCCAGCTCCGTTTTGGTTCTCTGCAGGCAGTTCCTCAGGTCCTGCATCTCTCTGACCAGGCCGTCCATGCGGCTGGAGGACGAGTCCATCAGCATCTGTAGGAAGGCTCTGTAGTTCCTCTCCTGCTGCTGGATGAGCTCCTTGTAGTAGTGCTGCTGTTCATCCAAGAGATCGTAGACGGTGGACAGGCTCACCAGATCGTCTTCTGCTGGGTACAGAGGGACTTTCTTGGGCAGCATGGCAAGAGAAGGATGGCATGGAGGGCAGGAATGATGTCTAAGGTTGGGAGGGATGGGTGGATGAAAAAAATGATAGCCAGACATCTATCAGTCGCTCTTGATTTGCAAAACAGACTGACAAAGGGAATAGTGGACAGCAGATTTTGCCATCTCTGAATAGTTACATAACTGTATGGGTGCAAAAAATGTTTTTGCTTTGAGTCTTGATTTTAGTAAATGGCAAAACAGTCCTCCTGGGTAGTTAGAGAGTTGGATGGACACATGAAGAGCGATCAAATGACTGGATAATTGCAGAACTTGTCTTTCAATCCATCCAGTGTGAGTGGATGACAGAAGTTTTCACAGTCCTTCTGGAGTGGCAAAGGTCAGTGGATGAGCACTGACCTGGCAGGCGATGTCTCTCTCTTCCATGAGCGGGATGCAGAGCTGATGGAAAAGCTGGTCCCTCTGTTGATGTTTTCCTGGTAACGTGTCCATCCGTCTGTCTGTCTCTCATTAAATCTGTCTGCCTGCCTGCTTAACTGTCGTTCGCTCTTTCTGTCCCTGTGTCTTGTGGGGCTGTGAGTGTACGTGACCAGACGCTGTCCTTCCCAGGCTGCATCTGACTCCAACTGGTCGAAGATATGGAGAACCCCGCTCCCAGTGCCCCCAAGTCAGTGTGTGTACAAGTGTGTGTGTAAGCCAAGGCATGACAGCCAGGGCTTAACAGTCTGTCCATCTCCCAACAGATGTACAGTAAAGATGCAGATGAAGTGTCCACCTCCCGCAGCAGTTTGATAGATGAATAGCCTTCAACACCTTGACAGAGAGAGGGAATGTGTGTGTGTGTGTGTGTAGAGGCCAGGCCAGAAGAGGTCACCCGAATTTGTCCGGAAATTGATTTAAGGTGTGTGAGAGTAACAGTGTCCAGACTGGGAGGGGGGGCACAGGTTTTGTGTGTGTCTTTATGCATGTGTGTCATCTCACTGCTACAGTTGCAGCTCCTAGGGAGGATCAGTTAGCTGGTCATCTGACCTCACAGACAGCATCATGGGTCACACCAAATGGCCCCCTCAGACAGGGGCCCCCATCTACGCAGTTACAACAGATTCTGTGATTGACACACCAGTTTCCCCAGGAGTTCACCGTGAGTCCCAAGTTGAGGTTTGTCTGAAGTAAATTAGCCAAAATGGAAAACTGCACTTATTACAAAACTCCATCCATACTTTCACTAATATTTTTTCTTAAGATAGTTCATTCTAACCAGATGCACTCAACAATACTATACTCATTTGACGTTAGCAACATGGCATACAATATCTTTATTGAGTTATTTTATTTTTTTCAAATATTTTCAAAGTTGTGATATTCAGATCATGTTCACACTGCAGTATGATGTGACCTTGAATGATTAAGAAACTGTTTTTTAGAAATCAAAGTATAAAGTTAATGATGCTAATCGATACTCTATTGATATCTAATTTCCTAATGAGGGAGGGAGGGTAAGAATAATAGGCAAAACTGAAATTTTTCATCTATAAGGTGGTAGTTCAGTCAAGCTATAAATATTAGGCTATCAGATTTTGGTAGGATGAGAATGACAGCGATGATGTGAGTGTGCGCTCTAACGGTGGTTAACAAGCTGCTAACCCCTCTAATACCCGAGCCAAATTCCTTTCAAGGCGCTGCAATGCCTGGCAATACAGACCACGTTCCTGTTAGTCAGTGCGAGTGCAGCATTTAGGCCCCATCTATGATTTAGTTTTACAGCACCATTGGACAGTATTAAGAAGAAATCTAAGGTGGAAATGAAACCGATTGCACCACTTCTAATACTTAATAAATCAAGAATAATCAGTGTTAGGCAACAACAGTTCTAAATGTAATTTTTAAACATAAAAAAAAATGTTTCTTGGAAGTTAAAGATATTATATATTCTATATTTGTTATCACTTCACTACAAAATAGGTGGCACAAAACAAATGCTGATGTGCAAAAGATGTGTCTAGTAATCAGGCCACACACCAATGTATTTTTTGTTTCAAGAATATTCTCACTTCAAGCAGGCTCATCATGATCACATTTGATTCACACTCCAACCATAGTGACAAAACACGTCTTTCTGCCTTAAACATGTCCCACAAAAGGAAAGAAACTGTGACAACTGAACAATTGCAATTCCACTGACAACTTCCTACTTTCTGTATCAAACTTTGTCAACCCCGTAGCTATAACAACGACAAAACAAACACATACCTATGGTGACCAATCCAACCGGTATCTATAGAAATATCTGAATTCTTCAGAAACTGGTGAGGAGCCAGAAGATTTGCCACTTAAAAATGTACATAGGACCATTATACTAACATACTACAGCTCCTACTTAGTGGGAAAACTTATCAGATACTGAAATGACTCAGTCTTAAAGCTAATCTAACTGATTTCAGTTGAGGTAATCCAAAATTATAAGATACAATAAAATTTGCCATCTAATAATTAATGTCATGTTGCAAATGCCTCAAATATTTTGTGAAGTGAAATTGTAAATTGCAGATTACCTACCACACCATTTACAGAGGCTGAACAAGGGACCTGATAGTTTTTATGACAGCAATATGATCAACAAATATTTCCCTCTTGAGTTGCAGTTTATAACTGTGGTTAATGAGCTGCTGTTACAGAAAACCAGACAAGAGTCATGGACACAACTAACCAACTAAAATTCACTAAAGATATGATCCAGAAATCAGTCGACTTACTATAAACATGAATATAAGTGATATGTGGCTGCACGATTGAAATAAAAAGGGTTTTACATAACTGATGCAGTTAGCTGAAGAAGGGGACTTTGCCTTCATAATGAAAGAGCCAAGGGCTAACAATGTGTTCAGCAGATTTCATCTGTCAAACAAGGTTTGTGTCCATTTAAGACTTCCATATAGCCTGGAGACCAGGTCCACCATACCATATAATCAGATGTTCCCACATGACAACAGACCACTGCATGTGTGTGGAGGCTCAAAGCTTTAAACTATGGACCGACAATCCTACCACTCCCTGGGGACTGTTCCAGGGACACTGACAAAGAAGCTGACATTGTGCATTTATGGACAAATAAACACGATTTCACAGTTGTGCAGATTGGTTTGCACCAGAGCAAAGAGGGAGGTAAACATCTTCATAGGAATTAAAAACTACTTTCTTCTTACTTGTAATGTTCAAATTCACAGGACAGACCTGCTTTTCTTAAGATATGACTTCTAACATCAATCAGTAAATCAAAAAAATGTGATCAGAGAGTAACATGTTGAAATAATAGCTTTATCAGTAGCGAACATATATGTGGTTTAATGCTGTGGCAAAGTGACCATATACAGGTGTTACACCATATTCTGTGACCTAATTAGGACCCTAAGCTATTACCTATTAGTTTTAAAATAGGTATATATTGCACTTTGATATGGTAACATTTATAAAAATATTTGACTATTTAAATACTGTTGGTGGCAATATGTAATAGCTGTTGAGCAAAAACGGGCGACCACAACCGCAGGTCTGTCTGCACCACACCAACACCTCACCCATCAAGTCTTTTTCGTAGCTGACTGTCTAATGGCTGAGAATCTAGGTGGTCACAAATTTCGGCGCAACACCGGCATCAAAAATCCTATGTAGAGACTTAACACAATCAACTGCATCTCAGGCATCGCTGTGGAAACAATTCACATTGCTTATATCGAGGAGAAAATGCACCGTCGACTGATGTTACAGTTGCTGGATACCGGTAGAAATTAAGTCATTGGGGGATGTAACATTAGCTGTGATGCTAACAGTGGCAGCCAACCAAACCACCGCAGCTACGACCGATTAGTGACCACCTGTAACAAGTGGCACACATCAGCGTGGGGTAATATCGTTATAATTTTAGTGGCGACTACGGGCTTAAGCAACGATGATGCGATAAGCTTCTCGCTCGCAGCGACGAGCCGCTATGTGTAACCGCCAGCAGCGTTATCGGCTAAGCTAACGGTAACAAGTGAGTCCATTCTACTCGCGCGCTCTGCAATGGAGGCTGCAATGGGATATTCCAACAAAACCGATATCCGGGAGAGGCTTTAGGACCCCTGGCTGGCGTTCACTTAACTAAACAAAAATTCAATTCGTATATATCACAAACTATGTTGATAAAAAAAAAATACTCACCATGTCTCTGTTTGAGTTGGGGACGTTGGTCTGCTAACGCTACAGGGAGAGAGGAAATGGAAGGTTGCCACTGAGCAGGGTTGGCTGGAGGCGGGCAGGCAGGACGAAGCACTGCTGTACGGATCACTGTATTCATCCGCACTGTAGGGAGATTCACTCAATCAACGAGGAGTCCTCGCGCCTTGTCTGTCTTAAAACGTGCACACATACATGCACACGAGCCTACATTTATATCTGTGTCTGGGGTTAAGCTTCATACAGGGAAGTTAGTTTTACATAATACGGTTGTCCATCGTTAAAAATAGACTTCATTTAGAAGAGATACAGAGGATAGGTAAAAATAAGATTTTTTTATGATCATTATAGTGCAAGACAGGTTTCACCTATTATGGGCACTGCAAAAACTGCCGATCTAACCAAGTGTAATAATCTTATATTTAGATTAAAAATCTAGTTAGTCTTGTTTTAAGTATAATGGATTATCTAGTGCTGACTATGAAAGATCATTTGACTTAATTCAGTAAATATCACTTGCCTGGTCTTGTTAAGCATCTTTGTCTTTTTCTGAGTTATTTTTAACTAGATACAGGAGACAAGTCTGGAAACATCCACTTCAGGTCTATAGAAACCTTATTTTAAGCACTAGTATGTCCAACTAGGCTTAAATAAATTGCTTGAAATTAGTAGTTTTGATCTTATTTCAAGATTTTATGGGCTATAATGAGAGTCACACAGTTTTACTGGTTTTAAGACATCTTAACAAGCAAAATTTGCTTACTGCACTGGCAGCCAAATTTGCTTCTTTTAAGTGCAAGTATGCTTAAATCTAGGGTGTTTGGCCTTAAATTTGACAGGCCATTTTTGCAGTGGGAGCCTGTGGGTAAAACTTTGCTGACCATACTGACACCATCTATGGCCTTGTGTGTATCTGTATGTACACTGTCTTGGAATAAAACTTTGAAATATACTCAAAACTAAAGCCTACAAATTAAACTGAAACCAGATGACACAAGGTCCCTTTACAAGGACTGGCCAAAATAAGATTATAGTGCAGGACCTGCCTTAAAGTTCAAATGTGTAGGTTTTAGGAGGATATATTGGCAGAGATGGAATATAATATAGTAAGTATGTTTTCATTAGTGTAGTGGGTCCTCATCTATGGAGACTGCCATGTTGCACCGCCAGAAAACCGAACACTGGCTGTAAGTATGGCCATTTATGTTTTAGTGTGGCCACCATAGTTAAAACTCCCCTCCCAACAAGACTGTGGGAAAAACTGATTTATTTTTAGGTAGAACTGCTTTATTCTGTGTTTTTATCTACAAGGAAAAGGGAGTGACCTCTGCAAATAATTCGACCCCCAATAAAAACATCCTAAACAATGAACAGGAGAACCAGGATAAATTTCAGCTAGTTGCAATCATCACTGCTATATGCCACTAAATCCCCCTAAATCTTGCATACTAAACCTTTAAGTGATACTTGTTATAAAGTGGTGCACATTCCCTTGTAAATTTGCCAACATGACATGCAGTGAAACTGGGGCCCCATAGCAGTTACCTGCTTTGCTCTGTTGGTAATCCAGCCTTGATGCTGTGTTTTAGAAATTTAGAGAACTCAACAGTAACATTAGTATTGCAAGACAACATGAAATGAAACCCATTTTTCTGTTACTGAACATAAGCGACTGTAAAGCACACAACCTACAACCAAACACAAAGTGCACTTAGGTCTCTTCAGCACTTTGCTGACATTACACATGGTATCAGAGGCACGCACACTATTGTTGAAAAGTGACTTTATTTACTGCAACAGGTGTCTAAATTTACCTGTATGGACTGACATTATGTAGGCTTAAATTAAAATGTTTGTGTTGCATCATTAGTACAAACACACTGACTCGAAAATTATAGTATTATCAGGCAAAAACATTAGTTTTGGGGCCCATTTCCACATAACATATAACAATAATACCTGTGGTTGACTTTATTTTCATGATAGTATATAGTAATTTTTGTAGAGGTCTATTTCCTTCTATAAATAATTCGAATAAGATGATTTCGAAAGGGGTTTCCTCATATTTATTTCTTCTAGCTTTTTATCAGTCGAAAGTGACAAAGAAAGTGACGGACTAGTTCATGTTACACCGACTTTTATTCAGGCGGAAGGATATGATCGCGGCTGACGGCACTGGGGAAGTTGTGGGTTTGTGTTTGAGAGGCGGATCCTGATTGGACAGAGCAGACCCGCAATATTCTGCACAATGTGCCGAGGCCGCTGATTAGCCAGGACGGATCTGCAATGCGTCAAACCACGGCGCGGTAACGGTGGCAGGAGGGAGCGACTCCAACGCCACTGAGTACAATGTCCTATGAGAAATACACTATTAGGGCCGGTTAAAACTTTCAGGTAATTTACAGGTGAGCTGAAGAAGTTAATGACGAACCACGAATAGAAAAGGCTTAAACTAAGACACATTTCCTTACGTTTAAAATGCAAATCTTTAAAATTAAGAGGATTTAAATGAATGAAATAGTTTAAGTCTGACATCACATTATGATGTAAAAACAACAGAAAGCCAGAACTGCCCTAAAAAATATCACCACATGGAAAATGAACTTGACACTGGACTCTGATCTTTGCCTATTCTTGGTATCTTATTGAGATCATCTTTTACCAAAGTGTAAGGATCTAATGTCATGTAACCTCATCATCTGTTGTCTCTAAACCTGGAAATGTACAAAATGTACTGTACAAACTGAAGCATTTGCATTAAACATTAGCAGTTCAAATTTGATAATAATTAATTGCTGAGGCAGTGTAATGTTAAAGAAATACTTCATCCCCAAATGACCATTTTTTTATCAATTACTTAGTTACATTGAATTTGTGAATGGATTTAACTCACAAAGTGTATTTTGGGGGTTGAAGTATTCTTATAAAATCTCCATAGTCTTTTCCATGCTTCTTTTGTATCTCAGTAAAATTTAATTTGAACTAATATGAACATGTTATGGAGTTTTATATTACATGTCATTTGAAACACATGCACTGTAAATTCATATGCATAAATAAATCTACAGCACACAAAATATGAATGAGAATCACACATTTATTAACTAGTGTTTGCTGTGGAAAATAAAGCATTAGACATTCTGTACAAAGAATCGCTCCTAACCCATAAGATCACTTAACTGTTTAACACTGCAGCTATGTGTGTGTAAGCATCCAAGTTTGTGTCCTGTTCTGCCATCAAGTGTGCTGATGTTCTTGAATGAGATGTGTGTGTGTGTGTGTGTTTAGTCCTCCAGCAGTATATCCAGCTCTTCTAAAGGCAGTCTGAGTCGGAGTTCTTTCTCCGTCATCAGATCTACAAACTCCTGCAGGTGCTCGGGGAACAGCTGCACTGCGTCCATGTACAAACCCTGATCGCACACATGTGGCATGCACACATTTGCATAAATGCAAATTTACATTCATAAACAACCAGAGACACACAAAAGAGAGAGATGGAGACAATTAATGTATTGTGTGTAAAATTTAAACGATAAAGTAGACAGAGGTCATCTGCTGCTTGGATGTATCACTCTTATGTCTCACCTTAGCCCAAGGAATATTCTGTAACGCCTTGTAGAAGATGCCTTTGGCTTTATCCACTTTCCCTTCTGACACCTACAAACACACACATATACAATTTACATACACACAGCACAGACATGAAACCCCACTGACTGATGTCATTTGTGAATCCAAATGCACAAATTACACAAAGTAAGTCTGTATGGATAGAGTCGGTGGCTGGTCATAGTTAGGCGGTGAGGTAAGGGCAGAGTCAGCTCACAACTTTTCACCCGTTTCTAAACAATCTAAAACCTTTCAAAGAAAGAGTTAGATCCTTTTTGTTTAACCAGAAACAGCCCCAAAACCATCATAACCAAACCCACCAGACTTCATTCAAATAAACAGTGACTTCATTATGTAGAGATTCAACATATCTTCACAACTAACTGGATGAATGAAGGGCTTATTTTAACCAAACCAGAGTTGGCGATTGGTAAAACAGTTGAAAGATGAACCAAGATAGTTTCTGTGAGTTTAATTTTGTTTCTGTTGACTGGTTGAACAGAAAGGATCTTAGTCTTTAACATAAAGCTGCATCTCTGTAGCAATCATTTTAATAATCGAGTCAGACTTATCATAACATCTGAGTGTGTTAGTGACAAAAACAAGCACTTTTATCTATCTAAAAAATGTGGCTCCCATTCCTCACTTACACACAAAAAAATGGAAAAAATAGGGTCCAGGTTGAAAAAATATACTTTAACTCTGGATTGTTCAGTTTATTTGATGTGCAAAAAGACACAGCAATTCTTCAGCGTGGCAGCTAATGCTTTGTTTGGCGTCTCCATGAATACTGACTGTATCTATAGGCTGGTCTTACTGTGTGTGTTAGTTCTTATACTTCTATCTCTAAGTCAATATTTGCAAAATGAGAAAAAACCGGCAGCACTCTAAGGTAAGGTAAGAAGCAGAATGATATACAAGACAAAATAAGAACACAAATACGCAGTGGCTTTTGCGATCATCACTGAAAAAGACATTTTTGTGTTTAATTTTGATTCCTCTGAAAATCTATTTTTAAAAATATCCAGATTTTATTTCTTTTAAATGGCACTTTAAAGCTTTCTGATGGTAACTTCATTCCTTATTCCACTGTGTATACATTTATCAGTTTAGTGACAAGATGATTCTGTGAAAAAACAGAAAAACAGGTCTTTGTTTCAGTGGAGTCCGCAACTATGTTCTGAGTATGACTGAATAAATGCTGAGAAGGATTATACATTTCCTCTAACTGGCAGGTCAAGGACAGGAAATGAGTCAAAGTCAATAGTGTCCTCACACAATTAGTCAACATGTGAGTTTGTGAGTGTTATTTGCAGTCTCACCAGGAAGTGCATGTACATCCTCCAAAGTAAAGGACAGTGCGAGCCAATCTCTGTTGCTATGGCGCTATCAAAGAGCCCACGGATACGGTTGCTGAGGCCATTCTCCGGAAGGATGGGCAAGGGAGCATCATGGCAACAAGACCTATAAAGACAATGCAAATATATGTACAATTATATAAAAGTCATGGGAATTATGATATATGAATTATGAATATTTTTACAACTTGCAATTGTTATTTTTAAACATGCAAAACAATCAGGGCACAACAATCCAATGTACAAATGGAGATTATATTTTCCCCATTGCTCCAACCCCACCTGATGTAACCCCAAAAACAAGAGATATACAACAACTCAAAAAAATCAATGATGTTGCCTCTTAGAAATACAACCTAGAAAAGATCAATAAGGAAAATAAAGACACTTAGTCTGCGTACAGATGAACATAAAAACACAAAATCCTGATGAAAGTACCTGTGATTCATTTGCTTTTACCTCCGTTACACTTATGCACCCCCAAAAGCATTATACCTTCCTCACATATGTCAACTTTTGTCTGCCCTATTACAATTCCTACACTTCTTTCTTTAATAGGATGCAGCCTTTCCCTGTTGAGTCACCCAATCCTGAAAAGCAGGTGTTTCCAGATCCTGAAAATGTTTTGCTATCCTATAATTATTGCTGTCTGAGTCCATCTATTATATAGCTGTGAATCTTCATCCAGAGGCTTTGAATATATGGGCATAACGATAATAATATATACAATATATGTATATGTTGTTTACATTTTCTAATAAGTTGCAGAATTCCTTAAGCCGAGTCGATGTAGCCTACTCAAGGTCTCATACTAACTATGTAGATTTTAAACTGTGTCTAACATATTCTCAAATCCCTTGTCATTGTACAAGAATTATCCCAAATTTAAACCCATTTATCTTTATCAAATGATACACTCAAGTCCCTTTTCCATACACTTTTGAGAGCTGCTACATTTTTATTTCCCCTTACTGGACAATGACATTGGATACCTTCTGTCTGCCTACAAAAACCTTAAAAAGTTGAGTGTGCAGGATTTAGGGGGATATATTGGCAGAAATGTATTATAATATCATAAGTATGTTTTATTTAGTGTATAATCATTAGATCATTTCTTCTTAAGTTGCTCATTGCCTTTCCCTAATGTTTTTGAAAGACATCAAACCAACGTGCTCAGGATTTCAAAGGGTTAAAGCATGACATAGTTGTAAATATCTCCAGAACTGAGTTCCAGACAAGCCATTTAGTAGCTACAGGTTATCAAACTATCTAAGTGTATCTGTACAATACAAAAGTTCAAGTGTAGGGATTTCCTTGTCAAATCACTCCTTCTACAAAAAGGGAACTTAAGCAATAAGCACACAGATTCAACTTTACCAATGCTGCAATCCTTTCTGAATCTTAGTTTTCTTGACTAATCACGCATAAAGAAATGAAGAACAAAAGAAAACTTTAACCATAGCATCTTACTTTTTGAAGCTGTTGTAATGATTATTCACATACAGTGCAGGATAAACCCAAACCTTCCCATCATCCTCTCTGCTCTTACCTCTGAGCAGCGTCCACCAGCTGCTTCCTTTGTTGTTCAGCAACAATAGCAAAGAGGCGCGGCACCACACTGCTGTTGTCCCTGATTACAGAGTAAAAAAAGCGACGCGCCCGGCCAGCGCTATGGTAACGGTTCTCCACCTGAAACACAGGTCACACGAAGGTGTCATCATGATATTAAGTTCTGATTCAGTACAGAATAAATGCAAATAGCTGATATAAACACATCTAGAGAGGCTCATTCGCAATGACGGATTGATTTGATTCTAACTAATGATGATTCAAAAGTGAAATGAGTTTTGGTATGTTATAAGGAGACCATGGCTTACCTGTACATAAATGCTCCAGAGGGGGGCGCTGCTGGACCAGGAGAAGAGGGCAGAGGTCAACGTCTCTCTCAGTGTTGCCAGTGGAAACACACTGATGCTGTTGTGGTATCTAAGCAACACTGCCTGCTGCACTGCTATTGCCTCACACTCTGCAGCTACCCTGTTAGCATCCTGCCTTCTGGTATGGCTGGAATCAGCTGCAGACTGGCTAGCATCAGTGCTATCAGCACTGGCTTTGTCATTACTGTTTAGCTGCTTGTCAAGTGTTAGCGTGCGGTGCAGCTCCTCCGTCCTCTCTCTGGCCTGGCTGTAGACAGCATTCGCTGCTTTGATGCCCATTGTGAGGTACTGGAACAGAGCGTAGCAGCCTGTCAGGCCTCTCAGCCTCACTTTCTCTCCTAGCAGGTCCTCATGACCTGTTGGTGGAAAGATAACAAGTAAGATCAAATTAATGAAAGATAGCCATTTTTTAAAATAAAACACAGAGACCTGTCATTGTCAGAAAGCACAGGATTTACCAGAAACACCAACAATAGTTTTGATGTATTCAAGTGTCCCAATAAGACACGACAGTGTGACAACGTGCACAATACCAGGACCCTGAAACTTAAGGAGCTTCGTGAAATTTAGTCATCATTAATTGTATTATTTACACATGCTTTATTCATTGGGATGTTGTCAAAATGATTTTTGTGAAAATGCCAATTCATCAATTTATGTTCTGAATTCAAAGGTGGACAACATTTGGGAAGGAGTTTTTTTTAATCTTGAAAATGTCTTTTTTATTATTGCTTAACTGGTTTTAACTAAGATTTTCATTGCTTTTACAATGCTGCTTGCACGCAGATACCGTGCAGCACGTGTATACGCATAATGACATCTGTCCCTGTTAACTATGATTTTCGATGAGCTTCTTACTCCTTCAAGAAACTGAATGCTTTAGCTCGACTTTGAAGAGCAGTTTTGTTGCTGCACAGAAATCCATCAGACACTAAACAGAAGGTAATGTAGAGGCCAGTGACAACCATTACTTGGGCAATGATTTTGCCGCATTTCATTTAAAAATAATTACAGTGTTTCTGCTGTTACATGTATTCAGTCAACAACTCAGCTTTCAGCCCCATGCAGATCCCTGGCTTCATGTTACCATACATAAAAATGACTTTAATGAGTTTTACATGGTGAGATTTACAAGTTTTATATATTTGTGTATTTATATTTGGTAAGGGTTGAGAAAGGCCATGTACTGTACTGTGTCCTACTAGAAAAGATTTGATATACTATCAAGGGGTCAATTCAGAAATAATTCGATCCTCGGCGGCCTTCCTTGACTTACTTTAAATCTCTAAATGCAGATAAAATTAATTTGCAGTGTTTAATATGTGAATTTATACGTGTATAAGTACGTGTGTATGTATACCTATTTATGTATTTTCTCTTCATTTTCTGCCTATTGTATTCAGGTGTTCATGATGAGAGATGGGGAGGGTGAAGGAAAGAAAACATGTCTGTACAGTGAATGTGTATGTGTATATGTTAACTTTTTCCCCCCAACACATTATTAAAAAGACAATCAAAAACTACATACATAAATATTGGACTGGTGTGTAACTGCTAATAATGACTTATTAAGTTGAAACCCCATTTCAGACTAATTACTACTTAGCATGTACTGTGTATAACAAAAGTGTTTGAATTGATTGAGCAGACAACAAAATGTTCAGCTAAATGCTATGGATTACATATTGTACTTGCAAGTTTCAAAGCTCTGCAGGTTGATTTTCATATTATGCTAAAAATGATTAGTAAAGTCGGCAAAGAAGTTGGTGCATTCATGAATCTCAAACTATGGTATGGTATGCAGTAACTCCGAGTGGACATGAATTGCAATAAATAGGCTTTAACATGCAAAACTCTCTCATGGGCCTTTTATAAGACACATATAGCACCTCTATGACAAATGAAACACACAGAAGTTTGAAGCTAGTTCAGTAGATCGAACCTTTTCGGCTGGCTCGAGGGTTGTTGGGATTTTGGTCCAGTGCTGACAAGCCGGCAGTGAGAGCCTGCTCATACGACTTCCTGGCTTTCAGGATGGAAACTGGAGAAAGAGGCTGGGAGGATGAAGAGGAGGATGAGAAGGTTCCCTCTGCTAGCCCGGTCAGTACACACACAGCTGGGGATCCAGTGGCATCAGCTTTTCCTCCTCGCACGTTGGCCCCTTCTTCCACCTCTAGCTGGGCCCACAGCAGACACAGCTCACAGAGGGTGGCACTCTTCAGCCCTTTGGTTCCCCCTATAGTTGTGGCCGTGGAGAAGACTTTACGAGCCTCGTCGAGGTTGCCCAGCATCCACTCCAGGTGGGCGTACTCCCGCCACAGCACCAACGACGAGCGGTTATCAGGTTCTTTGAGCAGTTGTTTGGCTACCCGCTTGCTGCTTTTGCCCTGAGAGCGGAGACGTTTTTTGTTGCCACCACGCAGGCAGCGGAAGACCTGACATATACACACAAATACCAATGAGTAAATCATTGCAAAGTTAAGACAATTTTAGGCCCAAATGCTTTTTCTTTCTCATGAACATTTCTTTTTCTTTTTTTTTTCTTTTTTTAAACAAAATTCCCTCTTTGATGTGACAATATTGTAGGAATGATTATTGGTACTTTGAAAAAATGCTAACACAATTCTATTTTTGATCAATAATCATTCGCAATGTAAATATAATAACTAAGTGGGTAAAGTTAAGTATTAAAACAAGTATAACTGCCTGACAAGTAGAGAAAAGTACATCACTTTACTGTAATGACAATATATAGTCTCATATCTCGATACGTTATTGTATTTTAATATTGCCCAGCCCTATTATGTACTACTGTTAGCACAGTTGGATTCCTGCAAATGTTAGAAGTTCTAGGAGCCAGAGGACCATGATTTGTTCACAGATTGTCTCATGTACTACTGTCAGGATATACCAGCAGTTTCACCAAATATGACAAAAACTTACATTTATGAAAGTTACATACTGAACCTTTACGATTCTGATAAACTGACTCCCACCTTGAGTTTCTCGTACTGCATCCACCTGAGAGACAGGACGGCTCGGTGGTGAGCAGGAAGGACAGGTTGGACCATGCTGAACACATTGGTGACAAACTTCTCGCCCTGCTTCCCAAGCCCCACCCACTTCCTTGTTCCCTGGAGGGTGGTCATGTGACCTACAGAGTTAACCCCGGGGTCTGGTAGGTCGTGGGCGGTCAGAGGACGCCTGAGCTCATTATCTGCAGTATGATAGGGAGCCAGATTTGTCTCAGTTATATGCTTCAAGTTGATTATCATGTTTTTTAAAAATAGATTTTAAATGTCACTTGTACCCTGAGTGAGCAGAGAGAGGTTCTCCAGTAGCAGGCCAGGCTGACAGGGGGCAGAAGAGTGCGCTGAGTCTACCGGCAGCCCCAGAAATGAAAAGAAATTGAGAAGAAGACGGAACCGGAGCTCTGGTGAAGACAGACAAATAAGGGACGGACCAATGTCATCAAACAACACCTACAGTTGGAGAGAAAGAGAGAGACATGAAGACATCAAACAAAGTAGTCACACCTTATTTTAACATAGTGTAAACGCTTTCCAAACAGACTATACATGAGCAGAGACACTCTACAGCACCTGTCTGTCCGGGTCCTCACAGTCCTCTTCTGACTGGCCCTTGGCTTTGTCAGGCCTCCAGGGCAGCCAGTGAGCTGCTTCACGAGACGTCTCCACATCCAACCAGATTGTGCACCTGGGCTGGCTCCGATCCTTCACCTCCTCCTCCTCCTCCTCTTCCTCCTCCTCTTCCTCTG
Source organism: Plectropomus leopardus (assembly GCF_008729295.1). Lineage (NCBI taxonomy): Eukaryota > Metazoa > Chordata > Actinopteri > Perciformes > Serranidae > Plectropomus > Plectropomus leopardus. The sequence continues at coordinate 26,015,793 of NC_056476.1, read as the reverse complement.
CAGACAAACACAAATACATAAGAAAATTATATTCTTGGTGATTTTATCAAATCAATTTAGAAATTATTCCAGGATTTACATTACCACTAATTGAAGTACAGCCGGCCTCTTGTTGTTATGAGGATGTCTCTGTGTGTTTTACCTGCACTGGGCTGTAGCCACCCTCCTCGCTCTTGTTGGAGCATCCACGCTTTCCAACCTCTGGCTCCTGGCTCTCCAATCCTCTCCTCCCCACTGTCCCAAAACGGCTCAAAGAACTCAACCTGTGCGCACATCAAAACATAAATTAACTGGAAGGCACAATTTCTCTCGGCTTTACATTACTGGAACTTGAACTTGTCTCAATTAAAAAAAGACAAGTCCAATTAAAAAAAAAATCTGTACACACTAATGTAAACACAGAATTCCCCACAGGGTTAGAAAAGAAATATAATAAATAAATAAACTGTTCTATAGTAAGGGAAATAAGCACATTTGCTAGTATTAAAGCTGCCCTGATGATTTTTCTTGGAAAAAAACACAAAGCTACTTCATCATTCAGTGTTAATAACATTGTGTGTATCCCTCAGGTCTCACAAACTCTTTGAATGCTTGTCCTTGCTCATAAAACATTTGCAAAGGCAAATTTTTTGGAATATTTAAATTCCTCTATTATTTACATTCATGTTTGCTAGTTAGCAGTCTTCTTCTTCACTGCTTCTGCTGGCACCTATGCACCTTTACACTTTGGAGTCTACTTTATTTATTGTTTCGGTTGTGTGTGGTTTATTTTATTTTTTTTATTTATTTAGGATATTTTAGAATTTTTGAAATTTCAATTCTAACGTTAAATATTCATGAGAATTAAAAGTTGTCTTTTAAATAATGTACTTGCATCCTAAAGGCATGAAACCACTGGTAAAAATGTGTATTGAGTTACCTGCTTGTGTAGTACAAAAAATGGGGGCTTTATCGTAAAAACATTGCTCCCCAGCACCATGGTGGTTAAACATTCAGCAATTTCTGTCTGAAGATAAAAAGTTCTACCTGCCAGCACCTCTGACACTCACTAATTAACACCTAGATACAAAAACTGAAGTGCAGAAATGGCAAGTTGTGGCTTTAGGATGTCATGTGCTTCACTATTCCTTGGCCTAAGCACAGTGACTTCCTGGAGGTTTTCACTTACTGGCAATCTCACACAGATCACAATACTCATGTCAAGACTATTCATTTGCATTAGGTTTAGACTAACCATTTAAATATTCAAAATAGGGTTGGATGCATGCGTGTGTATGTGGGTTTACCTGCTGTTTAGTGGAGAGTTCTTGTACGCTGTCGGGTTTATAGAACGTGAAGTCGATCATGGCCTGAAACAGAGAAATCGCCTTCTCTGAGTGACCAGCCTGACGCAGGAAATGACACTGCTGGGTGAAGATGTCTGGACAAAAAGAAAGATCAACCACAGCAATCAGTAAGCATCAAGCATACAAACAACACTGATAAACTGAGCAAGGGAACTGGATATGTAACCGTTATCCACTAATCAAGCCTCTAGGAGGAGAAAGCAGGCTCAACAAAGTCTTACCCAACATATCCTCCTCAAGCCCTGGCAGAGCTGGATGAGAGAGCATGCTGCCGTCACGCACCGCGCTGAGAGTGCTGAGGCACTTTCCGTACGCAGAGTTCACCTTTGACACGGTGAAGTTGCTGAAGTAGCTCTGGGTGAACAGCAGATACTCCCTCCACAAGGGGGCACTGTTTGGGTGGAGGAACACCTGCGATTGAGTAGATAAAAGACGGGTTAGCCTTGGTGGAATAATTATAAGCTTTTACAGACATGCTCATATGTTAGCATTGGTCAGTGATTAAAATGCAGAGAAGTATTCAATACATGGCTGTAAAAAGTGATTAATTTAAGAAAATGCACGGGATCCTCTCCTTGTAAAATATAAGTCAATGTGAAGCTGAATACAAAACTGATGCACAGCATATTTTCCACTCTTTTAAGGGCAAAAAAAACCTTGAAAATAAGCCACAGGTGTAGTCAAAATACAAAAGCACAGAGTGAGTGTTATAGAGACACATAAAGTCTGTGGACTGACCAGTTTCTTCCATTCTTTAGCCAGTTGTGAGGGCTCCCAGAGCTCTTGGCAGATCCTGAGCCTCTCCAGCTGCAGAGCTATGCAGCCGTGGTTGGTGGCAACAGCGCGCTCTGCGATGCTCAGCTTTTTCTCCAGGACTGCTCGGTAGGAAGACTTTCGACGATCAGCCGAATCGCTGCCCTGTTGCTCCTCCTCGCCTCCAAATGATGTCGCACTGAGCTCATCCTGGCATATAAAGAAGAAGAGGTCAGTTAGCCTGCTTCATAAAAAGGCTGATATTATCTCACAGGTGTCATAGAGGGCTTGAAAACATGCATGTGATTTAACATACACCACCACACTATGGTTTTACAGTGAGTAAGAAAGTTTGTTAACTTAAACCTGGATCAATGTGACTTTTCTTGTGCTGCATTCAGAACCATCAAACCCTGAGCAAACTGCCCTGCTTTTTTAAAAAAAAAAACACATGAAGAAAAGCAATGAGCAACTTTGCAAGTGTTTTGCAAATTGCAAGATATTAGTAGATTTGGAAAATTATTTTTTATAAAAGGTAGGGAAAAATGTCCAAAAAACTATATTTCTAATCATCTTAATTATATATTTCAAACTATTTTACAGGGTTATTATTTCTAAGCACATTTTCCAGGATACTTCCCTGTTTGTTAGCGTTTGTTTTTGTTTTGTTTTTATTTATTTATTTATTTGCTATTTTTTTTAGGTACATTTCTTGTACTTTTTATAATTGTTTTTGCTAATTTTGGGGTCATTTCATCCTAAGTTGCTCACTGTCTGCTTCCCATGTTTTTGTAACTAATCAAGCCAATTATTCAGGTTTTAAAGGGTTAAATTCCTTTCCCCAAAAGTAAATTTGTCTTCCAGTCTTGTTAGTGCTGTTTTATTTGACTCACATTTGCGTTTGAGTACAGAACCCAGATGTTTTGGGAAGTTGGTAAGTATGGCTGGGCAATATATTGATATTCTATTGATATCATGATACAAGACTAGGTACCGTCTTAGATTTTGGATATCATAATATTGGAAGTGTTGTTTTTCCTGGTTTTAATATTTTAATAAAATTTAAGTAGTGTCATTTTCTGAACTTAACAGATGATAACAGATGATAACAGATGATAACAGTTGCATTTGCCTTTGCCCACTTAGTTATTATATTCACATGATGATTATCTATCAAAAATCTCATTGTGTAAATATTTTGTTAAAGCAACAATTGCCAACCCTACAATATTGTTGCAATAACAATATTGGGGTTTTCAGTCAAAAATATAGTGATATTTGATTTCAGCCTTATGGCCCAGCCCTTTTACTGAGCCTTTTAAAAAGAATGAGAAACTATATTCCTAATATATTTTTAATGATTTATATCTTTATTAGAAATGACTAGCCTTAGGCCTGATTGCCACAGACAAAGAAGAGACTTTGGAAAATTCTGAGAGACAAACAAAGACATTTCTGTTTTTGGTTTTTACCTGGAACTTGTTGATGATAAGAAATACACAATAATTTAATAACCCTATTACAATACACGGGTGTGCAAACTAAGCAGAATAATACAGTAGTCTACAACATGGTATAAGTACAGTCCTCATACCTGGTATCTTATGAACTGTATCCAGAGCTGCGTGTCTGCTGGCTGCTCTCTGAGCCGCCTGTTGAACTCTTCAGTCCTCCCGGAGAAACGCGCCGCACTCTGTCCCGTCTCTTTGTCCTGCTTCTGCTGCTCTGTCTTCTCCTGCTGTCCCTTCCCTTGCAGCCACAGAGTCGTGGACGAGTCATACACTCCGAGAGGATTTACTGAGGATGTCTGCACTCTGTCACCTGGTATGGCAATCAATTTTTTTTCAGACTGAAACAATATCAGCAGCTGAGGTTTATGCTTGATTTTTCTGAGCTGGTTAAGTCTTCTTCATTGCTCGCTGCAGCTAAATCTCTTACCTGTCTCTCCTCGTTTGTTCTCATCATCACCCAGTGGAAGGAAGGAGATGGGGCCGGTGGTGTCACTGCCCTCAGGGACTGTAGGTAGCGTAGGAACAGGGGGCTCGGACCTCAGCAGCTGCCGACTGACTGTAGAGAAGTATCTGTCTGCTGCTTTCTTCTTGTCCCCGCTTTTTTGTTTCTTATTTGACTCTGACTCCGTCCAGCTGACTCCCTGTCTGCTAGGATCCAGGCCCAAGGAAGAGCTGCCTTTCCTCCTATACCTGGAAATAAAATAGAGTCTCAAAATTATCTTTAAATGATAACCCATTCAATTTTTATCAAGTACACAACTGTTTTGCTACTGTAGTCTTTACTTCCAGTTAATGGCAGCTTTAATGTTTACTCCTCAAAAGAGCTACAGAGTCTTTCCAAACTTTACCATGTGTTTAATGTTTTTAATTTATAATGAACTGAGTAACATAAAAAAGGTAGTCAGCATGAGCAGGGATGGTTACTACTTACTCTCTTTGTGAAATGAAAAAATCTAAGGAGAAAGATGTCACAGCACTGCACTCGTGGTGTAGTGTGTCTGTGCGTGTGTGTATGAATGTATGTGTGTTACCTGGCTACGTCTCCTCTGTACAGGGACTTATACGTCCAGTTGGCTGGGTCTGCTTTACGGTCCACACAGAACAGCTGCTCTGCAGGTGACTGGAGGTCATCCAACCAGGAGAAACGACTTCCTACAGGAGCAGCCTGGGGACTGGATGGATGCACAAACAACAAACATGAATAAAGCGCAGAGGTAAGCCACTGCTATTGTGTATAAGATTAAAAGAAATGATGATGTAAACATTCAGATTTTCACCTCTCTGCCTTTTGCTCTCTTTTGAGGTCACTGGGGAAAATTGGTTCAGAGTCAGACCCACTACTGTCTGAATATCTCCCACTCTTCTTTTTATGTTTTTTCTTCTTTTTCCTCTTCTTTTCACGCTTCTTTTTCTTCTTTTTGCATGGCACATTCCCTTCCTCATCCTCCTCCTCTGCAGAGCTCGCCTCTCTGCCTACGCTGAGGATTATAAGGTGAACTCAGTGTTAATAGGAGTCAGAGATGGAGAAAACCAAGTAAACACCTGCCTCGAGCAAAAACAAAGCTTTATTTGACTGTTTTTCAAATACTTCTAATGATTGTGTTAGAAAAATTACAAAACAACAATCTTAATTTTAAAGATGTCTTAACAGTGCTTCAGTGTGAAGAAAAAAACATGCACGTAAGAACAAGAGCAAAGTCATTATGCCTGCATTATGTAAAAAGATCTGAAAAATAGAATAAAACATTTACAAAGAAGCAACAATAAAATCAGAGCATGACAACAGCCAACTCATGAAAACAAGTTTTAAGAGGAAATCGTAAGGATGATAAAAATAACAAACGTGCATGCTTGAGCATACAAAGTAGAGTGTTCAGTATTGTTTCTTCAAGCAAAGAAACTAGATTTCATTTTTTACTTTTACCTTGTTTCCTTCTGTTTCAGCCTCTCACTGGTCTTATCAAAATATCGGTTTTGTATAGCGAGGGCATCTCCAGCCTGAAAACTCTTATTGTTCAGCCAGTCTAATTCTACAAGGAGACAGTAGATATAAAGAAAAGCATTCAGTCAGTGTTAATCAATGATCATGAGTTAAGTATGTTTACATTAACACTAGTAATACCTGGGTTTTCTAATCCCATGTGGAAACATACATCATAGGGATACACTTGAGGGGACAGGGGACACAGATTTGCTGCATTTGGATGGGACATGCCGGCACTGCCAAAGAGGTCCAGGAACTTGGACACTATTATAATAATGTCTAAATGGAGATGGATGACTAGGTTTCTCTATGTTCCTGTAAAGACCTTGTCCCGCATATTATCAAAATAAACAAGACTCAAAACCGGGAAATGTAATAGCAATGGTGGATGAAGTACCTGAAAGCCACACTTCAGTAAAAGTACAGATTTCTTAGCGGACAATGACTTTGGCAGTTGTTAAAGTCACCTACTATGATATTACCTGAGTAAAGATCTTTAAGCATTTGATATGTACTGTAATTAAGAATCAACGGTTATTTTATTTTATTAAATGTACGTAAGTATTAAAAGTAAAAGTACGAGTAAATGCTGATAATAAAAAGGGAGCAGTCCGAATTTGGAATGATTTATTCCTTCACAACTATAGCATATACCACGTTGAAAATGGAGCCCATATTACAACTTAGCATGTTTGAAGAACAAAATCCAATTTTCCCTCCTTTTCATCTCTTCATTTGTCTGCTCTCTTCCTCTCCTCCTTTCCTGTTTTATAGTAAGTGATGTACTTAGAGGAAATGTACTGGAGTAACAGTATACACTTTACTTAGGAAATGTAGTGAAGCAAAAAATGAGAATTGACAGAAATATAAATACTCAAGTAAGGTACAGAGACTCCCCCAAAACACTTGAGTGCTGTAACTAAGTTACATTCAAACATTGTGTATTAGTGGTGAGAGTTGGAGGGTGTTTTTCTTTAAAACTTTTTAAAAAACTCACAATGTGTGGAGAATATATAATCAAAACCTTTAAAAAATACCATAATATGCAGAGCAGAGTATAAGCACAGCAAACACACCCAGAGATTCAGCACTTAAATGCCTTGCTCACAGGCATAAATGTACACACTGTAGAATATCATCAAGGCTTCAGGGTCACATGTTGGTCACTCTGTGTTATAGATATGTAGAAAAGCGGACCTCTCAGCCCAGTGTGAATCGTTGCTAACGCCCAAAACAACAGCAACGCCTTCTTTGCTTCGTCTATTACGCCTTTATATTGTGGCTTATCATCCTGGCTTTAGAGGTCCACCTGCAGCGGAGTGTAAACTGACTGACAGGAGAGAAACGTTAAGCTAACGCGCAGGTCTGTTATTCGACAGGCTGACGTTAGAGAAGCTAATATCAGCTGACGTTCGCTCGTGGTTCAACGCATTCATCTTCCTAAGATCATGACAACAGGGTCTTGAGGCAAAACTCAGTTCATAAGAAAAACTAAGGAGTAAATACCTTTGGACGAATCTTCAACTTTGTTACTCCCTGCTTCTGCAAAAGCTGGAAACAGCGCCATGATGGTCGCATGTAAACAGTCGCAGCAATATGACGTCACTCTATAGGGGACAGCCGGTTTACTTCAAAAAGAAAGAAAAAAACACAATTTATTATTCTAAGAATTTATTATCAAATTCATTATAGAATTTATTAATTCATTTTATGGATAGATATAATTATAAAATATAAATTAAAAGTACTACATGTATAAAAAGTACTGTACTTAAGTACAGTTTCAAAGTACCTTATTTGAGTATCTTCTTTTCATGCCACTTTGTACCTAAACTCCACTACATCTCAGAGGGGAGTATTTTACTTCACTACATCTATTTGACAGCTTCATTAACTACTTATTTTATAAACTTTTTATGCCTTTTTTTTGCAAAAATCTTAATATGTTTTACATTAAACTACCTAACAGGTAATACAAGTACAGCTGCAACAAATTGCAAATTAATCAGTTAGTCTATAGGCAGAAAATGATTTGGCAGCTATTTTGATAAACACTTCTTTTAAAATAATTTTTGTGTGTGTTTGTTTAGATTTTTTTATATAGATTTTTCCACTTTGGGTACTTGTACTTTTCATACTTAAAAGCACTTTTTCCTGAGTAAACTTGCTTACTTTTCCTCAAACAACATTTCCAATGCAGTACTTTTACTTGCAACAGAGTATTTTGAGTGTAGTGTTAGCCCTTGGACTTAAGTAAAGGAACTGAGTACTTTCTCCATCACTGGCGTTTACTGAAAATAAACTGAGCAGGTGGAATACTTTCTTCCTGGATGAATTAGTGAAGAATTTCTGGCTTTGTTTTCGAAGCTCCTGGCGATGTCCTGCAGAGCTTCAATCTGTGACACTGCATGTAATGTCAGTTAGTTATGGAGGAGGAAAAACATGGAATTTGAATTGACTTATTTGATTTAATTTGATAAAAATGTTATTCATAGATGTAAAAACCTTAAGGTCAGGCCCACAACAGATTGAATACATATACCTACCAGCCATAGATTTTAATGACACCAGCAAACACCTCTGTGCATAAGGTGAGGTAAATTGTAAGGCTCTCCACTACCCTCTTGTGGCAAAGGAAGCTACATCAGTTTTTTATTAATTTTATGGTGACATCATGTAGGTTTACTTAAGAAAACTTGCAGCTTGATGAACATGAAAAAACAATGACTTATCATTATATCATCAGAGAAAACAAGTTCTTAAACTCTGGTATTGATGATCAATTCAACTTTATACAATCTTCTTTATTGGCATGAATGTTTGTAAAAACAATATTGCCAAAGCCACATTTATGGTCTCGATTTTCCCATTGTGATCTTTCTGGATTTGAGCAGCAGGTGGGCTCGTGTATTAGAAATGAAGCCAAAAAATGAAAATAATTATAAGATTTGGGTTGTTAAACTCAGTTATTCTATACATGTAGTCCCACCTGCTCCAAGAACAAAGGGAGTGTCACTGCGGAAACGCTGTTGTGCATCAGATACTACTTTGTGTTACCAAAGCAACGCAACGCCTATCGTACTATCCAATCAAAATTCAAAACCAAGTTTTCTCGACCAATCAGATCTCTGATAAGCTTTGACTGACAGTTAGTCGGTCCAATAGTGTTACTTGGCCGGTTGCAGCTGGCAGCGGTCCTACCTTCTCAGGTTAGTCCGTTACAGGAGCGCAACAGAGTGTAAACTTCGTCTGTTTCTGTCGTTGTTTGGAAGTTTTCAAATACAACCAAAATGAGGGAAATCGTTCATCTGCAGGCAGGCCAGTGTGGAAACCAAATTGGAGCAAAGGTTAGAAAAACTTTGGTTTGAAAGTTAAGTCTTAACTCATTGAAAAAGAGCGTGAATGTTAAATATGGATTGGGCGGGTTGATAAACTAAGCTAATGATAGCCTTGGTGTGTAAACAGCCATGGGCTTGAGTCGTGGGGATAAAACTTTCTGTATAGCCAGTTCATTTCACGGTGGCTCTGTAATCTCTTGTTCTAGTTCTGGGAGGTGATAAGTGACGAACACGGCATCGACCCGTCCGGGACATACCATGGGGACAGCGACCTGCAGCTGGAGCGAATCAACGTGTATTACAACGAGGCAACAGGTTGGCTTCTCTTTGCTCTACTACAGCGTTAGATAATCTAGTTATATCATTTCTAAGAGAGACAGTGTAATTCAATACCACGCGGAAGGCTTGTTAGTACCGTGGGCATCCAGCAGGGGATCCTTATCTCCCTGGAAGACACAAAAACTCAGCCCTGAAGCCAGTCTGTCCTGCTCCGCTGTCCTTCCTAGTTACTGTCTGTTTCCATGAGAACTTACAACAGACCCACACCTGATGATATCATCCCAAACAAATATGAGAGCGTTCACTTACTGTAATAAAATTTGAGGTCCTATACAAGCGACTAACCTTGTTTGTTTTTTGTTAACTTTATAAATTGAGACATTATGTTCTCAGGGAATGAAGATAGCATAAGGTTAAGTAGGTGTTGTAGTAGAAAATGATAAAGCATACTTTTCTAAACAAATTACAAACCACTTTTGTGTATAGGTGTTGGGCTTTTTTTTTTTTTAGCATGGCTGGATAATGAGAGAATGGGCCCCTTAGCACAAATATGTAAAAGGCCCCACCTCCTCTAGTGCGAAATAGCAAGATACCTGTAACCCTTTCCACCAAAATTAGTATGTGTATGCATGTTTTTTTTAAACACTGGAAAAACTGCTTAAAATCAGCAAGAGACCAGAGCTGTGTACATGGCTCTGCAGTAGACGAGCACCTTTCTGCTTTTTACTGGTGTGTCATGCTCGACAACATGGACAGCCTGAAAACAGGTTATTAAATAGCAGAAAGCAGCACGGAGGCCGATGAAAATACTACAACAGTTCCTTCTTTTTGACTCAGTCTTTTTGTCTCATTGCATCTTGCCAGTGAAGAGGCTAAAATTAGTGTGTTCACCCTGGTGTTGTATTCCCATCACTGCAGAGCGATGGAGCGGAGCTGATAAATACCTGTGACTACTGTAGAGTCATTTTACCAGGATGTGAATCCCTATTGTAATCTTTCCCATTACATACAAAAGCCAGATGTTAGTGGGTATTATGTGTAGAGGGAAAGGGGCTATGTGATTTTGTGGTGGTTCTGCCTCTTTTTTGTAGTTGTTTTGTGCCTCTTTGTAGTTGTTATGCATCTTTTTGTGGTTTTGTGTATCTGAGGAAATATCGTGTCTTCTGTGGTTGTTTTTCCTATTTTTTGTAGATCTTTTATGTCCCTTTTACATTTCTTTGTGGTCCCTTTGTGCTAATTTGGAGTCTCTTCCTGGTCAGTAATTTGAGTGACATTTTACAGATGAAGGATAGGGGTGGGGTGGGGAACTGGGCTTGTGCCCAGCAGGCCTGTTTAGTAATCCATCCATGCTTCTTTGGTTGTTGCTCTACTGTAACCCTCTGCTGTAAGCACACAAGGCTGAATTGACATGCCATTCAGATGTTACAAAAATAATAAAATGTTTCGCTTTGTTTGGTCAACATTTCAAAAGGGCAATCATTTCATGCATACTAACAAAAAGAAGAAAAGCTGTAAAAGAGTAATCAGCACTGTGTGCAAATAGTTTCATAATAATTTGTCCACTTGTGTTTCATTCACCAGGTGGCAAGTATGTCCCCCGTGCAGTGCTGGTGGACTTGGAACCAGGCACAATGGACTCTGTGAGGTCTGGTCCCTTTGGCCAAGTCTTCAGACCAGACAACTTTGTCTTTGGTGAGAATTTGATTGGAAGCAATTGTTGTGTATCAAGTAGTTTAAGGAGCCATTCTCTCACCGTGACTAAATTGTGTTTTACTTTGCAAGTATGATGAAGTCATATTTCATGTAGATCCAGGAGGTGCTGATACCACAGTTGTTAAAGATTTCTACATTTTTATGTAACACAGGTCAGAGCGGAGCAGGTAATAACTGGGCTAAAGGCCACTACACTGAGGGAGCCGAGCTGGTGGACTCGGTCCTAGACGTGGTGAGGAAGGAGGCAGAGAGCTGCGACTGCCTACAGGGCTTCCAGCTCACACACTCCCTCGGAGGAGGCACTGGCTCCGGCATGGGCACACTGCTCATCAGCAAAATCCGAGAGGAATATCCAGACCGCATCATGAACACTTTCAGCGTGGTGCCTTCACCCAAGGTTCATTTATTACATGGGCATATTTTGAAATTAAAAATATTTGTCATTACACATGCTTCTCTGCGCTTTAGTCAGTGTTTTTAAGATCACGAGAAACCTGGAATAGTCATGGAATTTGCAAATAGCTAATTCGAGGCCTGGAAAAGTTTTGGAAAACTAAATATACCCTGAAAGTTTTGGAAAAGTCATGGCATTTAGGTTTTTTTTTAAACCTTTATAATAACACATGATGTGTTCATGGACCTTAAGAATTGTTTCTGGCTGTGATAAATGGTATAACTTTTGGTGTTTTAAAAAAAAAAAATAGATATATTTTTTAAGAAAACAGGCGTGTAAAGTATGCTTTCTTATAATAAAAAAAATCAAAAGTTTTAAAAGAAAAAAAAAACAAACATTTTTTTTAAATTGCCACAGAAATGCCTAACATGCCTCCGGAGGCAGATAAAATAATATAATAAAAAACATAAGTCCCTCCCCAGTGCTTAAAAAAATTATGTCATGCCTCCCCCTTTTTGTAACACCCCCCCATAAATAACAAATCCCTAAATTATATTCAGATGTTCAACAATATTTTAAAAAGCTATTATGTATCGAAAACAACTGATAAGGAGTATTGATGCTCATTTCAAATAATTTATGGTCCTGTAAATTTGCTTCAAAGTCCTGGAAATGTTTTGGTAAAAATGTGTATGAATCCTGTGTAATGCTGGTCCCTCTTCCTCCCTTTGTCTCGTCTTTCTTTTCACTCTCTCAATCCAGGTGTCGGACACGGTGGTGGAGCCATACAATGCCACCCTCTCCGTGCACCAGCTGGTCGAGAACACAGACGAGACCTACTGCATTGATAATGAGGCCCTGTATGACATCTGCTTCCGCACGCTGAAGCTGACCACGCCCACCTACGGAGACCTCAACCACCTCGTCTCAGCCACCATGAGCGGTGTGACCACCTGCTTGCGCTTTCCTGGCCAGCTCAACGCTGACTTGAGAAAACTGGCCGTCAATATGGTGCCCTTCCCCAGGCTGCACTTCTTCATGCCGGGCTTTGCCCCGCTGACCAGCCGGGGCAGCCAACAGTACAGGTACAGAGGCAGGAGCTTACAGCCTCCTTCCCACTGCACAAAAAACCCGCAAACACCCACAAACACCTGGCTTTTTAACACAATGGGAACATGTACAATTAGCATTCACACCTGGGTCCACTGACTCTGCAGTAGTTATGGGTATTTATCGACTCCAGCTCCACTCGGCTTGATGAGAATACAACAACCAGGTGAACGTGCTAATTTTAGCCACTAAACTGTCGAGATGCAGTGACACGTCTCAACTAAATACCGTCCATCTCCACCTAAGCAGCGCTGAAACATCGCTCCAAATTAGTCTGTACGGAGTGTGAAAGAGAGACTGAAAAAGTAAGTAATGTATAGAGACATGACTACTATTCTGTTGTCACAGGCCTTCATCCATTCTCATTTCTACTGTTAGCCTGTTTGCTGGCCAGTCCGTGACGCCAAACATGACACACAAACAAAAAAAACCCAACTAAAATATACAGAAAGGCATACTCATCTGCTGCAGAGCCGTATACACAGCTCTGTTCTACTGGCAGTGGGAGTTTACCCATGTTTAAAAAACCTGCAAGCACATGCTATTTTGGGTGGAAAAGGGTATTAGGGGCTGTATCAGACCCTCAAGTTGCATTTTAATGAATTTAAAAATAAATCTTTAATGAACTTTCTGCCTTTTACTAGGGCATTGACAGTTCCTGAACTCACCCAGCAGATGTTCGATACCAAGAACATGATGGCTGCCTGCGACCCACGCCATGGGCGCTACCTCACAGTTGCTGCCATCTTCCGAGGCCGCATGTCCATGAAGGAGGTGGATGAGCAGATGCTGAATGTGCAGAACAAGAACAGTAGCTACTTTGTGGAGTGGATCCCGAACAACGTCAAGACGGCCGTCTGCGACATCCCTCCCCGGGGCCTCAAGATGGCCGCCACTTTTATCGGCAACAGCACAGCCATTCAGGAGCTGTTCAAGCGCATCTCGGAGCAGTTCACCGCCATGTTCCGTCGCAAGGCCTTCCTCCACTGGTGAGTAAAAGAAGACTGATGTTAGGACAGTGGGGAGAAGTTCCTGTACTTGTGCTGGCCTGTTCTTACCCAGAATTCATACACTAACAATAGCTAATTCGTCAAAACGCAATCATATTTCAGGTACACGGGCGAGGGCATGGATGAGATGGAGTTCACAGAGGCTGAGAGCAACATGAACGACCTGGTGTCCGAGTACCAGCAATACCAGGACGCCACTGCTGAGGAAGAGGGCGAGTTTGAGGAGGCTGAAGAGGACATGGCCTAGACACTGACTGTGACCTTCTGTTACTATGCAACAGTTAAGGCAGGGCGATATGCTTCAAAAATCATAGTAGAATTAATAATGATTGGCTTAAAAGCAGTAATTTGGACAGTTCAAAATAATTTATCAGTAATTCCACTGAAAGTCATCAATTGATAACATTGAACTCCAGTCCAGCCTTAACGGGAGTGAAAAGGAGTTCTCCAGCCTTGGTTTTTACATGTTGTCTATTGTTTTCATATTACTTTTTGCTGTTGGCAGGTCTCGTCTGCCTTCTTACTTTGATATAAATGTTCTCAATCTTTCCTGTTTTTTTTGTTTGGAGGATATCATTTGACCCTCACTCCCACTGAGTGGCAAACATTTAAGCATCTGTCTTTATATAGAAAACAAAAAAGGTAGCTGAAGCAAAAGGAGTTTTTGGACAGATGACTGCACAAAGATTAGCGGTTTGCATTACTTATGAGTTTTTATATGCAGTCTATGGTCTCATCATATTTCAGAGTTTACAGACTGAATGCCCAGATTGTCGCAGATCAGTTTAACTCCATGTGTTTCCAGCTCTGTCTATTCAGAGCAGGCACCTGGTGACCTTGTTTGTTCACTCAGTGGTGGTGTTGTGAAGTAACTAAATTATTGTTTTTTCCTTGTCTTTTTCAAGCTGCAGGTTTTATATGTATTTTTGATGAAGTAGAATAAAACACTGACCAGCTCAAGGCACTCATTCTGAATTGCTCTGTTTGATGTGGAGTGTAATTCTCAAATCTTAATGAAATCATCTCATTTAGCAAGAAAATTCCTACTTGCGCTAAAAGACTGTTACTTATAAATAGTGTCAGGAACTGGTCACTGCTACATCACTGTGTTAGTACTGAGATGTTACTGACAAAAAGTACAGATGGGTTTGAATAAAGATTTTATGAATTGGTGTTACACTGTGTAGTCATTCATGACTACACAGCGTAACTTAAATCGCAACTTAATTAAAACTAAACTTGACCATGACAGATTTTTATCATTTAAATTACAACAAGTGTGTTGGCTTGATTTAAGCTGCTCAAGTGCAGACTTGTTCAGATGAGTGATAGAAATGTTATGTAAAGTTTCTGTTAGTCAAATTAAAGGAAGTTATCTGGCAGAACAGATAACATCCAACATCCTTGTTCATCTCCTCTCACTTCATCAGATTAACGGCTAAACTTTCCTTTAACCCTCACGAAGTCACACGGGCTCACTGAGATTGGACACAAATAACCCAAATCTTTTAGTTTAACCTCAATAAAAGTGAGTCATTTGAAAGTCATAATATCAGAATA